>NC_137862.1:34909990-34992490 GCF_963924005.1 Protomyctophum bolini
ATCATTTTGGACCATGGGCTATAGCCCATATCGTACGGCATACTATAGCGCGCCGTTTTTCATCATTTTTGAGGATTTAAAAAAAATTACGAAATGACAAAAACGATGGGTTATAGCCCATGTTTTTTGAAATTTTGAAAAAAAAAAGTTAGCCTCGTTTCTCATCATTTTGGACCATGGGCTATAGCCCATATCGTACGGCATACTATAGCTCGCCGTTTTTCATCATTTTTGAGGATTTGAAAAAAATGACGAAATGACAAAAACGATGGGTTATAGCCCATGTTTTTTGAAATTTTGAAAAAAAAAGTTAGCCTCGTTTCTCATCATTTTGGACCATGGGCTATAGCCCATATCGTACGGCATACTATAGCGTGCCGTTTTTCATCATTTTTGAGGATTTGAAAAAAATGACGAAATGACAAAAACGATGGGTTATAGCCCATGTTTTTTGAAATTTCAAAAAAAAAAGTTAGCCTCGTTTCTCATCATTTTGGACCATGGGCTATAGCCCATATCGTACGGCGTACTACAGCGCGCCGTTTTTCATCATTTTTGAGGATTTGAAAAAAATGACGAAATGACAAAAACGATGGGTTATAGCCCATGTTTTTTTTAATTTTGAAAAAAAAAGTTAGCCTCGTTTCTCATCATTTTGGACCATGGGCTATAGCCCATATCGTACGGCATACTATAGCGCGCCGTTTTTCATCATTTTTGAGGATTTGAAAAAAATGACGAAATAACAAAAACGATGGGTTATAGCCCATGTTTTTTGAAATTTTGAAAAAAAAAGTTAGCCTCGTTTCTCATCATTTTGGACCATGGGCTATAGCCCATATCGTACGGCATACTATAGCGCGCCGTTTTTCATCATTTTTGAGGATTTTAAAAAAATGACGAAATGACAAAAACGATGGGTTATAGCCCATGTTTTTTGAAATTTTGAAAAAAAAAGTTAGCCTCGTTTCTCATCATTTTGGACCATGGGCTATAGCCCATATCGTACGGCATACTATAGCGCGCCGTTTTTCATCATTTTTGAGGATTTGAAAAAAATGACGAAATGACAAAAACGATGGGTTATAGCCCATGTTTTTTGAAATTTCAAAAAAAAAGTTAGCCTCGTTTCTCATCATTTTGGACCATGGGCTATAGCCCATATCGTACGGCGTACTATAGCGCGCCGTTTTTCATCATTTTTGAGGATTTGAAAAAATGACAAAATGACAAAAACGATGGGTTATAGCCCATGTTTTTTGAAATTTTGAAAAAAAAAGTTAGCCTCGTTTCTCATCATTTTGGATAATGGGCTATAGCCCATATCGTACGGCATACTATAGCGCGCCGTGTTTCATCATTTTTGAGGATTTGAAAAAAATGACGAAATGACAAACACGATGGGTTATAGCCCAAGTTTTTAGAAATTTTGAAAAAAAAAGTTAGCCTCGTTTCTCATCATTTTGGACCATGGGCTATAGCCCATATCGTACGGCATACTATAGCGCGCCGTTTTTCATCATTTTTGAGGATTTGAAAAAAATGACGAAATGACAAAAACGATGGGTTATAGCCCATGTTTTTTGAAATTTCAAAAAAAAAAGTTAGCCTCGTTTCTCATCATTTTGGACCATGGGCTATAGCCCATATCGTACGGCGTACTATAGCGCGCCGTTTTTCATCATTTTTGAGGATTTGAAAAAAATGACGAAATGACAAAAACGATGGGTTATAGCCCATGTTTTTTGAAATTTCAAAAAAAAAGTTAGCCTCGTTTCTCATCATTTTGGACCATGGGCTATAGCCCATATCGTACGGCGTACTATAGCGCGCCGTTTTTCATCATTTTTGAGGATTTGAAAAAAATGACAAAATGACAAAAACGATGGGTTATAGCCCATGTTTTTTGAAATTTTGAAAAAAAAAGTTAGCCTCGTTTCTCATCATTTTGGATAATGGGCTATAGCCCATATCGTACGGCATACTATAGCGCGCCGTTTTTCATCATTTTTGAGGATTTGAAAAAAATGACGAAATGACAAAAACGATGGGTTATAGCCCATGTTTTTTGAAATTTTGAAAAAAAAAGTTAGCCTCGTTTCTCATCATTTTGGATAATGGGCTATAGCCCATATCGTACGACATACTATAGCGCGCCGTGTTTCATCATTTTTGAGGATTTGAAAAAAATGACGAAATGACAAACACGATGGGTTATAGCCCATGTTTTTTGAAATTTTGAAAAAAAAAAGTTAGCCTCGTTTCTCATCATTTTGGACCATGGGCTATAGCCCATATCGTACGGCATACTATAGCTCGCCGTTTTTCATCATTTTTGAGGATTTGAAAAAAATGACGAAATGACAAAAACGATGGGTTATAGCCCATGTTTTTTGAAATTTTGAAAAAAAAAGTTAGCCTCGTTTCTCATCATTTTGGACCATGGGCTATAGCCCATATCGTACGGCATACTATAGCGTGCCGTTTTTCATCATTTTTGAGGATTTGAAAAAAATGACGAAATGACAAAAACGATGGGTTATAGCCCATGTTTTTTGAAATTTCAAAAAAAAAAGTTAGCCTCGTTTCTCATCATTTTGGACCATGGGCTATAGCCCATATCGTACGGCGTACTACAGCGCGCCGTTTTTCATCATTTTTGAGGATTTGAAAAAAATGACGAAATGACAAAAACGATGGGTTATAGCCCATGTTTTTTTTAATTTTGAAAAAAAAAGTTAGCCTCGTTTCTCATCATTTTGGACCATGGGCTATAGCCCATATCGTACGGCATACTATAGCGCGCCGTTTTTCATCATTTTTGAGGATTTGAAAAAAATGACGAAATAACAAAAACGATGGGTTATAGCCCATGTTTTTTGAAATTTTGAAAAAAAAAGTTAGCCTCGTTTCTCATCATTTTGGACCATGGGCTATAGCCCATATCGTACGGCATACTATAGCGCGCCGTTTTTCATCATTTTTGAGGATTTTAAAAAAATGACGAAATGACAAAAACGATGGGTTATAGCCCATGTTTTTTGAAATTTTGAAAAAAAAAGTTAGCCTCGTTTCTCATCATTTTGGACCATGGGCTATAGCCCATATCGTACGGCATACTATAGCGCGCCGTTTTTCATCATTTTTGAGGATTTGAAAAAAATGACGAAATGACAAAAACGATGGGTTATAGCCCATGTTTTTTGAAATTTCAAAAAAAAAGTTAGCCTCGTTTCTCATCATTTTGGACCATGGGCTATAGCCCATATCGTACGGCGTACTATAGCGCGCCGTTTTTCATCATTTTTGAGGATTTGAAAAAATGACAAAATGACAAAAACGATGGGTTATAGCCCATGTTTTTTGAAATTTTGAAAAAAAAAGTTAGCCTCGTTTCTCATCATTTTGGATAATGGGCTATAGCCCATATCGTACGGCATACTATAGCGCGCCGTGTTTCATCATTTTTGAGGATTTGAAAAAAATGACGAAATGACAAACACGATGGGTTATAGCCCAAGTTTTTAGAAATTTTGAAAAAAAAAGTTAGCCTCGTTTCTCATCATTTTGGACCATGGGCTATAGCCCATATCGTACGGCATACTATAGCGCGCCGTTTTTCATCATTTTTGAGGATTTGAAAAAAATGACGAAATGACAAAAACGATGGGTTATAGCCCATGTTTTTTGAAATTTCAAAAAAAAAAGTTAGCCTCGTTTCTCATCATTTTGGACCATGGGCTATAGCCCATATCGTACGGCGTACTATAGCGCGCCGTTTTTCATCATTTTTGAGGATTTGAAAAAAATGACGAAATGACAAAAACGATGGGTTATAGCCCATGTTTTTTGAAATTTCAAAAAAAAAGTTAGCCTCGTTTCTCATCATTTTGGACCATGGGCTATAGCCCATATCGTACGGCGTACTATAGCGCGCCGTTTTTCATCATTTTTGAGGATTTGAAAAAAATGACAAAATGACAAAAACGATGGGTTATAGCCCATGTTTTTTGAAATTTTGAAAAAAAAAGTTAGCCTCGTTTCTCATCATTTTGGATAATGGGCTATAGCCCATATCGTACGGCATACTATAGCGCGCCGTTTTTCATCATTTTTGAGGATTTGAAAAAATGACGAAATGACAAAAACGATGGGTTATAGCCCATGTTTTTTGAAATTTTGAAAAAAAAAGTTAGCCTCGTTTCTCATCATTTTGGATAATGGGCTATAGCCCATATCGTACGACATACTATAGCGCGCCGTGTTTCATCATTTTTGAGGATTTGAAAAAAATGACGAAATGACAAACACGATGGGTTATAGCCCAAGTTTTTTGAAATTTTGAAAAAAAAAGTTAGCCTCGTTTCTCATCATTTTGGACCATGGGCTATAGCCCATATCGTACGGCATACTATAGCGCGCCGTTTTTCATCATTTTTGAGGATTTGAAAAAAATGACGAAATAACAAAAACGATGGGTTATAGCCCATGTTTTTTGAAATTTTGAAAAAAAAAGTTAGCCTCGTTTCTCATCATTTTGGACCATGGGCTATAGCCCATATCGTACGGCATACTATAGCGCGCCGTTTTTCATCATTTTTGAGGATTTTAAAAAAATGACGAAATGACAAAAACGATGGGTTATAGCCCATGTTTTTTGAAATTTTGAAAAAAAAAGTTAGCCTCGTTTCTCATCATTTTGGACCATGGGCTATAGCCCATATCGTACGGCGTACTATAGCGCGCCGTTTTTCATCATTTTTGAGGATTTGAAAAAAATGACGAAATGACAAAAACGATGGGTTATAGCCCATGTTTTTTTAAATTTTGAAAAAAAAAGTTAGCCTCGTTTCTCATCATTTTGGATAATGGGCTATAGCCCATATCGTACGGCATACTATAGCGCGCCGTGTTTCATAATTTTTGAGGATTTGAAAAAAATGACGAAATGACAAACACGATGGGTTATAGCCCAAGTTTTTAGAAATTTTGAAAAAAAAAGTTAGCCTCGTTTCTCATCATTTTGGACCATGGGCTATAGCCCATATCGTACGGCATACTATAGCGCGCCGTTTTTCATCATTTTTGAGGATTTGAAAAAAATGACGAAATGACAAAAACGATGGGTTATAGCCCATGTTTTTTGAAATTTCAAAAAAAAAAGTTAGCCTCGTTTCTCATCATTTTGGACCATGGGCTATAGCCCATATCGTACGGCGTACTATAGCGCGCCGTTTTTCATCATTTTTGAGGATTTGAAAAAAATGACGAAATGACAAAAACGATGGGTTATAGCCCATGTTTTTTGAAATTTCAAAAAAAAAGTTAGCCTCGTTTCTCATCATTTTGGACCATGGGCTATAGCCCATATCGTACGGCGTACTATAGCGCGCCGTTTTTCATCATTTTTGAGGATTTGAAAAAAATGACAAAATGACAAAAACGATGGGTTATAGCCCATGTTTTTTGAAATTTTGAAAAAAAAAGTTAGCCTCGTTTCTCATCATTTTGGATAATGGGCTATAGCCCATATCGTACGGCATACTATAGCGCGCCGTTTTTCATCATTTTTGAGGATTTGAAAAAAATGACGAAATGACAAAAACGATGGGTTATAGCCCATGTTTTTTGAAATTTCAAAAAAAAAGTTAGCCTCGTTTCTCATCATTTTGGACCATGGGCTATAGCCCATATCGTACGGCGTACTATAGCGCGCCGTTTTTCATCATTTTTGAGGATTTGAAAAAAATGACAAAATGACAAACACGATGGGTTATAGCCCAAGTTTTTAGAAATTTTGAAAAAAAAAGTTAGCCTCGTTTCTCATCATTTTGGACCATGGGCTATAGCCCATATCGTACGGCATACTATAGCGCGCCGTTTTTCATCATTTTTGAGGATTTGAAAAAAATGACGAAATGACAAAAACGATGGGTTATAGCCCATGTTTTTTGAAATTTCAAAAAAAAAAGTTAGCCTCGTTTCTCATCATTTTGGACCATGGGCTATAGCCCATATCGTACGGCGTACTATAGCGCGCCGTTTTTCATCATTTTTGAGGATTTGAAAAAAATGACGAAATGACAAAAACGATGGGTTATAGCCCATGTTTTTTGAAATTTCAAAAAAAAAGTTAGCCTCGTTTCTCATCATTTTGGACCATGGGCTATAGCCCATATCGTACGGCGTACTATAGCGCGCCGTTTTTCATCATTTTTGAGGATTTGAAAAAAATGACAAAATGACAAAAACGATGGGTTATAGCCCATGTTTTTTGAAATTTTGAAAAAAAAAGTTAGCCTCGTTTCTCATCATTTTGGATAATGGGCTATAGCCCATATCGTACGGCATACTATAGCGCGCCGTTTTTCATCATTTTTGAGGATTTGAAAAAAATGACGAAATGACAAAAACGATGGGTTATAGCCCATGTTTTTTGAAATTTTGAAAAAAAAAGTTAGCCTCGTTTCTCATCATTTTGGATAATGGGCTATAGCCCATATCGTACGGCATACTATAGCGCGCCGTGTTTCATCATTTTTGAGGATTTGAAAAAAATGACGAAATGACAAACACGATGGGTTATAGCCCAAGTTTTTTGAAATTTTGAAAAAAAAAGTTAGCCTCGTTTCTCATCATTTTGGACCATGGGCTATAGCCCATATCGTACGGCATACTATAGCGCGCCGTTTTTCATCATTTTTGAGGATTTGAAAAAAATGACGAAATGACAAAAACGATGGGTTATAGCCCATGTTTTTTGAAATTTCAAAAAAAAAGTTAGCCTCGTTTCTCATCATTTTGGACCATGGGCTATAGCCCATATCGTACGGCGTACTATAGCGCGCCGTTTTTCATCATTTTTGAGGATTTGAAAAAAATGACAAAATGACAAACACGATGGGTTATAGCCCAAGTTTTTAGAAATTTTGAAAAAAAAAGTTAGCCTCGTTTCTCATCATTTTGGACCATGGGCTATAGCCCATATCGTACGGCATACTATAGCGCGCCGTTTTTCATCATTTTTGAGGATTTGAAAAAAATGACGAAATGACAAAAACGATGGGTTATAGCCCATGTTTTTTGAAATTTCAAAAAAAAAAGTTAGCCTCGTTTCTCATCATTTTGGACCATGGGCTATAGCCCATATCGTACGGCGTACTATAGCGCGCCGTTTTTCATCATTTTTGAGGATTTGAAAAAAATGACGAAATGACAAAAACGATGGGTTATAGCCCATGTTTTTTGAAATTTCAAAAAAAAAGTTAGCCTCGTTTCTCATCATTTTGGACCATGGGCTATAGCCCATATCGTACGGCGTACTATAGCGCGCCGTTTTTCATCATTTTTGAGGATTTGAAAAAAATGACAAAATGACAAAAACGATGGGTTATAGCCCATGTTTTTTGAAATTTTGAAAAAAAAAGTTAGCCTCGTTTCTCATCATTTTGGATAATGGGCTATAGCCCATATCGTACGGCATACTATAGCGCGCCGTTTTTCATCATTTTTGAGGATTTGAAAAAAATGACGAAATGACAAAAACGATGGGTTATAGCCCATGTTTTTTGAAATTTTGAAAAAAAAAGTTAGCCTCGTTTCTCATCATTTTGGATAATGGGCTATAGCCCATATCGTACGGCATACTATAGCGCGCCGTGTTTCATCATTTTTGAGGATTTGAAAAAAATGACGAAATGACAAACACGATGGGTTATAGCCCAAGTTTTTTGAAATTTTGAAAAAAAAAGTTAGCCTCGTTTCTCATCATTTTGGACCATGGGCTATAGCCCATATCGTACGGCATACTATAGCGCGCCGTTTTTCATCATTTTTGAGGATTTGAAAAAAATGACGAAATAACAAAAACGATGGGTTATAGCCCATGTTTTTTGAAATTTTGAAAAAAAAAGTTAGCCTCGTTTCTCATCATTTTGGACCATGGGCTATAGCCCATATCGTACGGCATACTATAGCGCGCCGTTTTTCATCATTTTTGAGGATTTTAAAAAAATGACGAAATGACAAAAACGATGGGTTATAGCCCATGTTTTTTGAAATTTTGAAAAAAAAAGTTAGCCTCGTTTCTCATTTTGGACCATGGGCTATAGCCCATATCGTACGGCATACTATAGCACGCCGTTTTTCATCATTTTTGAGGATTTGAAAAAAATGACGAAATGACAAAAACGATGGGTTATAGCCCATGTTTTTTGAAATTTCAAAAAAAAAGTTAGCCTCGTTTCTCATCATTTTGGACCATGGGCTATAGCCCATATCGTACGGCGTACTATAGCGCGCCGTTTTTCATCATTTTTGAGGATTTGAAAAAAATGACAAAATGACAAAAACGATGGGTTATAGCCCATGTTTTTTGAAATTTTGAAAAAAAAAGTTAGCCTCGTTTCTCATCATTTTGGATAATGGGCTATAGCCCATATCGTACGGCATACTATAGCGCGCCGTTTTTCATCATTTTTGAGGATTTGAAAAAAATGACGAAATGACAAAAACGATGGGTTATAGCCCATGTTTTTTGAAATTTTGAAAAAAAAAGTTAGCCTCGTTTCTCATCATTTTGGATAATGGGCTATAGCCCATATCGTACGGCATACTATAGCGCGCCGTGTTTCATCATTTTTGAGGATTTGAAAAAAATGACGAAATGACAAACACGATGGGTTATAGCCCAAGTTTTTTGAAATTTTGAAAAAAAAAGTTAGCCTCGTTTCTCATCATTTTGGACCATGGGCTATAGCCCATATCGTACGGCATACTATAGCGCGCCGTTTTTCATCATTTTTGAGGATTTGAAAAAAATGACGAAATAACAAAAACGATGGGTTATAGCCCACGTTTTTTGAAATTTTGAAAAAAAAAGTTAGCCTCGTTTCTCATCATTTTGGACCATGGGCTATAGCCCATATCGTACGGCATACTATAGCGCGCCGTTTTTCATCATTTTTGAGGATTTTAAAAAAATGACGAAATGACAAAAACGATGGGTTATAGCCCATGTTTTTTGAAATTTTGAAAAAAAAAGTTAGCCTCGTTTCTCATTTTGGACCATGGGCTATAGCCCATATCGTACGGCATACTATAGCACGCCGTTTTTCATCATTTTTGAGGATTTGAAAAAAATGACGAAATGACAAAAACGATGGGTTATAGCCCATGTTTTTTTAAATTTCAAAAAAAAAGTTAGCCTCGTTTCTCATCATTTTGGACCATGGGCTATAGCCCATATCGTACTATAGCGCGCCGTTTTTCATCATTTTTGAGGATTTGAAAAAAATGACGAAATGACAAAAACGATGGGTTATAGCCCATGTTTTTTTAAATTTCAAAAAAAAGGTTAGCCTCGTTTCTCATCATTTTGGACCATGGGCTATAGCCCATATCGTACGGCGTACTATAGCGCGCCGTTTTTCATCATTTTTGAGGATTTGAAAAAAATGACAAAATGACAAAAACGATGGGTTATAGCCCATGTTTTTTGAAATTTTGAAAAAAAAAGTTAGCCTCGTTTCTCATCATTTTGGATAATGGGCTATAGCCCATATCGTACGGCATACTATAGCGCGCCGTTTTTCATCATTTTTGAGGATTTGAAAAAAATGACGAAATGACAAAAACGATGGGTTATAGCCCATGTTTTTTGAAATTTTGAAAAAAAAAGTTAGCCTTGTTTCTCATCATTTTGGACCATGGGCTATAGCCCATATCGTACGGCATACTATAGCGCGCCGTGTTTCATCATTTTTGAGGATTTGAAAAAAATGACGAAATGACAAACACGATGGGTTATAGCCCAAGTTTTTTGAAATTTTGAAAAAAAAAGTTAGCCTCGTTTCTCATCATTTTGGACCGTGGGCTATAGCCCATATCGTACGGCATACTATAGCGCGCCGTTTTTCATCATTTTTGAGGATTTGAAAAAAATGACGAAATGACAAAAACGATGGGTTATAGCCCATGTTTTTTGAAATTTCAAAACAAAAGTTAGCCTCGTTTCTCATCATTTTGGACCATGGGCTATAGCCCATATCGTACGGCATACTATAGCGCGCCGTTTTTCATCATTTTTGAGGATTTGAAAAAAATGACGAAATGACAAAAACGATGGGTTATAGCCCATGTTTTTTGAAATTTCAAAAAAAAAGTTAGCCTCGTTTCTCATCATTTTGGACCATGGGCTATAGCCCATATCGTACGGCGTACTATAGCGCGCCGTTTTTCATCATTTTTGAGGATTTGAAAAAAATGACAAAATGACAAAAACGATGGGTTATAGCCCATGTTTTTTGAAATTTTGAAAAAAAAAGTTAGCCTCGTTTCTCATCATTTTGGATAATGGGCTATAGCCCATATCGTACGGCATACTATAGCGCGCCGTGTTTCATCATTTTTGAGGATTTGAAAAAAATGACGAAATGACAAACACGATGGGTTATAGCCCAAGTTTTTTGAAATTTTGAAAAAAAAAGTTAGCCTCGTTTCTCATCATTTTGGACCATGGGCTATAGCCCATATCGTACGGCATACTATAGCGCGCCGTTTTTCATCATTTTTGAGGATTTGAAAAAAATTACGAAATGACAAAAACGATGGGTTATATCCCATGTTTTTTGAAATTTCAAAAAAAAAAGTTAGCCTCGTTTCTCATCATTTTGGACCATGGGCTATAGCCCATATCGTACGGCGTACTATAGCGCGCCGTTTTTCATCATTTTTGAGGATTTGAAAAAAATGACGAAATGACAAAAACGATGGGTTATAGCCCATGTTTTTTGAAATTTCAAAAAAAAAGTTAGCCTCGTTTCTCATCATTTTGGACCATGGGCTATAGCCCATATCGTACGGCGTACTATAGCGCGCCGTTTTTCATCATTTTTGAGGATTTGAAAAAAATGACAAAATGACAAAAACGATGGGTTATAGCCCATGTTTTTTGAAATTTTGAAAAAAAAAGTTAGCCTCGTTTCTCATCATTTTGGATAATGGGCTATAGCCCATATCGTACGGCATACTATAGCGCGCCGTTTTTCATCATTTTTGAGGATTTGAAAAAAATGACGAAATGACAAAAACGATGGGTTATAGCCCATGTTTTTTGAAATTTTGAAAAAAAAAGTTAGCCTCGTTTCTCATCATTTTGTACCATGGGCTATAGCCCATATCGTACGGCATACTATAGCGCGCCGTGTTTCATCATTTTTGAGGATTTGAAAAAAATGACGAAATGACAAACACGATGGGTTATAGCCCAAGTTTTTTGAAATTTTGAAAAAAAAAAGTTAGCCTCGTTTCTCATCATTTTGGACCATGGGCTATAGCCCATATCGTACGGCATACTATAGCGCGCCGTTTTTCATCATTTTTGAGGATTTGAAAAAAATGACGAAATAACAAAAACGATGGGTTATAGCCCATGTTTTTTGAAATTTTGAAAAAAAACGTTAGCCTCGTTTCTCATCATTTTGGACCATGGGCTATAGCCCATATCGTACGGCATACTATAGCGCGCCGTTTTTCATCATTTTTGAGGATTTTAAAAAAATGACGAAATGACAAAAACGATGGGTTATAGCCCATGTTTTTTGAAATTTTGAAAAAAAAAAGTTAGCCTCGTTTCTCATCATTTTGGACCATGGGCTATAGCCCATATCGTACGGCATACTATAGCACGCCGTTTTTCATCATTTTTGAGGATTTGAAAAAAATGACGAAATGACAAAAACGATGGGTTATGGCCCATGTTTTTTGAAATTTCAAAAAAAAAGTTAGCCTCGTTTCTCATCATTTTGGACCATGGGCTATAGCCCATATCGTACTATAGCGCGCCGTTTTTCATCATTTTTGAAAAAAATGACGAAATGACAAAAACGATGGGTTATAGCCCATGTTTTTTGAAATTTCAAAAAAAAAGTTAGCCTCGTTTCTCATCATTTTGGACCATGGGCTATAGCCCATATCGTACGGCGTACTATAGCGCGCCGTTTTTCATCATTTTTGAGGATTTGAAAAAAATGACAAAATGACAAAAACGATGGGTTATAGCCCATGTTTTTTGAAATTTTGAAAAAAAAAGTTAGCCTCGTTTCTCATCATTTTGGATAATGGGCTATAGCCCATATCGTACGGCATACTATAGCGCGCCGTTTTTCATCATTTTTGAGGATTTGAAAAAAATGACGAAATGACAAAAACGATGGGTTATAGCCCATGTTTTTTGAAATTTTGAAAAAAAAAGTTAGCCTCGTTTCTCATCATTTTGGATAATGGGCTATAGCCCATATCGTACGACATACTATAGCGCGCCGTGTTTCATCATTTTTGAGGATTTGAAAAAAATGACGAAATGACAAACACGATGGGTTATAGCCCAAGTTTTTTGAAATTTTGAAAAAAAAAGTTAGCCTCGTTTCTCATCATTTTGGACCATGGGCTATAGCCCATATCGTACGGCATACTATAGCGCGCCGTTTTTCATCATTTTTGAGGATTTGAAAAAAATGACGAAATAACAAAAACGATGGGTTATAGCCCATGTTTTTTGAAATTTTGAAAAAAAAAGTTAGCCTCGTTTCTCATCATTTTGGACCATGGGCTATAGCCCATATCGTACGGCATACTATAGCGCGCCGTTTTTCATCATTTTTGAGGATTTTAAAAAAATGACGAAATGACAAAAACGATGGGTTATAGCCCATGTTTTTTGAAATTTTGAAAAAAAAAGTTAGCCTCGTTTCTCATCATTTTGGACCATGGGCTATAGCCCATATCGTACGGCGTACTATAGCGCGCCGTTTTTCATCATTTTTGAGGATTTTAAAAAAATGACGAAATGACAAAAACGATGGGTTATAGCCCATGTTTTTTGAAATTTTGAAAAAAAAAGTTAGCCTCGTTTCTCATCATTTTGGACCATGGGCTATAGCCCATATCGTACGGCGTACTATAGCGCGCCGTTTTTCATCATTTTTGAGGATTTGAAAAAAATGACGAAATGACAAAAACGATGGGTTATAGCCCATGTTTTTTTAAATTTTGAAAAAAAAAGTTAGCCTCGTTTCTCATCATTTTGGATAATGGGCTATAGCCCATATCGTACGGCATACTATAGCGCGCCGTGTTTCATAATTTTTGAGGATTTGAAAAAAATGACGAAATGACAAACACGATGGGTTATAGCCCAAGTTTTTAGAAATTTTGAAAAAAAAAGTTAGCCTCGTTTCTCATCATTTTGGACCATGGGCTATAGCCCATATCGTACGGCATACTATAGCGCGCCGTTTTTCATCATTTTTGAGGATTTGAAAAAAATGACGAAATGACAAAAACGATGGGTTATAGCCCATGTTTTTTGAAATTTCAAAAAAAAAAGTTAGCCTCGTTTCTCATCATTTTGGACCATGGGCTATAGCCCATATCGTACGGCGTACTATAGCGCGCCGTTTTTCATCATTTTTGAGGATTTGAAAAAAATGACGAAATGACAAAAACGATGGGTTATAGCCCATGTTTTTTGAAATTTCAAAAAAAAAGTTAGCCTCGTTTCTCATCATTTTGGACCATGGGCTATAGCCCATATCGTACGGCGTACTATAGCGCGCCGTTTTTCATCATTTTTGAGGATTTGAAAAAAATGACAAAATGACAAAAACGATGGGTTATAGCCCATGTTTTTTGAAATTTTGAAAAAAAAAGTTAGCCTCGTTTCTCATCATTTTGGATAATGGGCTATAGCCCATATCGTACGGCATACTATAGCGCGCCGTTTTTCATCATTTTTGAGGATTTGAAAAAAATGACGAAATGACAAAAACGATGGGTTATAGCCCATGTTTTTTGAAATTTCAAAAAAAAAGTTAGCCTCGTTTCTCATCATTTTGGACCATGGGCTATAGCCCATATCGTACGGCGTACTATAGCGCGCCGTTTTTCATCATTTTTGAGGATTTGAAAAAAATGACAAAATGACAAACACGATGGGTTATAGCCCAAGTTTTTAGAAATTTTGAAAAAAAAAGTTAGCCTCGTTTCTCATCATTTTGGACCATGGGCTATAGCCCATATCGTACGGCATACTATAGCGCGCCGTTTTTCATCATTTTTGAGGATTTGAAAAAAATGACGAAATGACAAAAACGATGGGTTATAGCCCATGTTTTTTGAAATTTCAAAAAAAAAAGTTAGCCTCGTTTCTCATCATTTTGGACCATGGGCTATAGCCCATATCGTACGGCGTACTATAGCGCGCCGTTTTTCATCATTTTTGAGGATTTGAAAAAAATGACGAAATGACAAAAACGATGGGTTATAGCCCATGTTTTTTGAAATTTCAAAAAAAAAGTTAGCCTCGTTTCTCATCATTTTGGACCATGGGCTATAGCCCATATCGTACGGCGTACTATAGCGCGCCGTTTTTCATCATTTTTGAGGATTTGAAAAAAATGACAAAATGACAAAAACGATGGGTTATAGCCCATGTTTTTTGAAATTTTGAAAAAAAAAGTTAGCCTCGTTTCTCATCATTTTGGATAATGGGCTATAGCCCATATCGTACGGCATACTATAGCGCGCCGTTTTTCATCATTTTTGAGGATTTGAAAAAAATGACGAAATGACAAAAACGATGGGTTATAGCCCATGTTTTTTGAAATTTTGAAAAAAAAAGTTAGCCTCGTTTCTCATCATTTTGGATAATGGGCTATAGCCCATATCGTACGGCATACTATAGCGCGCCGTGTTTCATCATTTTTGAGGATTTGAAAAAAATGACGAAATGACAAACACGATGGGTTATAGCCCAAGTTTTTTGAAATTTTGAAAAAAAAAGTTAGCCTCGTTTCTCATCATTTTGGACCATGGGCTATAGCCCATATCGTACGGCATACTATAGCGCGCCGTTTTTCATCATTTTTGAGGATTTGAAAAAAATGACGAAATAACAAAAACGATGGGTTATAGCCCATGTTTTTTGAAATTTTGAAAAAAAAAGTTAGCCTCGTTTCTCATCATTTTGGACCATGGGCTATAGCCCATATCGTACGGCATACTATAGCGCGCCGTTTTTCATCATTTTTGAGGATTTTAAAAAAATGACGAAATGACAAAAACGATGGGTTATAGCCCATGTTTTTTGAAATTTTGAAAAAAAAAGTTAGCCTCGTTTCTCATTTTGGACCATGGGCTATAGCCCATATCGTACGGCATACTATAGCACGCCGTTTTTCATCATTTTTGAGGATTTGAAAAAAATGACGAAATGACAAAAACGATGGGTTATAGCCCATGTTTTTTTAAATTTCAAAAAAAATGTTAGCCTCGTTTCTCATCATTTTGGACCATGGGCTATAGCCCATATCGTACTATAGCGCGCCGTTTTTCATCATTTTTGAGGATTTGAAAAAAATGACGAAATGACAAAAACGATGGGTTATAGCCCATGTTTTTTTAAATTTCAAAAAAAAGGTTAGCCTCGTTTCTCATCATTTTGGACCATGGGCTATAGCCCATATCGTACGGCGTACTATAGCGCGCCGTTTTTCATCATTTTTGAGGATTTGAAAAAAATGACAAAATGACAAAAACGATGGGTTATAGCCCATGTTTTTTGAAATTTTGAAAAAAAAAGTTAGCCTCGTTTCTCATCATTTTGGATAATGGGCTATAGCCCATATCGTACGGCATACTATAGCGCGCCGTTTTTCATCATTTTTGAGGATTTGAAAAAAATGACGAAATGACAAAAACGATGGGTTATAGCCCATGTTTTTTGAAATTTTGAAAAAAAAAGTTAGCCTTGTTTCTCATCATTTTGGACCATGGGCTATAGCCCATATCGTACGGCATACTATAGCGCGCCGTGTTTCATCATTTTTGAGGATTTGAAAAAAATGACGAAATGACAAACACGATGGGTTATAGCCCAAGTTTTTTGAAATTTTGAAAAAAAAAGTTAGCCTCGTTTCTCATCATTTTGGACCGTGGGCTATAGCCCATATCGTACGGCATACTATAGCGCGCCGTTTTTCATCATTTTTGAGGATTTGAAAAAAATGACGAAATGACAAAAACGATGGGTTATAGCCCATGTTTTTTGAAATTTCAAAACAAAAGTTAGCCTCGTTTCTCATCATTTTGGACCATGGGCTATAGCCCATATCGTACGGCATACTATAGCGCGCCGTTTTTCATCATTTTTGAGGATTTGAAAAAAATGACGAAATGACAAAAACGATGGGTTATAGCCCATGTTTTTTGAAATTTCAAAAAAAAAGTTAGCCTCGTTTCTCATCATTTTGGACCATGGGCTATAGCCCATATCGTACGGCGTACTATAGCGCGCCGTTTTTCATCATTTTTGAGGATTTGAAAAAAATGACAAAATGACAAAAACGATGGGTTATAGCCCATGTTTTTTGAAATTTTGAAAAAAAAAGTTAGCCTCGTTTCTCATCATTTTGGATAATGGGCTATAGCCCATATCGTACGGCATACTATAGCGCGCCGTGTTTCATCATTTTTGAGGATTTGAAAAAAATGACGAAATGACAAACACGATGGGTTATAGCCCAAGTTTTTTGAAATTTTGAAAAAAAAAGTTAGCCTCGTTTCTCATCATTTTGGACCATGGGCTATAGCCCATATCGTACGGCATACTATAGCGCGCCGTTTTTCATCATTTTTGAGGATTTGAAAAAAATTACGAAATGACAAAAACGATGGGTTATATCCCATGTTTTTTGAAATTTCAAAAAAAAAAGTTAGCCTCGTTTCTCATCATTTTGGACCATGGGCTATAGCCCATATCGTACGGCGTACTATAGCGCGCCGTTTTTCATCATTTTTGAGGATTTGAAAAAAATGACGAAATGACAAAAACGATGGGTTATGGCCCATGTTTTTTGAAATTTCAAAAAAAAAGTTAGCCTCGTTTCTCATCATTTTGGACCATGGGCTATAGCCCATATCGTACGGCGTACTATAGCGCGCCGTTTTTCATCATTTTTGAGGATTTGAAAAAAATGACAAAATGACAAAAACGATGGGTTATAGCCCATGTTTTTTGAAATTTTGAAAAAAAAAGTTAGCCTCGTTTCTCATCATTTTGGATAATGGGCTATAGCCCATATCGTACGGCATACTATAGCGCGCCGTTTTTCATCATTTTTGAGGATTTGAAAAAAATGACGAAATGACAAAAACGATGGGTTATAGCCCATGTTTTTTGAAATTTTGAAAAAAAAAGTTAGCCTCGTTTCTCATCATTTTGTACCATGGGCTATAGCCCATATCGTACGGCATACTATAGCGCGCCGTGTTTCATCATTTTTGAGGATTTGAAAAAAATGACGAAATGACAAACACGATGGGTTATAGCCCAAGTTTTTTGAAATTTTGAAAAAAAAAAGTTAGCCTCGTTTCTCATCATTTTGGACCATGGGCTATAGCCCATATCGTACGGCATACTATAGCGCGCCGTTTTTCATCATTTTTGAGGATTTGAAAAAAATGACGAAATAACAAAAACGATGGGTTATAGCCCATGTTTTTTGAAATTTTGAAAAAAAACGTTAGCCTCGTTTCTCATCATTTTGGACCATGGGCTATAGCCCATATCGTACGGCATACTATAGCGCGCCGTTTTTCATCATTTTTGAGGATTTTAAAAAAATGACGAAATGACAAAAACGATGGGTTATAGCCCATGTTTTTTGAAATTTTGAAAAAAAAAAGTTAGCCTCGTTTCTCATCATTTTGGACCATGGGCTATAGCCCATATCGTACGGCATACTATAGCACGCCGTTTTTCATCATTTTTGAGGATTTGAAAAAAATGACGAAATGACAAAAACGATGGGTTATGGCCCATGTTTTTTGAAATTTCAAAAAAAAAGTTAGCCTCGTTTCTCATCATTTTGGACCATGGGCTATAGCCCATATCGTACTATAGCGCGCCGTTTTTCATCATTTTTGAAAAAAATGACGAAATGACAAAAACGATGGGTTATAGCCCATGTTTTTTGAAATTTCAAAAAAAAAGTTAGCCTCGTTTCTCATCATTTTGGACCATGGGCTATAGCCCATATCGTACGGCGTACTATAGCGCGCCGTTTTTCATCATTTTTGAGGATTTGAAAAAAATGACAAAATGACAAAAACGATGGGTTATAGCCCATGTTTTTTGAAATTTTGAAAAAAAAAGTTAGCCTCGTTTCTCATCATTTTGGATAATGGGCTATAGCCCATATCGTACGGCATACTATAGCGCGCCGTTTTTCATCATTTTTGAGGATTTGAAAAAAATGACGAAATGACAAAAACGATGGGTTATAGCCCATGTTTTTTGAAATTTTGAAAAAAAAAGTTAGCCTCGTTTCTCATCATTTTGGACCATGGGCTATAGCCCATATCGTACGGCATACTATAGCGCGCCGTGTTTCATCATTTTTGAGGATTTGAAAAAAATGACGAAATGACAAACACGATGGGTTATAGCCCAAGTTTTTTGAAATTTTGAAAAAAAAAGTTAGCCTCGTTTCTCATCATTTTGGACCGTGGGCTATAGCCCATATCGTACGGCATACTATAGCGCGCCGTTTTTCATCATTTTTGAGGATTTGAAAAAAATGACGAAATGACAAAAACGATGGGTTATAGCCCATGTTTTTTGAAATTTTGAAAAAAAAAAGTTAGCCTCGTTTCTCATCATTTTGGACCATGGGCTATATGGTCCATGGGCTATATGGTCCAATATAGCCTATATGGTCCAATATAGCCTATATCGTACGGCATACTATAGCGTGCCGTTTTTCATCATTTTTGAAATAAAATGTAATAATGAAAACAAAATTTGTATGTCTACTTCGAAGTTATGCACATTTTATGATAGGCCACTCCCATTGCATCTCCCCCACCCCTTTTAGCCAATTGGTCTGAAAGCACATGACCTTCATGCAACATTTCAGTCTTCTACAGCAAATATTGTAGCTGCTAGAGGGACGTTTAGGAAGATTTGACAAAACCGCTGGCGGCCATTTTGAAAAATGGCTGCCACACCCACCAGAATAAGAATTTGGGGTGGCCCAATATCCAGTTTCGTTACCAATATATCTGTCAAAACTTCTGCCAAATTTGACGCTTACGTCATAAAATGAACGATAGGTTAGCTATGCCGCCTCACTATGGAACGAAAATCATTCCGAGACCATGGGCTATAGTCCATGATCTTGGAATGATTAGTCTATTTTTTCAAATCCTCCAAAATGAAAAACGGCATACTGAAAAACGAGGATTTGAAAAAAAGTTCCATGGACTTCTAATATGGACCCCCAACTGACTGCCGAGTGTGACCGTGGACTGCCATTTTTGGTGGAAGGAGAAGAGAAAACCAAGAGTACCTTCGGGCTTGTCCCTAAATAGACTTGTAACCAAAATGTAGAGAGTACAAACGCAGTAAAGAACCTGGGGGTTATCATCTCTGAAAAGGCAACAATGAGCAGAAAATGAACCATGTAAATACAACAAATTGAGGGCACCGCAGGGAGTTGAACCCCATTCTGGTAAACCAGTAGTACCACACCAGTGCCTTAGTTTGTTTTGTTGTAATTTACAGGTCCAAAAGCAATAATTTGAATCATAATAGACTATAAATGATAGCCATGATTATGTCTTACAATTGAAATCGAGAAGAAGACTAAGGAAAACTCCTCAGACATAAACTAAGAAAATATTTAATTTTTCCGTGCTCATAAAGAGCTGCAAAGTGCTAAAAGTGAAAAGTGCAGCAGAAAACCTTTGGGTCATAGGCCCATCGTCAATGCCTCGCCTACTGACCGGCATGAATTAAGTTTTAGCTGCAAATGGCAGCATAAATAAATCACATCAATACACACCACATAATGTGATGTGAACTGACACGATGAAGCTTCACTCGCACATTATAAAAGACATACATCACATCAATCCACATCACATACCTAACCCTAGCCCTAACCCTAAATTCATCATGTGATGTGGGGATGACGTGATGAAGCCTTACTCACCAATGTGAAATGATACGAGACATAAACACACATCACATACCGGGCCTGTGTTCATATGCGATGTGGGCTTAGATGAAGCTTTATACTCACAAATTGGATCTGATAATATAGCACAAACAATGCTCTTATGACCTAGAGGTTTGCTGCTGGACTTCTCACTTAAAGCACTTGGAGCGCTTTATGAACATGAACAAAACAAAAAGATTCTTGGTCTCCGCCCAAGCAGTTGGCCTTAGGTTTGTGGCCAGTCTTTCTAGCCAGTTGTCCCACATTTCTATTTTAAAATCTACATGTTTTCAAAATAATTGCCCACATTTAAATATACATTACAATTTATGCCATTTGTGGACGATTGACAAATTATACGAGGTGCAAATTATGCAATGGCAGAAGCATTCTTTGGACCCCAGTATTTGTCAGCAATACAGCAACACTATGAACATGAGAACACAACATACATACAACACTGAGGATGACATTAGAACACAAGAGCAATGAACAGAGTGCATGGCGTGCAACGAGCTATCCGCAATTTGTGAAATAATCACATAAAAATATCACATAAATGCACATCACATACCGGCCTGTGTTCATATCTGATGTGAACTGACGTGATGGCGCTTTACCAGCAAATGACACAACGCAAATGACGTGAAACGATACAGCTCCAATCAAATGATTAGAAACTGTATGAGAGACACGACCCGACACACGCACCACATACACTAGTGAAGAACTAGTGATAGATAGGAAAGAAAGAAATGACTTATGAAAAATAAAGCAAAATGCGATTAAAAACTCTGACCAGAAAAAACAATAACTTTATTAAAGCAAAGAATAGAAGAGAAGATGAAAGGTCGGGGTAGAAACCGTGCATGTTCGATACTAATAGGTTATATTCAATAATGGATGATCTTTGCATCGTGAGCTTGTAGATCAGCTATTTGCTACTTTAGTGTGTGACACTGTAGCATGACCAAGTAAGGAAATTAATTTACAAAAGGTTGAACTATGGAGATACAAGGTTTCTGCCCGACATCAAAAGATAATAAACTACGCCCACTTACCTTCAATATCAGCACTAAACAAAACAAACTAACCAACGAAGAAAATCTGCCATAATTTTCTTCCTGTTAGTTTGGACAGATCTACAGCATAGAAGGCTGTAAACAGTGTTAAGCAGGCTACATGCTACCATAATGATACCGGAAATAAGTCGCATGACGCCAAATCACATTTTGTACACACAGTCCACTAGTGAAGAACTAGGGCAATGGGCAAGGAGAAAAAAAAAGAAAAAACTTTTTTTTATTAAAAGAGAAAGGAAATAGAAATTCTAATAACTCGACACAGAAAACAGCACAGAAAGACTACAACAGAACATACATAATGTGATGTGACGTGACGCGACAGCTTTACCCGTAAATTATGTTAAACAATACATAAATCACATTGCGGCATGTGATGTAGAGTGGCATTATACACAGATTACGTGAAACGATACACGGTGCGAATGACAACCTATGGTATGGTAGCATGTAGCATGTAGCCCACTTACACAAGCATCAGGAATCAAAAGGTTCATTACTAACCTTCACTGCCAACAGCACCCAGGAGTGGCAACAGCACTGTACCTTCAATACCGACGTCGCTTGTCAGCTTCACGTTCTGAAATGACAAGAAAAAAATATATCTATTTAGTTGTCGGCCTACAGGATGACATTTTGTAAGTCATAACAGTCACTGAAAGCTGTGTCACCAATATCTTACTTTATTATTGTCACAAATTGTGATTAAAGCTCCTATAAGCAATAATGTCAATTTTAATGATTTTTATTTCATTCAGCAATGAGTAAAACACACATGATTTAGTCTCTGCGATACATCTAGGGGCCACAATCTGCAGTCAAAGATATTCCTAGAAGCTTTGTCATTGGTCAGAAAAAAAAAGAACCCGGTCAAAATGACTGACCAATCAGGAAGTAGACAGGCAAATCGACCAATGACAAAGCTAGGAACATCTTTGAATGCAGATTGTGGCCCCAAGATGTGTCAGAGACAATATTGTTTTACCCATTGCTGGCAGTCTGAATACCATTTTTTTTTTAAGTAATTACATTTGACATATTGCTTATAGCAGCTTTAATGATTCAACCCATTAAACAGGGACTTCACCCCTTTTGCAACCAGAGTTTATTTTAATGATGTTTGGGAGACAAGAAACACTTTCCTGGGTTTTTTATGTGGGTAATCGTCGTTTTTAGATATGTAGTATTTCAAAAGTGTCCATGGGCTCCATGATGTCATGGACAATGGGCTCACTTCCTCCCTAGACTACATGTTGTCTCAGTAAGACAGCCCTCCCCTATGCACAAGGAGCAGTGCACCAAAGCATTATGGGAATTGTAGTCTGGGTAGGAAGTGTCCATGAAATCATGGACACATTGAAATACTAAAAACACATAAAAACCTCAGTAAGGTTTTTCACCCAAACATATGTAAAATCATATGTATGACAATGAATGGTCAACTTGACATGTAATGGTGACACTGCCCTTGTTTCTACTACAGCCACATGTAATCCAGGTACATACCATGGGGGGCTTCCGTCGCTCAGTTGAAGATAG
This sequence comes from Protomyctophum bolini, assembly GCF_963924005.1. Classification (NCBI taxonomy): domain Eukaryota; kingdom Metazoa; phylum Chordata; class Actinopteri; order Myctophiformes; family Myctophidae; genus Protomyctophum; species Protomyctophum bolini. Next base: position 34,932,672 of record NC_137862.1, read on the forward strand.
CCGGTATTAATAGAGCCGCGTAGGTTGTATGGCACAATACGTCCCGAGCACCGTACGCCTCGTAATCTCAGGGAGCGTTCGTTGACACCGTTATACGTTTCAGCTCAGCCGAGTAGACACTCTATTATCAATACCAGCCATCTCCTGATGACCCCATCCAAGGTCACACATGACACCAAGGTCACATGATTAACCTGCAAGACATAAATAAAAACAACATTACTCTTTATCCAGATTTCATACATTGTAAAATTCATATAATATTTCACTTTATCGTCTACTCAGGCTTATGTGAACACTGCAGACAGCTTTTAAGTTGCTTGATTCAGTATTTAAATATTCATTTTAGCTTTTTAGCATTTTAACTTAAAAACTGTCTGTAGTGTTCACATAAACCCGAGTAGATAATACAATGACAAAAAGTTAGTTTATTAAAGTGAATTGTCCCTTTAAGATATTAAAAAATCTAAACTTCAAAATCTACATTATATAACTTGAGTCAAAGTTAAAAGGTTTTGGCATCAAAATGTACTTTTCAAATGGGACAATCTGCATACTTCAATACAATCATTTTGAACAGAAAAAAACCTTTTGAAAATAGCAGATCTAAAAGCTCACAATGTGTCACATCACATTCACAATGCATTGTGAGCTTGTAGATCAGCCATTTTCACATACAAGACAATGCTTTTGTTGCGATCAAGGCCCAAGGCCTCAGTCACACATAAGCATATGTTCTGGGCTCTGCCTGCATGTGTTTGATTGCCCCCCAAAATCAAACAGAAAAGTTTGGTCAAAGCATGTGCCTCCCATTGGAAATGCATTGGGGCGGCCATTAAACAGACAAGACAGATGTTTTTTTTGTGTGATCGAGGCCCAAGGCCAAAGAACGAGTCCTATAAAAGGACAAACATTGCTGACATTGTTGTCCATTTAGTGTCACAATAAACAACAGTCTTATAAATACTCTGTTTAAACAATAAACAGTCCTATAAATCATCTTAATGTCTAAACAACAACAGTGCTCAAGGATAAAACCGTGTTTCTCAAACAAACGCTTCTTACCTTGGAACAAAAAGCTCTGCTCACAGACAGCATGAAGTGGATCCCAAACCAAACAGCATGCTGGGAAAAAACATGGCCGCTCCTATTTAAATCCAAAGCCCCGCCCACTGGATCCGGTCACCTGTTCAACTAGTCCATCCGTCATTGGTCCGTTAGTCAGAGTGATTTGTGTTTGAATCATCCACTGTTGATGTAACTGCTGTGTGCACCACACACACACACACACACACACACACACACACACGCACTCATGCACTCACGCACGTGCATTATTTCACCCTTTGGTTGGTTATAAAGGCTTATATTAATAAACACAAGGACGTGTGTGTCTGTGGCTGTCTGTATCAGCCTTTATAGGTTTGTTTATTCCGCCATCTTGTTTGATATTTGTTTGAGTGTCACCACCATCAGCCTTTAACAGGTGTTCAATCAGGCAAATGAGCACCAGCAGCCATCTAGCAGCTGATGCACTCTGGGAGATGTAGTTGTTGAGACTGTAGAAGTTGTCTGAGGTGTCTTGTAGAAGATCCATGCTCCATTTATGAGTTTTAACTCAACAATAACGATTCATTATGAACTAATAACCTATAAGCTCATCAAGTGTGGTAGGACAAGGTGTCAAATCTTGAGGTCCTGCAGAAGTGTGGTCTACCCAGTGTTGAAAGCCTGATCATCAAGGCCCAGTTCCGGGCAGTAATGATACTGCCTGTGATACTGACATGATACTGATACGATGTAAAACTTTTCTCAACAATATGACCCGTAATTACATTATTAACTGCGAATTGAGCGGCTACATGTAACACATTATTACATGATTACATTATGCAAAAATCCATTATTATGTTATGCTCTCATGATGTATTACATTGTGACCTTATTAGCCTACATTATGGGCCTTTACTACATTTAGGTTATCACATTATGAACTGTTATTACATTATGTGCCGTTATTACATTATGAGTTGCTATATTAGACTCAGTATAATTATGATATTCTAACTACCATAACATCCCTGAAACTGGCACTGCTGGGAAGGCAATTCCCAGCTGCCTTTGGTCTAGACCTCTGGGTTTCGCTCTGAAATAATATGTATTCAAAGATTTGCGCCACATTTTCAGAATTCTTCAAAAATAGGTCTACAAGCTCGTAGCAATATGAGCTTGTAGATCTGCCATTTTTCAATAGCTAAAGTATAACAATGCTTAAAATAAGAAAAGGGGTTTAATGTGATCTTTAGGACTGACTGTCCAGTTATTAAATGTCAATAGACCTTTTCAATCTGCACTAATGGAAACTTTAGCAAAGTTTTCCTTGTGACACTATCATGACAAATGTATTGCAATAAAGTAACAATGTAATTCAAGGATGCCATAGATTTATTATTTACAGGGAAATGAGAACCACTCATGTTTATACAACCCTGTCTCGAGATGATATACTGTACCTGTACTTTCCTTCAAAATAAATAGTACGTATTATGATAGACCAGTGGTTGACCAGTGGTTTTCCACCAGTGGTCCTTGAGAGGGTTCCAGGTGGTCCCCAGCTAAATGGAGAGTTTCTAATCAAATGAACCTGTACAGGTCCATTTGAGCGTGCAAACATAACCTAACATGCAAACTCCACACAGAAAGGCCCTTTCTCCAACCCCACTTCGTGTATGGGCACTGATGAGAGAACACGCCCCCAGCAGGAATCTAGCTGTGAGGCGACAGCACTACCGACTGTGCCACCGTGCCCCTAAGAATTGATATTTTTACCTGTTATCTCTCCTAATGGTACCAACATCAATACAGCATGGAAATGTGGATAGAATCTCATCCAATCAAATGACAAACAAAATATTTAGTTTTAGTTCTGTGGCTCAAATATGGCCTCGATACAAAAAGGGTTAAACTCCTGTGATAGACCAAACTACTCCAGAAAATGATGATAGTAAGTGAGAGCATACAACAAGATTGTTTCATTTGTGGGAAGGGCAGTAAAGTACCAGAACATCTGAACAGCCATGACTTGTACAGGTGAGGTAAGTCTCATACCCGTTTGTGTATGACAAATATCATAAATGCTGTTTTAAGCTCAAGCTCAGCTATTTTTCAATACCTAAAGTATAACAATGCTAAAAACACCAAAAGGGGTTCCTGCCCAGAATGGGTTAAGCACACTTAAGTAATTGACAAAAAAAAAAAAAAAATGAAAGTGAGGACACTAAAATGTCACTCAAATAATAGTGATTAATGATTGAATTGTGTGTTTGGCTTTGAGCATTGGAACATATGAATCAAAAGAATGTCTGTTTGCCTTTTAGGCTTCCTAATAAAATAAATCCCAGCCGATATGACAACTTAAATATACAGTGAAATTATTGACATGTAATATTTTTAGCCAATCCTATCAACAGCTACAATGTACATTCTGTCTCAACACAAACTAAATGCCATTGACAATGAATAGAGAATTTACGTCATGTGTCTGAGCATGTATGTCGGTGGCCACCCTTGGCCAATAAGGGACCACCATTCTTGATGATGTACGATGATTAGAGCGCCCCTCACTTGACATGGGTGTGATTTTATGATCTACATATCAGCCTCTGTCTCAATCAGCATGTCTCAATTCATCACTGTTGAGCCCAGGCCTTCACCAGAGGTCCATATTGATAGTTGCTGAGTAAGCAGGCCACAGTCCACAGAGAGTTAATGCTTCCCATCAAGGAAATAGGGATGTCAGACTGGAAGAGCTTGCACAGTTTAATTCTTCCGATTATTCTCTCAACATGGACTCGAAGGTGTGCAATCTCCTGGGTTTTATTAACATCTCCTGCTGGCATCTGGCTCTGTTTTGAGAGGAAGGGTGGGCGATACAGTTGACCTGGGATACAGTCAACAATCAAAAATCCCTTGTCTGCCATCTCAGCCATATCCTTTGTCAGCAGGTCTTGGAGGCCTGACTGCTTAAACAGCTCTTTGTCACTGATGGAGCCAGCATACAGGTTTGAGATGAAGGTGACTGCTCCATGAGGTGCCATGCCAATCAGGCCCTTCAGGGTGGAATGTGACTTGTAGGATGAGAACATCTCACTCTGAAGAGACAAGCTTTCTGGCTGTTGGCATCTCAGCTCTGTGCAGTCGATAATCACCTACAAAATGAAGTAACATCATAAATGATTTTTCTAGGTCAAAGTGATGCAGAGAAAACAGTTCTCAGGTTTTAACAATGTCTGGAGAGATACATTGATCTGCCCATGCTCACACAACATTAAGACTACGCTGCCCTTCCCAATGTATGAATGAATTAATCATTGTAAGCGCTTTGAGTAGGCACGTAGTGCATAGAAAAGCGCTATAAAAATGCAATTCATTATTATTATTATTACTGACAGCTACTGACCACCCTATGTGCGCTGTGGACCCCCTTTCCATCTAGTCTAGACTAATGCAAGTTGTAAGAAAGGCTCTGGACAGTGCTCACACACAAGCATACGCACAGCACACACAAGCATACACAAGCAGCACACACACACGCATACACAGTGGAGAGGCCCTGATTGCCACAGGTGTTTTGGGTGCTGATCACTCAGCTATTTGACTCTGAAGTTAACTGATCAAAGACTAGCTCCTTAACAGGCTGTATGGCCTTATTGGTCAAATAGTAATTTAGGCTTGCACACTGCAATCAGAGCCAGTGATTCCAGCTTGATGTGCCACAGAGCTTCATTTCAGTTCAGTTTGGCCAACAGTAAAGACCTGTGCAGTGTGTGTCATTCCTGATATGTGAGTAGCAGTATTTGTGAGTGTTTTGTGATTATATGTTTAGTTAAGTCAGTATAGTGTGTCATCATGTGCTACGTGCTATGTGTGCTATGTTTAATTCCCTGCATTTTATTTGATAGTTTCTGTACACATTAAGCCAAGTTTGCCAACAATATATATGGTTTATATAATTAAGTTAATTTGTTTCATGGCCAATTCAGCATGAGACTTGTTCAGAGTGTTTCGCACTAGGCCTATACTATACAGTGTACAATTGGCAATTTAGGCATTTAGTCTGTGTTAGTCATGTTTTAAAGAGCATGTATGTTTTTGTTGCTTTATTTTCAGACCATACTGTCACTGGTCAGTGTCATACTGTCTTGTCAAAGTGAAGTAAACTCAAGTCTAGAAGCAATGTGGTGGTCCATGGTGTTTGTTCTGATCGACATTCAGGGGCGAGTGCTAATTCCAACCAGTATACAGTCCTTTCAGTAACCCTCAGCTACAATTTGGTCCTTCGAGCCGGATAGCAGCACTTACCCCTGCCCCATTATGGACCACCATGAAGAGGAGAATTCAGAACCAGCAGTCCGGTCAAGGCGGCTGATCCATCCACCTATCAGATTTGAGGACTATGAGGAGAGCCATGCTCACCGAAGGAGACCTGCCCCAATTTCCCCTAGTCCAGTACAGTACAGACTGGGGCCTGAAGAGGAGCGGTACCCAAGGCCAGAGGGAGCTTCCAGGATGACCCCCCTCTATACCCATGACTCTCCAAACATCAGCCACAGATGGGATCTTACTTTAGATAAGTGGGGCTATTCTCAGAGGGAGGAGACCATTACCAGACCAAGGGAGTCTCGTCCTGACCCACAGCTAGCCTACCAACGGCTGCGAGAGCCCCTGGAGAATTATGTGGAACACTCCACTCCCTTCAACCAGCATTGGCAGTCAAGACAACAACAGCATTACCAATCAGAGGTGGAGGAGATTTACAGGGAGAATTGCAGATTACAGCGATCTCACAGAGCGATGCAAGCAGAGTTGGCAGAGCTCCAGCAGTTCAAAGATGAGATGAGGAGGTTTATGGAGCCCATCAAAACAACCAAACCACCTCAGCGACCTGCTGCCCAACAACTACCTCCCGCAGAGGGGGCACAAGCCGGGCCAGCTCCTAAAACACAGCAACAGTCGGTCCCTCCGACTCACCCAACACCTCCACCTCCAGACGAGGAGGTGGAGGAAGACTGGCACGACCCATCTCCATGGCCTACCAAAGACGAGGTAGGACAGACTCCAACACCTGTGGAACCAGTATTAGGCATGCTGCAAAGGTTAATGACTGAGATTCAGGTCATAAAAGACCAAGTTAATGTGGTTCCTCACCAGAGCAGAGAACAACCAGCATTAAAGAGACAGGGTTCCCCACCTCGTAGGGACCCTCATCCGCAGATGCCACATGTGAAACTGGAGTTCTTGAAGGCAGAACCGTCAGAGTCTTTTCCTCCATCAAGGTTTTCAGCTGCAACACGCCCCCCTAATGTGCAGTCTACTCAGCTTTCTCACATTGCGACACGCCCACACAATGTGTCGTATACTCACGCCCCATCTCAGCCGGCAGCACGGCCCCACAGTGTGCCGTCTTCACAGCCCATTCCGCATGGCCAGAGGCAGTCTGGTTCATCACCCGTCGTTAAAGCTCCAGATGGTTTCATAGCCAATGCCGAGTTAACCTACAGAGGGCCAAGGCCAACCATTCCCCACTTCAGTCACAGAGACCCCAGTGAATTTGCACGCCTAAAGATGGCTCTGGCAAACCTGCTACCCCCAGAAGGGACGGAGTTATTTAAATACCAAATTTTGGTTGATCACCTTAAGCTGGAGGAGGCCAGACTTGTGGCCGACTCATATCTAAATTCTCCCACCCCTTACTCAGACACCATGGCGTCTCTGAACGAGAAATATGGTCAGCCCCACCAAATAGCTCTGCACAGGATTGCTAGTGTTATGGACTCACCAGACATTCGCCGTGGGGACTATGTCACCTTTGAGAAGTTTTCCCTTCAGGTCCGGTCCTTAGTAGGCATGCTTAGGACTCTGGGTACAGACGGCGAGGCAGAGCTACATTGCGGGTCCCACGTAGCTCGCCTACTGAGCAAGTTACCACCTGAGCAGAGGGCAGATTTCAGACGTGCCATGTTCCGCAACCCAAGTGCCGTTCATACACTGATAGATTTTTCAGAGTGGCTGCAATACGAGGCCTGGTGTCAGGATTATGATGGTCAGTCCTTTAACACAAAGACTACAGAGAAGTCAGATTCCCAGAAGCAGAGAGCCACTACCGTCCTACATGGATCTAAAGAGAGTCCCAAGGGACAACCCTATTGCCCGTATTGCGAGGATAATCAGCATTATCTGAGCCAGTGCTCTGCCATTGAGGCACTGTCCAAGGACCAGGTTTCCGAATGGATCAGAGCCAAGAAGAAATGTTGGCGCTGTGGGAGGTCTCACCTGGCAGCACAGTGTGACCTCAACAAACCTTGTGGCATTTGCCAAGGTAGGCATCTGGAAGTCTTGCATGAGGTCAATACTAGAGAACCCGAGGGAGCACCTAATGAAGAGAGCTGTCTGGTCAGCACCACCACTGATGTGCTGTACCTGGACCGTCCACCTGACCGCAATAGAGTTTTGTTGAAAGTTGTCAGAGTGACCTTGCACTCTGGAAACAAAAGTCTGGATACGTATGCCCTCCTAGATGATGGTTCGGAGCGCACCATGCTTCTTCCAGAAGCGGCGAGGAAACTTGGCTTGCATGGAACGCCAGAGAACCTAGACCTTCGGACCATCCGGCAGGATATAGAAACCCTGCATGGTGAATCCGTGTCATTTCACATATCCCCTGCCTTTAACAGCAAGATCCGCTTCCCCATAAGTGGAGCCTTTACAGCAGAAGGCCTGGGGTTAGCCGACCAATCTTACCCTGTTAAGAGTTTACAGAAACAGTACAAACACTTAATTGGCCTCCCGCTACAGTCCTTTGAGCATGCCAGACCTCTCTTACTCATTGGGACTGACCATCCTCACCTCGTCATGCCCATCAAGCCAGTAAAGTTCGGACCACCAGGTGGGCCAGCTGCAGTCAAAACCAGACTGGGCTGGACTCTTCAGGGTCCTACGAAGTCGACGGGGCGGCGTCTCCGCACACAGCAGTGCCTGTTTACTGCTCTCCTGCCCCAAACATCTGAACTACTAAGCAATGATGAGAAGATCAGGCAGGCAGATGTCCTTCCCTATAGGACAGAGAAAGTTGTGACCCGTTCTAGGCCGAATAAAGCAGATTTGGTTCCGCCGGACAACATCAGAAGGGGTGAAACCCTGATGGACCTCACTGAGCCCAGCAGATGGAGCCAGGGACCATCCTTCCTCCTCCAAAGCCCAGATAATTGGCCCACCAAGCCAATCACTAATGCAGAAGAGGATGCTTCTGAGCTACGCAAGACCACATTCTCCGACATAACCACAGCAATAGCCAACTCCCCTGCAGCAAGTGAGAGCTCGTATCGCACCTGGAAGGAGCTTCTGGATGCTACGGCGCAAGAGGGGTCCGGGTCAGAAGGACCAGGAAGGAACCCAAATGCAGACGACAATCACAAGGCAGAGTACCTCATCCTTAAACGGGCACGGCAAGATACAGGTCCCTTGGGCTATGTGCCCGCCCAAGTTGCTGACCCCGATCCTGTACCTACTGACCACCTGCTACTGGGGCGGCCACATGATTCCTTGCCCCACATAGTCTACCCTGAAACTAAGACCCTCAGTCAACGTCGCAGTTTCCGGCAGACCATCCATGTACACCCTGGCCTATCGGACGCATGAGATCAGCAGAAGATAAAGGACAGTCTATACGAGACCAGTCTCCAGGTTGGTGGTCCTGCCAGCCATCCCAGAGGGAACAGAGGACATTACTGCAGCATATTCCACCAAGTAGCCTTTCTAGGAAACAAATGCATACATTTGGGGGCGGCTGTAAGAAAGGCTCTGGACAGTGCTCACACACAAGCATACGCACAGCACACACAAGCATACACAAGCAGCACACACACACGCATACACAGTGGAGAGGCCCTGATTGCCACAGGTGTTTTGGGTGCTGATCACTCAGCTATTTGACTCTGAAGTTAACTGATCAAAGACTAGCTCCTTAACAGGCTGTATGGCCTTATTGGTCAAATAGTAATTTAGGCTTGCACACTGCAATCAGAGCCAGTGATTCCAGCTTGATGTGCCACAGAGCTTCATTTCAGTTCAGTTTGGCCAACAGTAAAGACCTGTGCAGTGTGTGTCATTCCTGATATGTGAGTAGCAGTATTTGTGAGTGTTTTGTGATTATATGTTTAGTTAAGTCAGTATAGTGTGTCATCATGTGCTACGTGCTATGTGTGCTATGTTTAATTCCCTGCATTTTATTTGATAGTTTCTGTACACATTAAGCCAAGTTTGCCAACAATATATATGGTTTATATAATTAAGTTAATTTGTTTCATGGCCAATTCAGCATGAGACTTGTTCAGAGTGTTTCGCACTAGGCCTATACTATACAGTGTACAATTGGCAATTTAGGCATTTAGTCTGTGTTAGTCATGTTTTAAAGAGCATGTATGTTTTTGTTGCTTTATTTTCAGACCATACTGTCACTGGTCAGTGTCATACTGTCTTGTCAAAGTGAAGTAAACTCAAGTCTAGAAGCAATGTGGTGGTCCATGGTGTTTGTTCTGATCGACATTCAGGGGCGAGTGCTAATTCCAACCAGTATACAGTCCTTTCAGTAACCCTCAGCTACACAAGTGATTGCGTTTACCTGTGTATCAGCGTATTTGCTCTCCCTGAACTCCCTCGGCAACACAGCCTGAACTTCCTCTTGGGACATCCACATTTTCAGTGAGCCCAGCAGAAAGTACAGGTAATATGTCCACGTTGTTATGATCCGGCTGACCGTTGATGGGTGGATCCCGAAACGATCTGCCAGGTCAACTTCTGTGGACCCCAACGCCAGGTACATGAGGAAAAGGAAGAATTCATCCCACGGAAGCAGAGCATGTCTCTGAAAGAGAATGTACAAAACATAGACAATTATGTCTAGTGTGTTTTACACACTACACATACAACACACTACGTCTGGTTGGTACTCCACAGTCCCCTCTGGTAGTTGCGCTTGTTGCTCTGTCACCACTGTCCCTTCGACCTATGAACTGTTTCAGTGGTGCAAGTCCATTTATGATCTTAAAAATGAGACAAGCATCTGCAAAATGTTTAAATCTGTCAAAATTAAGTAACGTTTGAACTATAGCAATGGTGGTAATGTTTGGGCAAGTGTTCTTGATGTCTGTTTGTACAGTGATTTTAAAGTTGTCTGATTTGTCTGCGACCAGGCTGTGAAACAGTAGGTTATGTGTGAGACAATCATAGCATGCATGAAGAGTTTATCTGCATCTGTTGTTAGATATGGTCTTATGTGTCTGAAATTAGATACATTGAATTTGATTTTATTGGCTAAATGTTTAACATGTTTTTTAAATGTAAATTACTAGTGTAATTCCTAGATATTTAAATTCTGATACAACCTGAATACTACTACCCTCGATGACAATGTCAGGGTCAATGCTTCCTGATAGTCAGTGTGGCATTCATATCTTCATTTTAATTATGACATCACATCAATTAATATTTCCAACATATTTTGGTTGTCAATATATTTTCTTTCACATCAGGATGCAAGGATCATTAGATTCAGACCAATAACCCACCTACTGTATCTCTCAGACTCCCTCCCCATTCAGAGTTCTGAGTTTGAATGAATGTAGAATTATGTGCAGAATGTCATTTGCATACATATGTGAGAGTACTACAAATTATTTTATTTTTAAAAGATCCTCTCTCCCTCTCACACACTTATGCCAGTGTTCCCCTCCCCTGTGCCAATGTTGGCCCCAGTGCTAGGTTGGCTACCCCTCTGGTATAGCGATTATACAGTAACGATTAGCACAGTACAAAATATTAAAACAGCCTGAGTAAACTTACCGAGTAAGTACATGGAATAAATATTTCTTCATTCCTCTGCTGGGCTCTCCGTGCCCGGGTGACTCGGATCATGTTGGCTGTGGATGGTTCAATCAGTTCCCAAAACACCACCAGGTGCTCATAGGTAGCAAATCTTGGACAAATTAGGATTGTCATTGTTTATAACCATGAGCAAGGTTACTTTCATGTAATGACATTTACATAAATAAATTTACACAATAAATAAATGAAATTGGTATGCTTTATGCAAGTTATTCTCACCTTGTGAAGTGTCTAGTCTGTGAGTCTGAGCCTTCAAATCGATGTAGTCCAAACCTACATTTCAGTGACAAGTCCTCCACTTGCTTCTTCAGTTGAGTGATTACATCCTTCATGTCATCCCTCTCACTCAATGCGAGGTCAACAGCGGCAGGTTCAGGGGGTGTGCAGTAGTCGTGGTCACAAGTCGTGGTCACTTCCATGACAGTTCCAGCAGCAGCTGCTGCACCATCCATCGCCATCTGATCTGGGCAGTTAGTAGGTCTTTCTCTCCTCTGCCAAACACTAACGCGTTGATGGACTTCATATTTATTCCACTCAAACAACACAGGCAAGGCCCCCTTTCTAATGCGATGAAGTCCACCTGGAGTCTCTATCACGTCTTCTTTCATGAAATGCCTACTGCACACGTAGCACCGAGGAGTGACGGTGAAATTGTCTCTTCTAATGTTAACAATCCATTTAGCCCTTACTTCAGCATCTTCTGGGAAACGGTGAAAACTCAATGTTGTAAACCGAGCTGATGCAGTGCAAAGAGGCACTGAGCAATGCTCGGTAGAGCCTAGCCATGATTCATGACTCTCGTATTCATACGAGAGTCATGACGAAACTTCACCCTATTTTTGGCACTTGCTGCATTTACAAGTTTTCCGTATATATAAACATTCAGATTTCAAATATAAAGTACTCACATTTTGTCTCACGGGTGTTAGTTAGTAGCAGCCCAAGCCCTAGCACTGCTGCATTCCGTGTTCTTTAATAAAAAGCATTTTTATCCGAGCTGTTATTTTCCCATTGGCTTTCAACTACGCGCCCCTATCGGTCGGGAGGAGGGTGGCACTCGGTGTGTTCGATATAGGTGCTCTGACCGCCCTGCCAATACAGACTAATAGGCGAGTGCGCTCCCGGTGTGCAACTGTGGATTTCCCAAACGAACCCCGTTTGAAAAAAGTAGCCGGGGCGCTCGGACAAAAATGCTTTTTATTAAAGAATGCGGAATGCAGCAGTGCTAGGGCTTGGGCTGCTACTAACTAACACCCGTGGGACAAAATGTGAGTACTTTATATTTGAAATCTGAATGTTTATATATACGGAAATCATGTAAATGCAGCGAGCGCCAAAAATAGGGTGCAGTTCCGTCATGACTGTGTTGTGGCCGGATTTCGCACTGAACAAACACGTGAGGAATACAAGCGATGAGCAAAGGACTGCTTGTATATGATGTTGTTTATTAGAAGAGATCACAGATCCTGGCTTTTCCCAACAGCTCAGGCAGGTTTCCAACAACATACTGAAACAGATTTTAGAATAGTACCTTAAGTAGGGTTAGATCCCACCCACCAGGTGTGAGAATCTTGCTTACAGACAAAGGAAGGAAGTTGAGGGGAAGGGGGGGGGGGGGGGGAGAAACAGGATGAATAGGGCTAGACACACAGGAAGAGGGGGGGATGGGGAAATCAGGTGAAGGCAACAGCCGAGTGTGTAAGTTCAAGAGAGCCATGCTGTTGTTATCACAGCATGGCTCTGAGCTTCAAGGCTCCGGGTGTCTAGACGAATTCAGTGTATTCGAGTACAGTGGTACAATGGAAAATCCTCCTCAAATCCCTCATTTTGTTAATTTAAAAACAACTTAATTAAACAATAATTGTACATTTTCCATTAATATCAAAAACATTTGTCATCAAAATACTACATCATGTTCTATACATCAAAGGGATCGTAGGCTGGGTTTCCGGGTTCAATAATTTGGATCAATTGGTACTGTACCAACTGACCATGAATTAAATGACTTACACACTTGCTCATTAAAGGGACGATGCAACAGATAAAAACCATCAGAAGAAATATAACAGCCCCGAGTGGAACAAGTACCCTTGTTAGCCATGTGGACCAGGAACCGCTTGTTAGCCATGACCACAAGTCCCAGCCTTGAGGGGCCGACACTTCCTCGTGTTTCATTTTGGCCAACAAAGAATTCATGTGATTAATCACAGTCGACATATTACCGGACACATCAGGAATGTAGGTACAGCAGTGTTCTCCTATGACATGACATAGACCAGACTCGGAGGCATATATCAAATCCAGTCCCATGCGATTTTGTAAGATCATCATTCTGGCAGCTTTTTCAAAGGGAAGCAAAGTTTCAAAACCTTTTATAATGTAGGCAGTCAGGTTTTCTAGTTCAATGTGTAAGCGGTCAATGTGGTGGGCGTTATTCACTGCACCATACCATGGCAATAGCCCTCCCATGAACTTGTTGCCCGCCCCTATCATTAATTCTCGCTTAGAGTGAATCAGGGATCCTATGGGGGTGGCTGGACGGTAGTGGGAGTACTCATGTGTTGTATACAGTAATTCGTTGTAAATCTCTACTTGTGGAACTAGAAAAACTGGGGAACAAACACCGCTCCAATTTGGGGGCAAAACCTGATAATAATTAGATGCACACAACCATACCATGTCAGTAGTGGCTCCAAAGCCATCATCCCCAGGCCACATAAGGCGACCTTGGAACTCTGGATTAAGAAAGCTGGCCTCAGCCAGGTCAGACACTGTAGGAATCAGGCAGGGAGATCTGGCATTGTGAAAATAATGACCTTCCTGCGTAACACCCATGGAACAAGTAGCTTTAAGGATGACACCACAGTTAGGCAGTGAACCCACATCCTGGGAATCCTCTCCTTCAGTACGGGAGAAACAAAAGGGAATTTGTATAGTGAGAAGTCGCTCGTCAATCTGACCCACAGGGCTATAAACCCTCCAATTCTTGGTTTCCCTGTAAAGTGAAGTGGAATTATAGCTCCGAACAGTGAGGGTCTGGTCGGACGTACCGTTTGAGTGAACACAATTAGCCTTAAGGTGTAATGGTACATCTCTAGTCAATTTGACAAATCTACAGCGTATCTCATCTGCTGTCATTGGAAGTGGTTTTACTGGCACCGAGTGAGTGTGAGCAGTCGGAAAAAGTGTACATGCATAACAAGATACGTTGCTATTTAAATCAGAGCGTTGCACCATCATGTGAACCGAATTATACCACAAATTATCAGTGAGTGTGTCACGGTTTGGCTCTTCATGGTGTCGGTGGTCAGCAAGGTAAAGTAATGGGCGAAGCTGTGTAAGTGTGTCAGTCAATGCGATTTTTTGCTGAACTTTGTGCATGTTGTCATATGTGAAATTCAGTAATCCAGGCAATGGTGATGGAGCTATGTCAAGAAATATAGGGCCACAGGGATCCTTACCAGATACTTGGATACAAATCACAAACCACCCTTGGTCAGACGTGACAGCGTTTTCCAAGGTTAACAGAATGTCAGTAGAGTGTTGGTTGATTTTCTTTATGCTTAACCTACGTCTTAGTTGTGTGAAATCACTTGGCAATAGATACCCCCATCCTCCGCTCGTGGACCATACTGCCCGCTTCCAGCTACCACAGTACCCTGCTTCCTCGTCACTCAGGACATAACACATGTAGACAGGATACCATGTCCAGGCAGAGGCAGAGGGTGGACAGGAGACATATAGGCACACATCAATCAAGACAGTAGAAGTAACACCATTCTTCACAGTGACATTCCTAGATTGGGTCAGTTCGGGTTGCCAGGTGCCTCGGTGGTACTCGGGTGAGCGTTTGGTGCGGGTGCGTGTGTGCGTATTTGGTGGAGCCAACGACAGGTAGGACAGTACTCCTAGCAGGCCCACGAACAGGGCTGCACCACTGACCTTGGTGCGTGTATTGAAGACAGTTTTCTTTTTTGGTGTGATTGTTTTGTCAGGAGAAATGTTGAAGTCACTTTGCAGCAGGGGCATGCCTTTTGGTTCAGGCTGTGTTCCGGCTTCTGCCTGTATGCAATGCATTTGTCTATTCTAGGTGTGGTTGTGAGTGTGTATTTGTTGAATAAAGCTTCTTGTGTATGTGTGAGGACTGTAATCAACCTGGAGACAATGTCTCTGCAGATCGTTTTGATCAGTGTAGTCTTATTTTAAGTGAGTGGACGGTGAGTCCCCCGTCTTGGATTCCTTGGTTTGGACCAATAACAAGTGTGCGCACCAGTCACAGGGTCTGGGGGTGTGCCCAGATTTGGTGTTTCGTCTGGCGGGCTGGGGTCCGGGTCAGGTTGGTCGTGGCAGAAACGAAGTTCCTCGTCGATAGCGCCGTCTATTGTTGTGCTTGGTTCCTCGGTGATGTGCTGGTTTCCCACTGGAAGGCCTGGGTTGAATCTTTTACAGTGTGTAGCATGGATCCACGTTTGCCTCTCTTGAACTTTTACTGCCAACGGGCTGGTCAGTAGGACACGGTAGGGACCCTTGAATCTTGGCGCATTCCACCTGGAGCGCCTGAAGTCTTTGTAGAATATGAGGTCACCAGGCTGGATTTTGTGGCACCTGACGTCGTTGTTTAGTGGGGTTGGCAGGGCTTCTTTCACTCTGCGAAAAATGTGAGAAAGGCTTTTAGTCATAGCAGAACAATAGTTTATGAGTTCGCCCGAGGCCAAGGGCAGGGCCTCTGCTCCAGTGTGTCCTCCCGGCGGGCTCCAGCCAGCTCTTGGAGGACGTCCAAACAGGATCTCGTACGGGGACAAACCTATAGAACAGCGTGGACGCATGCGTAAATACATTAGTGCCAAGGGCAAGGCTTTGACCCAGGGCAGGTTTGTTTCAGCACAGATTTTGGTCAGCTTCTCCTTTAACAAGTGGTTGCATTTTTCCACAGCGCCTGCACTCTGAGGGTGATAAGCTGTGTGCTTTCTTATGTCAATTTTGAATAACTTACCTAGTTCATCTATTGCTTTGTTTGCGAAATGTGAACCAGAATCGCTCGATATGCGTTTTGGGACTCCGAAAACTGGAATCAGATGCTGCAAGAGAGCTTTTACCACTGTTTGTGCATCTTGTTTTTTACATGGATATGCCTCCGGCCATTTCGAAAACATGTCAACGATAACAAGACAATGAGACTTCCCTTCGCATGGAGTGAGGGTGATGAAGTCCATCTGAATGTGATCCCAGGGCTGTGATGGTGTGGGGTGAGCTCCCTGTTGCGTCACTCTCACTGCACCGGCTGAATTGTGTTGTTTGCAAATCACACATTTACTGCACCAATTTTCTGCCACTGTCGAAAATCCTTTCACAAACCAATACCTTGTCAGTGTTTCCAACATAACTCCTTTGGATGCATGGTCAATGCCGTGAGTTAGTTCTGCCATGAAAGGAAAGAAACGACTGGGGAGGCAGGGTTTGTTATCCTGTCCTAATTTGTGGTCACGCGGTCCTATCCAGAGTCCAGTAAGTTTGTCAAAATTACAACCTGCTTTTCGCCACTTCTCTTTATCAGCTTTTGAGGCCAAGGACTGCATGTTGACAAGTTCCCTTACGTCGTCATCGTAAATCATGGACTCTGTGAGTTCGTCAAGTTCGGCAGGAGCGGCACTCAACAGTTGTGTGACAACAGGAAGCAAGGAAGCCGATTTGGCTGAAACGTCTGCTCTGTTGTTACCCTTGGTAATCAGTGAGTCATCCTTTCTGTGGGCAGAGCAATGCATGATAGAAATGGATTTTGGCAACAGAATCGCGTTCAACAGAGTCGAAACAAGTTTGCCATTTTGGATAGGCATACCTGCAGAGGTTTTAAACCCTCGCAATCGCCACAAGGCACCAAAACTGGAACAAACACCCCACGCATAAGCACTGTCCGTGTATATGTTAACTGTCTTACCTTCAGCCAGGTGACAGGCTGTGGTTAAGCCTACCAGTTCAGCTGCCTGTGCCGAGAGATGACTTGGCAGGCGCCCTGAACTAACAGTTTTATGGTCATCACATACTGCAAAGCCAACCCTGTTCTCTCCCCCGTTCTTATCTCGTGAGGCAGAGCCATCAGTGTAGAACGTGAAGTCAGCGTTGTCAATAGGCATGTCCTTTAGGTCAGGCCTGGGTGTGCATGCCTGTGCAACAGCAGCTAAGCAGTCATGTGGTTCCAGGTTTTCATCATGGGGGTCACCGTCTGTTTCTATAGGGAGCAGAGTGGCAGGATTAAGAGCAAGGCATCGCTTAACTATGATGTGTGGCATTTCAACAAGATTAGAATAATACCGTTGATACCGAGCAGCAGTCATATGTGATGTCTTCTGTTCAAGCAGGAGATGAGAAACAGCATGCGGAACCATTAAGGTCAAGGGTTGATAGAGGACAAAGTCCTTTGAAGCCATCACGGCTGCATCGCAGGCCGCCACAGCCTGTAAGCAGTAAGGTAGTCCCTGCGCAACAGGATCTAATTTGCATGAGAAATAGGCTACAGGGCGTAATTTACTGCCAAATGACTGCATTAACACTGATCTCATGTGACCTTCCTTTGCGTCAACAAACTGGACAAAGGGTTTATCCATGTCAGGAATGCCAAGCGCAGGGCAATTAGATAAGGCACATTTTAAGGCTGTAAAGGCGGCATCTGCTGCTGGATTCCATTTCAGTTTTGATGACATGGAAGTTAAAGAGCGGTCGTGTGTCATTGAGTTTAGTGGGCTCAAAATGAATGCGCAGTTGGCTATAAAGGTCCTGCAAAAGTTTACTGAACCCAAGAACGCAAGACATTGTCGCTTTGTCACTGGTTTTGGTATTGCTTGAATTGCAGCAATGCGCTTGGGTGACAAGTGTTTTGAAGCGTGAGATATTTCATGTCCCAGAAAGGTTACCTTTTCCTGTGCAAATTGAAGTTTTGACAGGGATGCCTTCAAACCCTTGCTAGCCAGGTGCTGTAATAGCATGACCGTTGATGTCTCACATTCTTCCTTCGTCGGAGAACACACGATCAGATCATCGACGTAATATAAGAATACATTACCAGGTGGAAGTGTGAAGTCCGATAAGCTATCTGTCAAAGCCCGGTTGAACAGGTGAGGAGAATTGTGAAAACCTTGACATAGACGAGTCCATGTCCAAACCTTGCCCTGGAAATTGAAAGCAAACCAATACTGGGAATCTTCATGGACAGGCACAGAGAAAAATGCGTTAACCAGATCAATACAGCTAAAGAAATGGGAATGATTAGGGATGTCACTCAAAATAGTGTAAGGGTTAGCCACGATAGGTGGAATTAGTTCAGTATGAAGATTGACAGCTTTCAAATCCTGGACAAATCTATATCCCTGGGGTTTCCCATCCGGGCCTGGAGCTTTGGCGACGGGAAGAATAGGTGTGCGTACCGGCGACTCCGGACAAGGCACAATGATGCCGGCTTTCCTAAGAGAGTCAAAAACTGGTGCAATACCCTCTAATGCCTCCTTTTTAATAGGATATTGGCGGACATTAGGTCTATAATCAGATTTGGGCGTAATCTGAATTGGAGTGCAGTCATTAATTAACCCTATGTCATTTTCATCTTTGGGCCATAAGCAGCTAGGAACAGCTACTAAAGCTGGGTCTGTTGCTGTCATAGTCATTTGCATGTCAAGGTCTGTCACTGGTGGCATGCATGTGTCTGACAACTGTACTGTGCGTGAAACAGGCAAGTCAACCGAGTAGTGCATGCGCCACATGTGTAATTGTTCAGAATAGAAAATAGTCTTATGTTCTGGTATGGCTTGCCAGTCAGTCGTATCTGCGCACGCTGTACGTGCATAGTCTCCTAAGTCAGTCCAGTTCTCCTGTTTTGCTTTGCACAGGGGTATGTGGGGGGTAGTTCCTAAAATATAGCAGCTAGCCTGATGTTCTGTGAATCTTACTGTGAGAAAGGCAGATGTTTCAGACCAGTATAAATCTGGAGCAAAAATGCTGTCTTTCTGGTTTGTGTACCAGTTTCTTTCGAAATCTTCATCTTGGTGACTTGTAATATGCACAGGCAAAGATAACTCATCTCCTGTCATGAAAATTGAGTCTGGGTTTAACACATGCTTGTGGGCCAAGGTTAGCAGCGTCTCAGCCAATTTAGAGTCATCCAACTGAAATTGATATGTATAGAGTGGGTTCAATGCATTTAGTTTGACACATTGATAAGAAACTGCATGTTCATCATGACCATGTGGCTCTATCAATTTGTTTTGGAACAGCTGTAGGTCTGCGATCTCTGTAGTTGTCACATTGTGTAACTTCTTCAGAGGTACAATGGTTATTTTACCCTTCTCAGAGGGTATGAGTGCAAGGGATAATGCACACAAGAGGTCTCTAGCCAATAAGTTAACAGGGCATCTGTCTGACACAAGAAAAGAGTGCTTGATAGTTTGCATGCCATCATCTACTGACAGCGGTACACTAAATTTTTCTTTAGTCAGAGAGCCGGAGGCTGACATAGTAATCACAGTTCGGCCTCCTAATTTGACATGTCCTATGTCACTAGTGCGTACTGTAGAATACGTAGCTCCAGAGTCAGCCAGAAACTGCATTTTAACGCCATTCACAGTCATACAATACATGGGCAGGTTATTAAGGAACGCTGAGTCATATTTAGCAAATTGGCATTTTGCAGCGGTGTATTTTTGTTCTAGAAATGCAATGCACTCGGTCAACTGTGTGTAATCTAAGTGTTGTGTCACGTGTGAGACAGTGGGTGTGTGGGTGTGTGAATCTGAGTGTGATGCCATGCGTTGTTGTGTTACAGGGGTTGTGTGGATGAGTGAAGGCTCGGTGCCATGGGGTGTGTTTTGTGTTTCAGGGGGTGTGTGTGTGCGTGTTGTGTCATTGGAGGTGTGTTCATGGACTGTTTGCGTGCAGTCTAAGTGTGGTGTTATGTATTGTAATGTGTCAGGGGGTGTGTGTGTGCGTGTTGTGTCATTTGAGGTGTGTTTATGGATTGTTTGAGTGGGTGTAATAGGTGCAAAACCTGGACCGGTGATGGTAGTCTCGTCTGGAAGCGCAGTCCCACATCGGCCCCAGTCCTCCTGTCCGCCACTCCCCGCCAGTCAGTTCGGTCGGCGCCCGTTGTCGTCCTCCTGTCTCTGGACTCCGTTGTCTCCCTCAGGTGAACGGTAGCCTCCCTCGGACGATCGGTAGGTTTGTTCATGTTCGTCATAATAGCCTCTTCTGGCCTCTCTCATGCGGCCATTTCCACGACCTCTTCCCCTGTATTTTCTTTTTTGTGGGCAGTCGGATCTCCAATGATCTGGGCTGTTGCAATTGAAGCAACATCCATCATTGAATCGGTTCCTTTCATTATCTGATTGGTCCCTTCCGTGTCTCCTGTAGTTATTCTTTTTCTTTTCTTACTAACCAGGAATGCTTTGGCAAATGGTTCCGTTGCATCTGTGCCTCCCCCGTGCGTGTATATGGCTTGCTCCAAGCGGTGGCGGAACTGGCTGACCGTTTCATCTTTTCCCTGTTTACAGTCGTGTACTTCAGCCAGATTTAGTATCGTTGGGAAGAGTGTCATAATATTCTCGCACACTGTATCCACAGCAGTGATGTATCTGTGATTGTCATCATATTGTACTTGGATAGGCCTCTCATCTTGATATGCTTGGGCGGTCTCCATGACTGTCTGCATTTTTGAGGGTTCCATGTTTTTGGCACAGATGTCAAGCACCTCTTTCATCGTGGGCCTGTATGTACGGCAGAAAGCCTTCAGTTGTCCAGTCCAGCGGCGTCCTCCCACTTCATTGAGCTTCTTCAGTGTAGCTGCATATTGCGCTATATCGTCTGGGGACCACAAGCGTTGAACCATCATTACCTCGCCATATGGGTTCGCCACCTCAATCATCGGGCATTGTATGTCAGCCGCCTGTTCCTCTTCATTCATCCATGGGTCAGAAGTCTCATTTGGGGTGGGCGTGTTGTCTGGCAATTGGTAAAACCGTGGCGCGCCTTGTGCACGTGTCACTGGCCCAGGCTTTCTTCCCTGTCCATATGATAGTATGTTGTCCTGGGCGATGGGAAAATCCCTGTGACGAGCCGCTGACTCCCCGTTGTGAATAGGGGTGGACCAATATGCTGGTGGGGGAAAAGTCTTCTGCTTTGTTGACACGGAAACTGGAGTTCTTGGCTGTGCTGTGTTGCCCAGCTCTTGGTTCGAAATGTCATTGGTTTGAGTGGAGTTCCTGTTGCCTTCTATTCTGTGAGATTCTTCCAGTAGGTTGAGAGACATAGCAGACACCAGGGATGGCGTCGGAACAGAGGGGGCCTGCTGTGGGTTTCCCAGAGAGGGGGTTTGAATGTCCTGTGGGGGGTGCGAGTTTGTGGTGAGAGGAGAAGGTGTGACGTTCTGGGATTCAAGCTGTTGTTGTCTGATGGTAGACACCGGGGGTTGGTAGACGCCGGGAGTTGACTGAGACGCCGAGGGTTGACTGACTGGCATAGGAGGGCACGGGCAGTCGAGGTCCAGGTCGATTAGGGTCAGCGCCTGCAGAGAAGGGTACAAAGGAGAGGGAGAAATCTGCGAAGCTACATATGTAGGAGGAGCCTGTGGGCATGTCTCTTGCTTTAAAGAATCTATTTGTGGCAGTGATTTCATGTCACTTTTCCGCTGTCTATATTCTGCTTCGTCCATCCACATTGAAAGGATTTTTTTGTGGAGGTCACATTTCATTAGTTTGTGTGTTTTTACTGTCTTTTTTCTTCTCATTTTATTTTCAGCTTCTTTTAGCAGCTCTTTTAATTCAAGCAATTTCTTTGTACTTAAAGAGCCGTTTTCTGGAAAACCCATTTGTTTCCATTCATCCAGGCAGTCTAGCGCTTCTGGGCCATACTTTGCAACCATCTCTCGCATAATCGTAGACCATCTCTCTTTGTCTTCTGTGGCCTTCTGTGGCGAACTTTTCTTATTTCCCATATTGAAATAGTGTCAGCTTGACGTTCTTTCTTTACTTTAAAGCAAGCACTGTATCTTTATGTCATTCTGTGACGACAACAAATTGTATGTTATGCCGTTAAACAGTTTAAACAAGGTGTCTTTGTGCTTTCAACTTAAAGGTCTCTTTTCTTTACTTAATGCAAAACACTGTATCTTTATGTTAAGGTTAACAAGGTCTTTGTGTTAAATGCAAGGTAATGCAAGCACGGTACTTTATGTTGTTTTAAAACAAGGTTTTTGTGCTGCGACTTGACTTTAATGCAAAACAAGGTCTCTCTTTATGTTTACTGTACAAACTTCTCTTTCTTTCTGTCCACTAGGCTAGATTTCTGTATTTTGTGAATTTAAGCATACTTGACTATTACAATAGATAGGTTTGGCAAAATATGGCCTTTAGAATTATAATTAGCACTTCAATTGTCAGGAATTTTTGAATTTGGAAAATTCTCACCGTTTGTTTTTTCAGTGTAGCCACGGGTTTTGTTGAAATCCTGGCGCCGAACTCCGTAAATGCCTTGATTCTCCAGTAGATGTGTTGATGGACAAATCAGTCCAAAGTAGCCTTTCCGGAGCTCAGCGACACAGGATCCCCACTTCTCGACACCAAATGTTGTGGCCGGATTTCGCACTGAACAAACACGTGAGGAATACAAGCGATGAGCAAAGGACTGCTTGTATATGATGTTGTTTATTAGAAGAGATCACAGATCCTGGCTTTTCCCAACAGCTCAGGCAGGTTTCCAACAACATACTGAAACAGATTTTAGAATAGTACCTTAAGTAGGGTTAGATCCCACCCACCAGGTGTGAGAATCTTGCTTACAGACAAAGGAAGGAAGTTGAGGGGAAGGGGGGGGGGGGGGGAGAAACAGGATGAATAGGGCTAGACACACAGGAAGAGGGGGGGATGGGGAAATCAGGTGAAGGCAACAGCCGAGTGTGTAAGTTCAAGAGAGCCATGCTGTTGTTATCACAGCATGGCTCTGAGCTTCAAGGCTCCGGGTGTCTAGACGAATTCAGTGTATTCGAGTACAGTGTTACAATGGAAAATCCTCCTCAACTGTCATGATAATCATCATGACAGTCATATGTTTCAGGGCTAGGTAGAGCCTAGCCCCGCAAGCAGAACCCAAATGTAGTAAAGTTTCTGACACTTTGATTACTTTACCCATTGATTGGGTCCTGTTTCACGCTGGGCTGCCGCCAGTTACGCACACACAAATACAATGTAAACACGCCATGAGAAAAGCTTCTGCGCGCTTTTACGATGTTTTTTCATGTGTTGACTTACGAATGTGCGAACTATAAGTACCTTACATACCATACCGACACATCTCCTGTGTCGCGGAAGCCGTTAAGTATTTTTAATCCATGATTGATTAAAAATGTCGCTTCTTCCTACCTTGTTTATTGACACCTCATTGTACCGCCTATCTGGCTAGCTAGTGGTGCTACAGCTATGACGGAGCAGATCAGAGGCAGGGACGTAGTCCGCAAAGCCAACCGCACATCGGGAGGTGGTACAATAAACGGTAAATAAACAAGAAGAAATCAAAGCGACATTTTTAATCAAACATGGATTAAAAATACTTAACGGCTTCCGCGACACAGGAGATTTTATCAGAGGTATGTAAGGTACTTATAGTTCGCACATTCATAAACAAACACAATAAAAAACGTGGTAATAGCGCGCCGATCGACGAAACGATGAGTTTGTATATATCCGCGTTCCAACAATCGCATTAGAAAATCTTAGCATGGCCAGGAACCCTATATAAAGCGACAATCAAATTTCATAAAAGCTTTATGTAGGGTTCCGAGAGGGGCTAGGTAGAGCCCACTGCCCTCCTCATCAACTTCACCGTGGTTTTCTTCATGTTAAAACTTAACTACCGGTAACTAACTAACTGACAAAACAAACGATGAAAACGAACGGTACGTACATTAACAACATAAACACAGACTTGGACAAAAAAAAGTACAACAAAAACGAACAATTTAGCTTAGTTAACAGTATCGGAATAAAGCTATGATTATACTGAAGGAATTCTCCATCTGTTTTGCATAGACGCGGAAGTAAAGCGGAAGCCCCGGCCTGTGTACTTGGCTAGACTCCGCCCCTTAGACTTTGTGCAAGAGGAGAATAGCCAAGCCTGTGAAAGCAGCTCAGTTCACAATCCAACAGAAGTTGTCTCAATCTATCATAGAGGTCTGGCATTTGTTGTTGTAGAAATATTAAATATTGTTTATGCAATTATGCTGCCGACATAAATACAATATGTTTTCATCAATTATTAGTGAACTACTGTCAAGCTGCTGTATGATTTATATTTCACATTTTCCAAAGCCTGTTAAAATGATAATATCATTAATCTGCTATGATTGCATCTCCCACCAAGGAGAACTGGATTCCTATAAACTGCCTTTCTCATTGCAATATTTTAATGTGAAAGCTACTGGAAAATCCAGACGTCCCTGCTGTGAATATAATGGCCAAAAACAATAGTTAATTTAAAACAGCATTATATTTGGGCCTACTTGCAAATATATTATCCAAAGGTCTTTGTTTGAATAGATGGCCCCAACATGTCTCACTCCACAGACAGATAATTCATCAAACTGTGATTCATTCCATTGTTGACTGCTCACAGAACCCAAATTATATCATCCAAGACAAACATGCTGAATGTGTTATTCCTGCACCTCAGAGTTGAGTGGAATATTTTAATTCACTATATCAGTAACAAGGGATATTGAAGTTGATAGCAGCTAGCAAAACATTTTTAAAGGGAAGACAATTTATACACCCTTCAGTGTCCCCAAAATCACAAAGAATTAATCATGAAAACTAAAACAAATATTACATTATTATCACATTATGCTATTTCCTCTAGAATAGAGGAACCCACTCTAAATAGAGTAACATGAGGGGAGGAATAGATTACCTGTAAAATAGGGAATCAATTGATTCTCTTGTCAATGTCAATATGTATGTCAATATTCCATGTCAATATGTAGGACAGCATGTATGGCGGGCAATAACAGTAAAGAAAATACTTTAACAGTTAACTATACATCAATCAAGAATGCATTAGCACAGAGGTAAGATAGGATTATTCTTCCGTAATATAACAGGACATAATAGTAAATGTATACATTTAAATTCCAACAAAACATTGATCAGAGTGCAAAAACAATAACTTGTGCAAAAAAAAAAAAAAAAACTATCTTAAATTGCAAAAAGCATTTCACATTTAATAGCTTGACTTATATATGTCAACTGCAGGAAATGTATATAATTTTCTCCTTTACTTAAAAATTACTAAATTAATTAATTAGAAAAATGATCAATGCTAAATTAACATAATACTTATTAAGCCTGAGAAATTTATATGATATGACACCCTTCCTAAACACTGGTGAAATACAAATGTTTCATTAGGCAAATCATGCTTGTGATTATTAAAAAATGTATTTCTTATAATACCACTCCACTGACTTATATGAATAGAGTGATAATGATCAAAGATATTCTGGATGGTTAGATGGCTAGTTCAAACTCCAGAATGTGGAAAGAGTGCCCTCTATCACCCACACTTGATATGACTCCACTGAAAAGGTAACCTAAACCATACAAAATGAATTGTATCTCCCTGACATGTACTGAAAAAACAACAGAATAAATATTTACATCAAATTAATTCCATCAACATGACAATTGCCTGTAATCATTTAATTACTAAAATGCCAAATACAAATATATTAAAATAAAGTTCTATAGTTTTACTTTTAAATATAGAAAAATGTCAAGCATTTACCAAGATTGTAAGCGTTTACCAATAATACATTTCCAAAGTGCTATATATAATCAAACTTTAAACAGGATTTATATGGCCCTAAAATGAATGCCATAAATCCACTTAATAAAAGGCGCATAGCAAGAGTGCAGTATACATTTCTAAATTAACATCCAACTACAGTAAAGACAGTTCAATGTACAGAATTACTATGATTTTAGCAATAATGTTGCCAAACTATAGTAAGTGGCTCCTAGTGTATACAAATAATTTATCAAAACAAATACAGCATCACCTGTTGTTATTGTTGTGGGGTTGGATAAACCAGTGGTTCTCAAAAAGGGGTCTGGGAACCCCCAAGGGTCCTTGAGGTCATTCCAGCAACCTTACCGGTTTGTAACTCTGAGAGTATACAAATACGGGTCCATTTGGTTGTACACTTATGGTTATGGACATTTGTACAGTTATTATTGGGGTCCGTGCCTTGCTTAGAGCAGCACTATGTCACTTCTTAACAACAAGTATGTAGCATATCATGTCCCACAAAATTATAAAGCTGCATATTTAAGCAATAACAAATGAATCATCCTTCAATAAATGTATAGACTCAGGGGGCTCCCTGCTAGGGGCTTGACTGTATTACCAGTACTATGTATAGGGGAAACAAAGACATGGCTGGACATGCTTACAGAGACTCTTGGATAATGAAGTCAAAGACTTTGGCTGCCATGTTATTTGTGTCCAAAGTGGCCACTGATACGCCAAACTACATAGTGCTGCTCTATATGCATACCAAACTGGTGGTCCTTGAAGTGAAGAAGATTGATAATCACTGTGGTAAACTACCCAGAGCCTTTGGATACATTTGACTTCAAGATAAAACTGCAGTACATCTTCTTACTTTCAGACAGCAGTTTAGAAATTCCCTAGCAATACTTCATCAGTGCAGAGTTAAATACAATAAATGGTAAATGTTGCATTTATATAGCGCCTTTATCCAAGGCGCTTTACAGAGATTTACATTCACCCATTCACACACCGATGCTGGAGGAAACTAGCCTGACACTCAGCCTGAATTTTCATTTCGTTTCATTTCGTTTCCTCTTGAACATAATTTTTTAATGTGGCTAGCGATTCAGGGGCTGGAACCAGGCTAGGAGGAAACCATGCAAGGCACCAACCTGCACATCAGGAGCAATTAGGGATTCAGAGTCTTGCTCAAGGACACTCGACACCAACTCTTGTTATTGTTGTGGGGTTGGATAAACCAGTGGTTCTCAAAATGGGGTCTGGGAACATACTTATCTCTGTGGTCCTACTGTAGGTCATTCTCCTGGGCCTGGCTCAATTTATACCTTGTTGCATTCAACAGAAATAGCTCATTTTCGAGCAAACATCACATTGCATCACATCACGTCACTTTGCATCATCATGCAAGTGTAAATTCACCTTTAGAGTTGATGTCTCTTTGAGTTGACAGAATGTCTTCTCTTCCTCTTCCTGTGGCATTGCTCTGTCCTATCAGGCAAGGGGAAGCCATTTTCTGTGGCTCTATAGGCCTCATCATACTCATCACTGTCAGGTTCCTCTTCAGCCATGGGGAAGACTTTGTCTGGGAACACCTCTTTCAACTTGGAGTTGAAGAAAGCCTCCAGGCTATGACCAGCCTGGGCCACCTCAGAGTCAGGCTATAGTGGAGTGAGGAACATAGTACACGCAGATCAGTGTTATTCCACTGGTTTCTAGGTAATGGGCAATTATAATGGTTTTAATTGTAAGCCCAGTTGTTGAAGAGACTTACATAATTGAACTTTGCGCAATTCCGAAACATGAGATATACATCAGCGACATACTCCTCAGTTGAGTAATAACGGCGTGTGCTCCTCTTGTTGAGTTTGGCCCTGATCACTGCCAGGTCCATGGGCCTCTTGATGATCTGGTAGTAATGTCGAGCCTGTGTGCAAAAGTGGTATTAAAAGATTTATGATTTAAAGGGCCATACTGGATTCAATTTATCAGTTTTGTTCATTTTTTACAAAGTCATAAAAATCATGTAGTATAAGTCATGAAATGTTGAAATATGTTCATAATCCAATCTTTTGTCCAGGGACTATTTTTGGTTAGGCGGGACTTCACCCTTCTTCTTCGTTGGTTTTTATTTTGACTCGAGTGGGTGGGGGATCCCGTTCATAGACTGTAACGGTAGCCACGCCCCTCAGAACATGCGCGACTTTATGGTCATTTTTCTAATAAATGGGACCATAATTTTCCAAAAAGAATATTATGACATTAGAAATGAGACTTTAAACTAGTGACTGGAAGCAAAAAGTATTCATGACCATGTTTATTAAGGTAATACAGTCTAGGTGAAGTTGGGCCCAAATACATGGACTTCTATGGGGCTATGGGTTTTTTTGAGCCCAATGAGAGCGCCACAACAGGCCATTATATGAACTTTCATTTCCTTAGTGGCTTCACAAAATATCCGTCTGACTGCCCCCCTGGTTGGACCCCCTCGAAAACGAAATCACTGACTTTATTGGTTGGACCCCCTCGAAAACGAGATGATACATCTCAAGGGGATATCCTTTCAATAAAAGGTTCATATATGTAAGTAACCATTTAGACACCTTGATGGTGTAATGAAAAATAAATGAGAGTGCAGACTGCAGCTAGCTTTTAGCTGAGCACTAAAGAAAAACATGTTTAGCCTACTCACAAGTAATAATAATAATAATAATAATAATACTCACAAGTGGACTGACAGGCTCATGGAACGGGGCACTTAGGATGTTACTGAAGATCAAAAGCGTCAGTCGTTCACATTTCTACCAAAAAATAAAGTTAGACCAAAACACAGACAGCAGCGACACTGACTATACTAACTGTATATATCCAGAAAACAAATACATTATATTACAATTAAAATGTTATCCATGTTTAATTTCAAACCGTTTTGATGTACAGCAAAATTGTGGTTTTTCAAAAAGGACTCACTCTCTGGTCACATGTGGACAGTCCACGGGCTGATGATGCGTGGTGCCCAGATGTTCGTTCATTATCACAGTCGTACTCCACCTCTGGCCGCATGACATCCCTACACAGCGTGCAGATCCAGTCACCCCTGTGCACAGTCAACAGCAGTGTATTCAAAGGTCAACATGGGTGCTTTAACCACTTTTTGGGCATGCATTAATTTATTATATATAGGCGAACATTTTAAATAAATGAAAAATAATATAAATAAATAAAATACGACGTAGATTTACAAGAGTGAGCTTGCCGATCGGCTATTTTCGATGTGTTTTATGTTTATATTATGACAAAGCATTATAGGGCTAACATGGTTAAGAATTAGAAAGGGAATACAATGGAAAACACAGATACGTGTTTTATGTTGGTCTGATGAGATGAGGCGCTTACGTGGGGAAGCATCGTAGAGGAGGGATATGGCAGGACAGGTGGAAGACTTTGGGACAGCGGTCACAGCACAGCAGGTCCCCACCAATAAGACACACAGCACAATAGTCCTCACTTTCCATCTCTGTTTTGTTCTGCTGGGGTTGAGCATCTACCGGCCTGTCAGAAACCCTCGGAGGGCAAGAGTTTGCAATTAGAAGGGGTCTCTGACCAGGACCAATGGGGGGCCCCTCCTGCTGGTCACAGCGTAGTGGTTGTGGATCATCGGTGTCGGTAGTGGTTGAACGGAGTGGTTGTGGTTGGTCAGTGGTTAACTCTGGCTCTGATTCTACATCCGGCTCAGATCCGGCCTGATCAGACACAATATCAGAATCGGCTTCTAAACTAGGATCAGAGTCGGGCTGGATGTCCGACTCTGCTTCCGCATCGCCTGATTCCACGTCAGCGTCCTGTTCGTCACCGTTGTCTGAATACATTCCTGTATCTGACTCAGGGTCAGGTTCATATTCTGCCCGTGGCTCTGACAACCGCAAAATGTCAGCTGTCCCACAGAGCCCCATCTCAGCCACAGATTCTCCCTTAGTCATCGACTCGCCTTCAGTCTCGGATGAAGACTCCGGGTGATGGTCGGATTCTGGCGGTGTGTCTGATTCCAGCTGTGGTTCAGAATCCAGATCAGGTTCAGAAATCAGTTCAAGTTCTTCTGAGCCTGACCTGGGTTCTGAGTCGGAGTCAAGGTCAGGTGCTGCAGAGTAGCGCTGCGGCTCATGTTTTGGGTCAGTGGCTGCAGCCGACTGAGCAAGGTCTTTAAGGGAACTGCCTTTTCCTTGGCTGTGCAACTCACAGATGCCCGGGGGTGTGGTAGATTGCCTGGGGCTCCGTTGCTCAGATGTATATGGTGGCGTTATGTGCGACAAGATGGGCCTTATGGTATCAGAGCCATCAGCCATTCCCTACACATGCAAGTGCAACACAGAAGACAGTAGAACATACAGCATGTATTATGCATTTATATCTCCAGACATCTTCAAATGACAGGTCTGACAGTCACAATATACACAGTAGAATAATTTAATTCAGAGAGTGTACAGATGGAAAATGCATACGTATTATACGCATTTATAGTATACATTCAAAATTCACATGACTGGAGTTCTTCTTGGTCACCTCTGGGAATATACACCTCTCAATTAACCTGCTCATGAATGACCAACACGTGTGTCAGAAAGAAACAGGCAGAACTACTTTGTGTATGTCAAACTGTATATTTGGATTAAATACTTTGGGGCATGAAAACACGTATCACTTTTATTTAGTGTACATGTAAACACATTTCTGATCAGAATTATTGCCCATGTAAACGCAGTGGATTTGACTGCGTACCGTATGGTACGTGCACTATAGATTGGATGGACAGTTACAATTGAGCAATTTAAAAAAGTGTTTCCTCTGTAAGTACACACCGAACGTTAAATACCAGTAGTCACACATGCCATGTCACATCCTGTAAGTTTATTTCTCATACATGTAGTGTGATGCTTTTCCTGTGTAACATTTATGTGCTGTTTTTGTGTTCGCACCTTGGTCCGTGAAGAACGACATTTCTCTCATCCATAAACCTGTGTTTGGATGAATGGCAATAAACTTACTTGAATGTGAAAGTATAGAAATCATTGGTAAGTATCAGAGCTAAGCCTTTCCTACACAATACAACTGTATAACCTTTTTTTTTCTTTTTGCAATAAATTGGTGTAAAATCCTTTGATGCAAGTGTCTCTGTCTGAAGCTCTCGTCATGCTGTGTTCTGTGACTGCAATTCATTATGTTTACCTCATGGCTCCTAGGGGGCTAGATTAGAAGAGCGTTCATGTGTGTGTCTGTGGTTGTGCCTATCTATCCATGGCTAATCTCTCAACCACTTGACCGATCAGCACCAAATGTCTTGTGGGCCAAGGAAGTCGATCACATAATATTGTGAATTCTTTTTTTGGGATGGATATTTTTCCACATCCTTCTATAAATTCACAAAATCTCTGCAGGTGTAAGTGAATACGTGTCACCAGTGTATCTTGGGGGACCGCCCTACCAATCGACTTCAAACTCAGCATGTGCAATACCCGCGATTCATAGTCTCAGAAGCACTTTGTTCCTCCATATTTTGGCAAGACTAACATCATCAATATGATGTCATACATATTACATCAGAGACCCACAAGAAATCTACGCAGCCCCTTAACCCATTGATGCCTGAGGCCGAATCTGGGAACGCCTTCTAGGGCCTGACCTAAGGTTTCTGAAAACCTTCAAATTCTGCTTCATTATTTTTTTTTAATAGTTATGTTGCTACATGTATAGCAATAGCTGATGAGACACAGAGAGCACGGCCGGCATCAAGGGTAGAACAACGTATAGGTTGCACCAGGCATCAATGGGTTAATAGACCCTTACTGACTATACTCTACACAGCAATCTTCATATACTCTATACCAGGTACATTCCTTTTTTCCCTCCACACCAAATGTCTGTGTCGATCTACAAGCTGAAATGGTGTTGCAATGTAGCACGTTGTGAGCTTGTAGATTGGCTATTTCCGCAGAATGTTTGCGCCACAATTCGGACGCTAGGTTTAATGTGGTTAAAGGAAACAGTACCAACCTCTGTCATCTCATTTCTCCAGGTTCTGTGCTGTAGGACAGCACCACTCGTCTCCAATCCACTGGCTGGTAGCGGGTCACTCCGTCGCCTCCCGTGTGGAGGGAGGCGAGACACCAGGACTTTGAGCCTCTCTAAGCACACCATTGGAACCCTGGGACTACCCGCTTCCTTTTGAGCCTCCCTGGTGTTTAAAAGAACAGGAGATGGTTGACATAGGTTTCACTTAGTTATAATACTTACTTATCGCTCCTTTTCATGGAGCATAGGCCGTAGACTACATTCCACCAGTACTCTATCCTGTCCCTTCTTTTCCAGCTTGTCAGCTTGGTGAAAGTCTCAAGGTCCCTGAGCCAGGTGTTCTTTGGTCTGCCTCTCTTTATGGGCCTTGAGGGTTCCACTAAGGGCTTGTCGTGTGATGCTGGTAATGGTATTGGGCTTTCAGAGCATGTGGCCAATCCATCCCCACCTCCTCCTCTTAACCCTTTCCGTGCTTTTATCGAGATATCTTGTGGAAAGTTATTAATTCCATCTGAGCCATCCACGAGATACACAAGATTTGATTAAAAAAGATTTAACCTTTAGCCTCCGTTAGCTTCCAGCACGAGCATCCATAGGCCATTGTAGAAACAGCGTACATGATGAATCAGTGGTACATGTGCACGCACACAGGGTTATTAGTCTTATTTGTGCTCAGAATGGCATAAAATGCCATGTTTATAGCCTGAACATGAATCCGAGCCGTGCTGATCATCATGGCTGCTCTGGAGGCCTCGTCCCCAAAGAGATTCTATATAAAGAGGCGACACTCTCATTAAACCCCATAGTAACAACCAGCGCCCAGTGCCTCCGCCATATTGGTGTGATGACGCAACTTCTGGTTGCTCTAAAAAACATGGGTGCGTTCGCAAATGCTCACCGGGAGCTCACTCTCGTATTAGTTTGCATTGCACAGTGCGCTCTTTCCGAACGCTTCCAAAAAGAGTCTTTGAAGTCATTCTATTCCACTTCTAAGATTATCCTCTCCCGCCGCCATCTTGGTGTGATGACGTCAAAGCGCTACCGATGCGCCATCTAGTGGTGATTCCAAATATTTGAGAGTGTCGCCTCTTTATATAGAATCTCTTTGTCGTCCCTCCGTTTCCTACATCTACACAACAAATACAGATTTTTCTGGCACTGGCGCCACACTATGGCCTGGAAGGCTGGGCAGTATTGTGTTAATCTTAGTTCTAATGAGTTATAATAAATTCATGCCAGGCAGTGTACACTGTACCTGTTTTTCTGGCTGTTCCTCAGTGCTCTGTACTTCTCTTTAGTGACCTCTTCATTTGTATAGCCATAAGCATTATCTGGCAATGAAAAAGATTACAAAGATGTATACAGAAAGGTTTGCATTTAGTTTATTTGAGAATTTGAGTAGAAGAGTTAAATCATTTGTCCAGTACCTGATTCAGTTTTATAGGTCAACAAGGGTGGGTGAAGGTGCATGGTGGACTGGCCTCTCATAGGCGGAACAGCAGTGGAGGTTTCCCTGGCAGGACATTGGATCACCCCATCTGAAGCTCTCCTCTGTCTAGCATCCACAACATCATACTGAGAAGATAAGCACACCATTCAGATCACATGAAAAGAAAAATGTCATATTTCAGTTGAAGACACTATGTGAAAAGCATACAGCTGCAAACACACGTGTTCCACTATAATACACTGTTTTGTTCTGCATGCCACAACTCGGACCCATCCAGATTTTTCCAGGCCCAGTCATTAAACAGGCTCTGTATCTACCATTGGTACAATGGAGGGCTGCATGATATAGGAAAACATGTGATATGTGATAAGGTTCAAGGTTCAAGCCATTCAAACAACAATATTGTGCACCTCTAAAGTCCAAGTAGGGACATTTCCCCAGGTGAAGTTAAGTATCTCAGGGTCTTGTTCACGAGTGAGGGGAGATCAGCCAGAGAATCGGAGAAGCAGTGGCAGTATTGCAGTCGCTGTACTGCTGTCTGTCTATTGAGCAATCTTTGTTCCTACTCTCACCTATGGTCATGAAGTGTGGGTCATGACCGAAAGAATAAGGTGGCCGAAATGAGTTTTATCAGACGGGTGGCTGGCATCTCCCTTAGAGATAGGTGAGAAGTTCAGTCACGTGAGAGAGACTCGGAGTAGACCCGCTGCTTCTTCGCTTGGAAAGCGACCAACTTTGGTGGTTTTCAGGCATCTAGTAAGGATGCCTCCCGAACGTCTCCCTAGGGAGGTCCTCGATGCACGTCCCACTGGAAGGAGACCTCCGGGCAGACCAAGGATCAGATGGAGGGATTATATCTCCAAAATGGCCTTGAATCGCGTCGGGATCGTCCAGAATGAAGAACACTTATGTTGCTCAGGGATATCTGGAGCACGAGGACGCAAGCATGGGCGTTCGTTATTACGCAGCAGAGCCGCGGAGAAAATAGTTATTATGAGGGTCGGCTTGAAACTTTTTGGCACATTTTGTTTCCCCTCTCTACGTGTTGCCCTACGCACATAGTTTTAGTCATCATAGCTTAGATTTTATTTTGTTCGCAAGTGAAAAAAGGTAGTCAACGAACATTTTTCGTCATGGTTTCAGTCGACAAAATTAACGTTCATGGTGGTATGGGCACCTGATCCAGGCTGTATGTGTATGCGGACCCAGCGGGCCTCTCATCGGTGGGGGGGCTGGTGGACGGGGCTGCCAGTTCTGCTGGGATGCTCTGGGAACGGTTCTTCCTCCTCCCACACACTGAGCTGCTGCCACTCTGAACGTCATGGGCTGACACCTCCAACGAAGTGGATCGAGTCTGTCACAAACACACATGTACAGTACAGTACAGTACAGTATGCCATCGGTACACACAGGTGCTCCTATTCAATTTCATACCACTTTCAACTTATTTTTGGGCCATGCCATTGGGAGACATTTTTCAAATTCTCTCAAAAACGGTCTATTATTATTATCAAAAATCTTCAAAAATATACAACAATGTATAAACATAACAAATATACAAGCTTACAACGCATCGCCCCGTGGACTTGTAGATTATTCGTCGTATGACAGAATATACAACAGATGATAATTTGGAAATGTGACGAGTGATATGAGTTGTGCATGTGCGTGCACATGTGCACGCATGCACACACACGCACGCACACAGTATATGTGTGCACGTACCCTGCAAGTACACATAGGCTACTGATAAAAACATGTCAAAGTCTACTCTGGGTCTGTTTGACAAACATGAAGCAACGCTCATACAACTGCAAGGATCACAGTTATTCTCAGGATAATGAAGGGATTAGTTACAACATCAATTATCTTATGTAAATCCACTAGCAGGCTTGCGGTGAGCTCATTTGAATAAGTGGCACTTGCAAAGCACTGATTAATCTCTACCTTTCTTCTTAAATAAAAACTTGAACATGTTTTTCCACACACAGATCACACATATCAAATGTACAATGCCTGCCTGAAAAATAACTTGTTTTTAGGTTGTTTTCGTTCCGCACTCAGCTCTTCATTCTCTCCACCTCCCTGCTTTTTCTCAAATGTATACAGATTTAGGCCAAGGGAGAATAAGCATGTCCTTATAATTACCATGTGATTAAAACACTTACCTGTTCCATGCCCCAAAGGGGAGATGTGAGGGAGTGTAATGCAGAGGTAGAAAGAGAGGGATTATACAGCCTCTCTATCATGAAGGGTAGGAATTTATCTTAGCGTGGTAACCAGCGCTTAAATCACACTGTCAGCTTCCCACTATTCCCTTAGTGATTTATTAAAGACATGTTAAGTACACGTATGGCTGCACCCAAGTGTTCTTTGTTTAGTTTTTTCTCATTTTCAGATGCTATGAATTGAATGTGCAAATAATTGTGTTTGTGATCATGCAACTGCAACATTTTTGACAGGTGTTCATGTGGTTGTTCAAGCCCCTGACATAAAGAGAACTAATGATAACAGTGGTATTATTATTTTAAAACAAATTGTTTAGGTGTTTAATTAGTCAGTGAAGCACTTTGTTTACCATCAGTGTTTCTTCATAAGAGAAGAGGCAGCATT
The DNA here is from genome assembly GCF_963924005.1 of Protomyctophum bolini. NCBI lineage: Eukaryota > Metazoa > Chordata > Actinopteri > Myctophiformes > Myctophidae > Protomyctophum > Protomyctophum bolini. The sequence goes on from NC_137862.1 coordinate 34,968,559, forward strand.
CTGTCATACCATCTGGTTTCAGTATGACAGCTCGTTCTGTTCATCAAGACAAAGCCTTCGGTATCGGCTGTGTGCCAATAGTGAAACAAGATTCACTATTGCTGTCTTGTACGTACTGCTTCCAATTGCCTGTTCAAATGTCACACTGTTAGAATGTGCATTGTAAACTTGAAAAAGTGGCACAGGTCTCCGCCATGAGGATAGGAGTGTTTGTGTTTGTCATTTGCGTGCCGCCCCACGTCCGAAACGGTAGAAATGAGAGTTACTATGTGGGGGTCTCTGGGGGTCCCCGGGTGGGTCTCCGGGAACATCTAGACCCCCAGAAATGCATGTGTGTGTGTGTGTGTGTGTGTGTGTGTGTGTGTGTGTGTGTGTGTGTGTTAGGTTGCGCACAGGTGTTGAAAAACAACCATGATATTTTCGTGCTCATACCCAGCTAGGCACCCTGGCACCCAGCCAGCCAGCCAGCCACACACATAGCTCTGTAAGGGAGTGGTTGCACGGTTGCACCACTCAAAAATGTAAGTGGCATTTCGTTCTCGGCCTAGAATGTGCGTGCATCATTTCACAGAAATGGCACTCTGTATTCATGATTTTGTTCGACAAGCTTTGGAAGGCAATCTTAGCCAAACAGGATGGAATATGGGAAATGGAACAGATCCGTGTTGATCACATGACTATAGAGATAGTGTATACCGATTTGTGTGATGTATGGTTATAATGTGTACGAGTAATGTAATGAAATGTGTGTGCTGTACACGGACAGATGGATGGACGGACGGACGGACAGAGTGCAAAACAAACTCTCTCCCCATGCCTTCAGCCTGGTGGAGACAATGAAGGGCTTCAGTCCAATCTAATTTCGAGTACATTTTATATTAAAATTTCACCCCAAAATTGATGGATTAACTGGGAGTCTTAATCAGTTTCTGACTTTGTCTCCATTTAGCTCATATTACAGGTGAATATTTTCGCACTGTTTAGTTATTTTATTTTATTGTAATATGTTTTTTCTTTTCGTGTCTTTTTAGTTAAAATAGCTAAACTAGTTCCCAACACATCATGATGCGATTATATATCGGCTGGTATTAGTGGTTAAAAAGCATGAATAATAATGTGATGTGTGATGAGTGATCTATTGGCTGCTTTACCCTTCTATTTCTGTAGTCTGTATGTGGCAGTGAAAGTCTGCTTCCCTGCTGTTCTCTTCTCAGCTCTGCTGCTGGGGAAATGTAGAACATCTGCTGCTGTTCAAGGGAGATGTACTCCCGCCTTCCTTGTTGCGACACCCTACCAACAGCATCTCTGCTCTCGACCAGCGGCATGTGCCCAAGGCTCTGCTCGCCTCTCCATCTCGGCTCCCAGCTCTCTTCAGTCGTTATCTCTCGGTCAGTGGCCGTCTGGTCAAGGTGCTGTGCTTGTGACGTTTTGCAGGCCAGCACTTTTCCTTGACACTGACCCTGGCCTGTCCTTTCGCTGTCTGCAGTAGGCTGAGCTTGGCAGTCGGAATACTGTTCCGTGCGGCATTGGCGATGGTGAGGCTTCAGTTGCAGCTGAGGCGTAGCAGGTCGTGACTGGGATCCGTGACTGGAACCAAGCTGGGTGGGTGCCATGGCTGGGGAGTAGCAAGGTTATTATAGTTAACAGTCTAAAACTAATGAAATAATTAAACATTTTCTTTAAACTGTACTAACCTGGGGGAGCGGGACACTGTATGGCCGAGTGCATGAGGGTGGGACTGGCTGGACCACAGCACCTCTGGATCTGCTGGCTCTGGAGCAGAGCAGGTTGAGCACAGCTTGAGCTGTAAGGGACGGCTTCCAGCTGGCTCTGCTCCAGGTTAGCCATGTCGGTCTGAGAGGGAATCAGGGTTACCGACCGTATTATAGAAACGAAAACTAACTAAATAACTCCAGCTAACAAACTTACTAAAACTAGAATTGGGAAAAAATATTAAATAAATAAATAAATAAAAATTAGTACAAAAGAAAAAAGAACGTAACCAAAACTACAAAACTAACTTAAATTAACTAAAATCATAGAGATTGTAAATGTCGCGACACGTTGTGAGCTGGTAAAAGCTATTTTAACTATTTCTGTGAACATTTCACCCCTGACAAATATTACAATTTTTTTATAATAATAAAAATTAATATGTAATTAATATGTAAATTAGAACAACCTTGGAGGGAATGCAGTGCATGCAGCATATCTGGGGATGACAGCAGGCCTGGTAGCCACAGCCCTGGCCTGGTCCTCTGTGACACACGGAGGGCAGGGACAGACAGGCGATGGGCTGAGGCTTCAGGATGTCTGGACAGGCAAGGCCCTCAGGGTAACTGCAGTCTCCTCCTTCTACAGCCAGCTCACCTACACATAAACATGTAGAGAGATGGGTTAGTACAGCAGTGATCTCTCATGACCGGTTCAGAGCTCCGCGGCGGAATCTGTCGGCATCCTCGTTTACAACGTGTAGATTTGTCGTTAGTAGGAGTGTAATCAAAGACGCACCACCGGAAGAGAAGGGCTGAGGGCGGACCAAACGGGCCAACATCCTGTCATCCACATTTTATTGGGCGGTGCCCCCATAGTTATAAAAGGATAGAGAGCGGACCGGGAGCGACAGCTATTCATTTCAATGGAAATTGCTCAGTGGTGTTTTGAAGCACCCGGAAGAACGCTTTTGAACACCAAAATGTGATGTCCAAATGCAAACAAGTGCACAAAGTTAATCCCCAGCTGTGCAGGGTTTCCTCGTGCTATATGCACGGGCCCGCCTGCAGTTCCAACATTGGCCAGCTGTTCTGGGGGCTTGGATGCCCCCTGAGGCAAATTCAAAGGAAACACAGCAGGGGACGCTGTTTTCAGTGGTTCTCAACCTTTTCTGGATCATTCTGGTGACTCATACTGCCCTCCTAATACGTGAGGGGCCGTGGGTTTTTTTTATTACTTTTTTCATTTATTTTTAATAAAGTTTTTATTGTATTTAATTATTTTCATTTTCCTAAATAAATATTAAAAATAAATGAAAAAGTAATTGAAAAAACATGGCCCCCTCACATATTAGGAGGGCAGTATGAGTCACCATATAACCATTTCCACTGTATCTATCATGGTTAAAATGATGGTTTTGTATAGGGGCGTGTTCGATAAAATAAATATCAAATATCTAAATACTGAAACAAGCAACTTAATAACTGTCCAGGGTGTTCACAAAAGCCTGAGTAGAAGATAAAAGAGCGAAATATCCATTTAACCCCTTATACTTTGTACGACAAATAACAAAAGTAGGTGATCTACTCACATCATCGCATCACATTGCAATGTGAGCTTGCCTTGTACAACTGCAATTTATTTTTAAATATTGAAAGTTTTTGAAAATATTCACCTATAATGACATGCCCAGTGGCTAGGTCATAAAGGATGAAACTTTAACAGATGTTTATTATTCTTATGTTATGGGCGGAAGGATTAATTGCTCATTGTCGATCATTACTCAGACTTTTGGGAAATGTAACTCCTCCCTGATCTAGCCGCAGAGGATTTCATCAGATGTTGCAAGGTGCAGTTCTCACGTCAGGGCCAGCCAGACAAGGTCTTCACAATTTGCATGTTTCTCCTGAATATTGACGAAACCGGGTCGACCTACAGTATACTTTCAAACAGAACATTAACAACTCATTAAATATATATATTGTGTTTAATATACACACCGATATAAAAATCAGCTTGTGTCAAATTAAATTCACCTAATGTGGAAATTTGCTTAGTCCAGTAGCTAGCATCCCAGTTGAACTTGATCTTGACAGGAACCCAAGAGTCTTGGTGGAATGATGATTCAAACAGCTGCTGCATTTGAAGTGAAATCTGACAGGTGAGGCAGAATGGAAAGAATCATATCATAATTCATAATGTTAGTTATTGGTAAATGGTGCGTTTATACAGTATAGCAACTTATGATCAATCAATTGATTGTGTTCAACAGGTCTAGTATACTAGTTCTGTAACACAGTATACCATTGGTATCACTATTTTAAACGTTAATGTTATATTTAACATACAAATCATAGTGTTTTGCCAAATATTTGGGTGCCCACTTGCAATACCCTTGTGGCCCACAGTGGTCTTACCAGCTCCTTGCTGAAGAGCACTGGACTCGTGCCATGCTGGGTTGTTGCCCAAGTGATGAACCTCTGCACATGATCTAGCTGTCCACACGTCTCTATCGCCCCCTGCAACTGGTCCTCTAGACTCTGTTGAAAGTCCTCTGTGATCTTCTAAACACAGAGACAAAACCGCCACCAAAGGTAATTACAGTACTTGCACACCATGTCATGGATGGATCGCGGACTCATCGGTGCTCCTTTTGGATAAATGTGCTTTGACTGTACCATGTACTGTTTTGCATTTGTTATTATCTAATAAAATAATCAAAAATGGCAAATTTTTCTTTTGGACAGAATTAGCTCTCAAAATGCTGGTCTAAGCTGGTCCGACTATCATTATTTGGCCTGTGCTTTGCTCACTTTCAGGACGGATTAGGTCATGTTGGTTACTGATTCCTTTGCATGTAGATTCATGGTCAACTGAATCATGGAGGGATATGAGAGAGAGAAAGAAATTACCTCCAGTTGCTCTATTAATAGGTGGGCCCGTTTGTTAAGCTCGTTCATCATAATCATCTTGGCCATTTTAATCTGGTTCTCAGCCTTCCTGTGCATGATCTTTATCCCATGGAGCCTGAGATGGGAGGACAGAAAATGATACGCTGATTGCTGACAGAAATCACAATAACGGCTTGGATGCATTGCTGTTTTGTTTCAACTGATACCTTAACCCATTTTGACCTGAGATCAGATTCTAAAAATGAATGTTCTTCGATTAAAAAAAATCTGATCTACAAGCTCATAGCGCACCACCGAGTGGTGCGCTACGAGCTTGTAGGTCTGCTATTTTTCAATAGCTAAAGCATAACATAATGCTAACACCAAAAGGGGTTCCCGCCCAAAATGGGTTAAGGAAGTAATTTTGCAATGCCAGAAAAGCTGAACAAAATTATGATTTCGAAGATGAATTTATGTAACAGTTGTCAAGATAACTCTCGCTCAATTCAAATCCCAAATGTGTTTGCTGAGGAAGATTTGGTGATTGTATACAGTATGTGTGGAGTGTAAACGGACCTGTCCTCTATCTGTTTGGCTGTGTTCTCAACAGCAGACCTCCTTTCATCCACCTGGGCCACCAGGCTCTCAAATAGCCACTGCTGGTCCTGTAGGGCCTTCCCAATATGCACTAACCTGGGGGAAACGTACAGTACAGTACACAGAGTACACCACAGGGTTAGCTCCAAAGTAAGTGCATTATTTTACTATACTACTGCTCCAGTCCTCTAGTAAAACTAAGAAAGTGAATCAGTTCTCAAAACATTACACCAGCTCGTTGTCCGATTTGAATCAGTTGAACTGATTGAAATACTACTGTTGTTTTATGAACTTTTGCTACATAACGATTTATGAACCATCCAGACCTCTCAGGTGGTCTGAAAACAGGTCAGATCTCTGTCCCTAGAGTCAAAACTAAATGTGGAGAAGTAGCTTTCAGTTTTTATGCACCACACAGTGTATCTGGAACAAACTTCTAGAAAACTGCAGGTCTGCCACAACTCTCGTTCTTTTAAATCAAAGCTGAAGGCATTTTAATGAGGTTTTACTGAGATTAATTTCTTGTCATATGTATCTGTATAATTTGAGCTTATTCTTATTTTCTATTCACTTAACTATTTAATTGTATACAAAAGACCTGTTTTATATGTGTCTAAAATGCTTTTGTTGAAAACACTTTTCTTTACACAATAAACAAATAAACTTTCTTTGCTTTGCCTTTGGACATACAAAGTGGCGTAATTAAATTCACTTCTCTAGGGAGAAGATATTATGCAAGTGACCTTAGGAGGCAACAACTGTACCATAACACCATAGAGCACAACATTGCATGAATACTGAATAAGAATTAGACAGGCCAAGGATACTATATGCAGATCAAGTTGATACAAGTGACAAGACATTAGGAGAGTGTTGTTGTTCCCAGGAAGTTCTGAACCCATATTTAGCCCCTCTCTGCACTGTCCTTGTGCACCGTGTCTGCGCACTGACCTGTGGTTCTTGTGGGTGGACAGGTGACAGCTGTTACAGCACAGAAGGTCACAGGACTCACAGATCAGCTCCAAGGGCTCCTGTCTGTGTGAGTGGCACGTGAGGACGGAGCGAGGATGCAGCCCTGGACCTGAAAGACGGTGGAGGGGATGCGTTAAACACGGAAAGACGCTTAACGAACCAATTCACAATAAAACTTAGCGTGTGACACAAATACGTCACTGAAGCATACAATATTTTGACAGAACAGAAGCTTGTACTGACATAATAAATTAAGACAAAACATGTATAGTATTTAAAACCATGAAATGATCAAGCCTGTTTAGGTCAAGTAATAACCACAAATTACCAAGGTTTCCAAAAAGATCCATGTTTACAAAATCTGTATTTTAATTACATGATTATATGTGTTCTGATATTCACATTAATAAAAAATGTAAAAGGAAAGAATGTTGAAGTTGTTAGTGAGGTAACGCAAAAACCACAGGTGAACAATCCTCTTCCTCTCTCTTTCTCTCTCCCAAGCACGCACGCACGCATCACATACAGACAGTCCCCAAAATAACTGTCACAAATATCAAAATAGGTCATATGTGCACTCTGAACAATTATATGAAGCCTAATTTAAATAATCTATTTAGCTAAAACAATAGATTTCCGGTGAATAAGCACATAACTTAGGCCGTACACACACACACACACACACACACACGCATGACTGTGTGTGTTCAGAAGCTGATGACACACACAGTCATGCATGTGTGTGTGTGTGTGTGTGTGTGTGTGTGTGTGTGTGTGTGTGTGTGTGTGTGTGTGTGTGTGTGTGTGTGTGTGTGTGTGTTTAGAAGCTGATGACTGCGGGGTCTGCGGCAGAGAGCACACAGCATCAACTTTAGCTGAGTGCCCACATCCTGCCTGTGTAACCTAGAGCTTCATAACCACATGGCCACTTTCACAAGGCTGTTCTCACAGATAAATAAACATTTAATCAAAGAAAACATAAATGTAAGTATGGTTGTGCAATGTGAAGAGATACAAAATACCAGCTTTTTAGATATACACTGAACATCTTGAAAAAGAAAAGACACAATTGTGTGAGATGTTTGAGCACTTAAGAATCTGGGCCACACATTAAGGGGAAGTACCGTAAATCTACTGTATAAGTAAGCACTTTACTGTATGAGTAATAATGACTTCTCCAGAGCCATGTTGAAGTCATGCATAATAAATTGCAATGTTCTTAATGAGACGTGATGAACAAATAAAAGGTACGCATTAAGCAAGGCAAACAATGAAACCCAAATAGGAAAAGTGAAGAAAGCATAAAAGGGCTGAAAAATGAATTGAAAATAATCAGAATTGTGATTTTATACTTGTGAGGTACCACAGATAAACACAACGAGCAACATTAACCCATTTTGGGCGGGAACCCCTTTTGGTGTTTTAAACATGTTATAATTTAGCTATTGTAAAATAGCAGATCTACAAGCTCATAGCACACCGCCGAGTGGCGCGCTACGAGCTTGTAGGTCTGCTATTTTTGAAAAATCGTAAAAATGTGGCGCAAATCTTTGAATTTATATATTCTTTCAAAGTGAATGTTTTTAAGGGAAAAAAAACATTCACATTCAGTCCTATGAGGCGGGCTTGTACAGTATTAGATAATAATGCTTGCCTGATTCATTTGTGGTCAGTGTGCCGGTGCCTCTCTGGTGCATGTCAGGACACTGGGTGGAGGTGGGCCTTGCCTGTTGATGCAAATCTGTGTACTGGGTGGAGGAGGTGTTGGTGGTGGTTGTGGCTTTCTGGTGCTGATGCATATCTGTGCACTGGTAACACAACCACTTGTTGCAGAACGTACAGAGGCTCTGCGCGCCCCTCTGCTCCGAGCACTCGGAGCAGCTCTGAAACACACATAATAATAATAATAAACTTTATTTATATAGCACCTTTCATACATAAATGTAGCTCAAAGTGCTTTACAGAGCAGAAAAGATAATAAAAACAAACGCAAAACAAAACGGCATTAAAACAGGCGTGCAGTTAAAACAATAGGACAATAATACATGACATAATACTGCTACGATCTCACACACACACACACACACACACACACACACACACACACACACACACACACACACACACACACACACACAAGGTGAGATTGTGGCAAGCAAGTTTAAGTGTCCGTTACATCTTAAGTTTGGGATAAAATCACACACTCCTCCAGTACGTAACAACCAGATGAATATAAACATCCATATTCAATTGTCGAAAAACAATTAATAAATAATTATGAAAATAATTATCACAACATAGCGCTGCATATTTTCAATGCTAGAATAAAGACTTGCATGTTTTAACATCATAATTGGTTAGGGGAAAACTGCCTTTATATGATCAAATAACTAATATTTGTTTTGTCGCCAACCCTAGGAAGAGCTACAGTATGAAGGAGCTAAGATTCTCTGCACAGCTACTAGCTAAATTAATCTGATAATAAAATGCACAGAAAAAATGACAAAAATCCAAATAATTACCCCAGTCATACTGCTGCATACACACTACATTAACCTCAACATTTTGCACTGTGATTTGTTTGTGTGCAGAAAATCATTTAATGACATTCTGGTGAACTATTTTTCCTATTTAGAAAGACAGGAACGGTTGGGGGGGGGGGGGGGGGGTTATACAGCAAGGAATACTGCAAGAAATGTCTTACCTTCTCCATTTCAATGCCAGCTAGAGTACCGGTACGTCCTCTGGTGAGCCCTGGAAGTGGGGGCCAGCAGATTTGTTGCTCTCTGTGGGAGGGAGAGGACAGCATGCAGCCTGCAGGAGTCTCAGTGACACTAGCAAAACACAGACACTTCTACCTGCAGCAGGAAACAGCTAGTGCACACCGAGAGGTGGCCCCAGAGGAGACGGCTTACATGACAGTCTTGCTCTGATCCCTCCTATCCTGTTCATCCATGTGTAGGACTTCTCATGGCAGGAGAAACGAATGTCACATTCAAATTCATCCTCTGCTGCTCTCTGGTAAAACTGCCACACAAAAAAGAGAGAGTGAGAGAGAGAGAGAGAGAGAGAGAGAGAACCTAATCCTTTTTCTTAAATAAGCCTGTGCATAATAATTGGGAATTAGGGAGATAAGATAATTATTATTTTTTTCTAGGGCAAAATATCCCCGGAAGCCCTTCTCAAAATGGAGGGATCGACCATAAATGACCTACAATGTTGAAGGCAAGGAAGTGTGAGTGAGCACTGTTTTGGGCACTGGTCCAGGGCAGGACTGGTCTAAGTTTGGTTGGGCTGTCGCGCTGGGGACATTCTAGGATGGGTTGGGCTGGGCTGGGCTATGATGGGCTGGCTGTGCCCTTTTTCGACATCCCTGTGTCAGCACAAGAAGGGGACAGGTCCCTGTGGAACCACATGCTAACGTAGCACACCGAAACCGGGTCAGGCTCTGATGAGCTGCAGATGGGATTGGATACAGTGCTGATATTCCCTCCAACACTGTGAAATCAATTAAGATCTTATCACAGCACTTCAGAGAGAAGGAATAGCACACACTAAAGGAGAATAAAATGAGCTATCTTAAAAGCTGGAAAAAGGAAACTCAAATACAGATGGTATTGTATTACAATACAGTGGAACTAAATCATCAAAATGTAGAATACACTTATGGGAGATATGGAACTTGTAAAATGAACGGTGTGGAGTATAGTCTTTCAATAACAGAGCAACAGAAACGTGGACCCCCTAGCTGAGGGACATGGGACCCCCACATATCTAGAGCTGTGAGCAAGTCTGCCTAACAACAACCCCTGCAGCCTGACCTACAAATCTGACAACTTTCTTATCCTTGGGTGCTTCACAGGGGAGCTCAGAGCCATCCCATTTCCCATTGTGTCCTGAAAGACCCAGTTTAAAAACACAATTAGTCAATCACAGTGCATTCTGCCTGCTTCTCTCCTTCACTCCACTCTCTGGCATTTTTAAAACCTATTTTTTTCCAGTGCACATCATAGCCATTTATCTCTCATATACCACTCCTAGATGTTCTACCTTGCTAAGTGAAGGTGGATAAAGCACAGCATTAGAGCACACCATCTCAGGAGATGACACAATAATAGAACCCTGCGCAGTGATCTGTCCCTTGAAAGCACACCTTTGTAACACCCATTAACTATGGGGTGAAAATACCCTTTACATCTGTCAAAAGACGGATTATCTTCCATCACAGTGACAAATTAACTTAAGTTATTATACAGCAGAGGATACTTCCTACACCTTGACTCCATCCATATTCCATAGTAGGGTGCTTCAGCTAACATCCTCTATATTTCAGAGCAGATTCAAATTGACCATTTTTTATTGAATAAGCAATACAAATAAACAATGCATAATTTAAGCCAAAGGTAGACTTGAGGTTTTCAACCACTTTGGTTTAATAAAGCATTGATTCGGGTATGAAATTGCTTTGGCATACTGGCCCCATTTTCAAACCAGGGAGTGGCTCCTGACAGTTGATCAGGAAATTACCTCCTGATGTATCCTGTCAAGGGGAAAATCTAAATTGTTTCTGTATCACATGCTAAATTATTTTAACTGTTAACTAAAATGAGTACCGGTAGGCCTAACATTAGCTTCTTGGTGTTTTCCCAGAAAGCCATTATTTTAACTGCTATGGTCATCAATGCCAAAACACTTTGTTGAACTTTCATGTTAATTTGATTTAATATATTTGAAATGTTAGTTTGGTACTGTGGTGGTCTGAATTAATACAATGACAATCAGTGACAATTATGCAATGTTGAAAAAGTTGAGGTGTGTCAATCACTATAGTACCCTGATCAGGGAAATATTTTTTCTCTTTACCCCATTCCCGAATCCTCATACATACAGTACATTAAACTTTATGTCTACATTCCATCCAGGTCATATAGATTTTTTTATTATTAATCTCATTAATATTCTTAAGCACTACATTGACACATAGGCCTATGTGGTTGGAAACTGAGAAATAACATAGCCTAAGGCAAGACGTCAATCAGTGTCAATCAGTACTGTATAGGCTACACCCTGGTACTGCAGGCTACATACAGACTACATCTTCCTCGTAGACTACATTTGATCTGCTTTAATATCCCATTGGGTATGTGATAAGCCAGTCTTTTTTCTACATTTGTGTTTTGTTCTTTTGCTTTTTTTGTTTTAAGACATGACGCCCAAAACACGCAGCATCTGATCATCACAGTAGCCTACAACCCACAAGAAAAACAAATACAACACCATAACACAATCAATAAACACATCGTTAAACGATCGTTTCAATTCAGAGCAGCATTACGAACACCAATAAACTATCTATTGTATTGAACAAAATGTATTCCCTTCGCACACTCACAGTCACAACCATGCAAAACATCCAACAAGGGATAAAAGCCAGGTATTATGCGCGATTTTCATCATGTTCATTCATAGCGAACAATTAAATATAATGAATATTAAACTGTGTTACGCTGTCGGACAGTTACCGGGCACCCGGCTGCCAGTCATGTCAAGAAGTCTGTCAACAGTAGGCTACGTTCTTTACCTTGACCTGAGCAGTGAGCATCACTGGAGGAATCTCCCCATCGGATGTCGCTCTTCTTTGGTCCAGAAAGGTTTGTAAGCCAGAATGAAAGATAAAACATCCGGTTACATATTTCAAAATAAAACCCAAATAGGCATATAAAAAAAGAAAACGTGCACTGCTGCCTGTGGAAATGATTCGTTTATTCTCCGGTCCGGCTCTTAATTATTAAACAGAAAAATAAATGTCAGGTCTCAGGATGGCAATTTTATCCAATCAGGAGAAAGAACTCACACCCGATATTAATCAAATGAAACTTTACACAAGGAAATGAGCAGACAAATTTGGAATTGGTATAGGCCTACTATCTGAAACTGCATTAAACTCACTTTGCCACTAACTTTATGCAAGAGCATAGCATAGGCCTACCCTCTATTTCTGGGCACCTTTTAATGTTTATTCGGTTTTATTTTTTGTTTTTTATTTCATAAATGAACAATATGACAATGTTGAGGTGACAATTTATATGATCTCTACACTTAAAACGTAATTCCACGACTCGTGAAAACAGCTTTTGTTTTGAAGGTAAACATATTCTTATTCTGCTTTAACTCTAAGTAGGCCTAACTTTGCGATGCCCACATTTGTGGAGCTGCGTAGTCTCGCCTTTAATCGTGTGATTTACTCGTCTAGGCTTTATTTTTCAGGGGTGATAATTGAGTATAATAATATCAAGTTATGTGGGCTACTGTACAACTGGATCAGTCTGAGACCGTTAAAAGCCGGGACGGATCTCTCATTAAGAAGCACTCTGCACTCTCACTCTCAGTCATGATAGTCACAGTCACACCACCAGTCAGTGAACCATTATTAGCAGAAACGGGAGTGCCTACGCACTTTGAATTATCCATTTGACTGCCTGGTGCAGTGGTGCTAGGCAGGCTACCTGCTGTGATCTATTTCCTCCGAGGTGGAAAGCCTAGTGACGCGAGGTTATGCTGGAGGCTGGAATTTAAGAATTGATTATTATCCGGTGTCCCTATTTCGTGCATGTCATTCCCCCAATATATTATTATTATTATTATTATTATTACTACATATACAATACATATTTTTGAGTATAGTAAAAGTGCAATATTTACCTCTGTGATGCAGTGGGGTTAGATGCATACAATGTAAACTAAAGAAATGGAACTACTCAAGTAAAGTAAAAGTAGGCTACCTCAAAATTCAAGTGTAAGTGATTTCTTTGATTAAAAATATATTGTGATATATATAGTCATTGCTAGTGTGTTTGTTCAGTAACAGGAGTCTCTGTTTATTAAAGAGCTTGAGAGCCAGGGAAATACTGAACAAACACTCTCTAGCAATGACTATCACAATATAGTGATTTAACCTTTTAACAAAAAACTTGTAGTTTTAACCAAAAAATATCATCTTTAAGTAGTCTACAGTACATGAGTAAATGTACTAGTTTCCTTTCCACCACTGCCTCTGATGTTATGAATGACGGGTACATTAAGAAACTGACATGGTGTCAGTTTGGTGGAGTTCAACACGGTGAGCCTCCCAGTTGAGTGTTATAACAACATGACAATGACAACCACTAGACTAGAGTGATATGCAAGGACATAATTAGGTTACCCGCAGCATGCAGTAACGTCTGCTAGACTGCCTCGTGGGACCGTCCCAGCTTCACACAAGCTGCCATAAAGATGTCATAGCCCACTGATTCTCAACGTTGGGTAGGCTACAGGGACCACAAGGGGCCCAAACGGACCCTTACGGATCTGTAACACTTGAATGTAAATTGGGGTCCCATCGAATAGGGGTCCTCGCGGCCTAATGAATATAAAACTGAGGGTCCTTGAAATTAAAAAAGTTGAGAATCACCTAACATGTTACTTAATTAAACTCAACTCAGTGTACAAATGGAATTGTGGACACTCAAGAGTAAAACAAAACGCCTGCGGTCTCCAAGGCTACTCTCAGAGTTACAGACATTTAAGGGTCAATTTGGACCCTGGTCCTCCCAGATTCAATGTGGCAAAGCTACTGTAATATCAAATATTATTATTACATGAAAAACAGATTCCAAAAACATCATAGAAACATTTAGTTGTGAGTCAAATGTATGTGGAGTTGGCAGGGTGTACTTTATATTTATAAACAAGACATGTGTGGCATAGGCATACACCAAGTAAGGCAAGCTATTCTTGTCCATAAGACAGTAGGAGAAGTAGCCTATTTAAACACAACAACAAGTCTCTATCACATCTAGGTATCACAAAGTGCTGCATCAATGCATGCTGTCCATGACACTGGTAGCAAAGAGCACACACCTTTACAAGAGGCGGAGAAGACACTAGACAGGTATAAAGGCTATGCTGGCTGCTGAGGTTGATTATGAAGGACAACGCATTTAGTCATTTTGAGTATTTTGTGTCTTTAATTATTGCTTTGTATTGAGTTTTTTTGTTTGTTTTGTTTTGTTTTGTTTTTTTTACAAAAGGAAGTATGTTTAAACTTTTAATACATTTACAATCATTTTCTTCATTCTGTTAATGCATCACGTACAAATAACACCAAACAGACAAATAATGTTTTGCAGCTCATAAACAACGCTGTTGTGAAAATAATACAAAACCAAAATATTATATCAACTGTACATTTACCCCCCATGTTAACTCATTCACTCAGAAGTTCTGATCCCATTCTTCACAAGCACACTTGGTCAATCAGTGGTTACTCTTTGTACCGTCCCTAATCGTTAGCCTCATACGGTACCATACAACTAACAATACATCTACACTGGAGAGTATCACAGCCAGTTTACAGTAAAGTATGTACATACATTTCAACTAAGACTTCTAACAGGCAGACGCATTAGAATCATGGTGATACAGGGACTTGTTGCCATCATCTATTCAGTTTCTAATAATGTTGCACATGTGAAACTCTGGTATATTAATGGTTAAGCACATAGTAGCAAGTTTCCTTCAGTTCTTTTTATGAAGAAACTTCATTTTGTTTCCTGAAAGAAAATATTAAAAACAAAAATGTAACATTAGAAAACAAAACCCGATCCAAAGATTACATTTGTGGCATGTTACCCACACAGTTAAATCCTCAATGTAAATCTAACTCTTGAGAGTGTACAAAAGTGGACCCATTTGGCTCTAATGGATCCATTTGGCTCCATTTGTACACTCTCTGTGTTAATGAACACTCATTTTACAATGCAGTATGGAGTAATATTGCACTGTATGTGGGATGATTTGTGTGGTGACAAAACATACCGAGGCCTTTGAGGAATTTGTTAACACCACTCTGCTCTGTGTCTGGTAGCTCCTCCAGATACTGCTCCACCCTCTGCTCAAACAGTCCTGTGAAACACAAGATGTAAAAACATCAAATGTTTGATCAAAACATCAAACGTTTACGTGATATTCTGGAAAAATTACAGTCACTGCTGTGAATATGTCAAGGACAAACAGTCTTCAGCTAATTATTACAGAAAAGAAACATGCAGTACAACTGCCACCCACTAGAGGCCAGTACTAGTAAGGGTTTTCCTGTCCTGTGTGGACAGCAAAGGGGAGGGAGAGCATTTAAAATAAGTTAGTTTAATAACCAACAAGTAGGACACAGAGACAACAGCCTACCTTTTGCCCTACACTTCCGTAGCTCTCGATCTTGGATGAACCCTGCAAACATCTGAGACTCCATAAAGACACCCAGAAAGCGCCGGATGCTTTTAGATGCGACAGACTTCCGGAAGGCTTCCCTCTGGAAAATACGTTCTCCTCTCTCATTCTGAGTTAAGAACAGGGTATAATGGCCGATGGTCTCCAGGAAGAAGCGGATAAAAGACTCTGACACAAGGCTGTTTAATGTATTGCATTCTGAGGACACAAAGGAGGAGAGATTATTTCACATTATTATTCAAATTGTAATAGCAAATATTCATCTTACTAGATGTACACAGTATGTCCCACCGTTTAAACGCCTGATATAAGGTTATTTTGGTTTGATATTATTCAAATAATCTGATTGGTTCACACAAAAAGTACACCAATAACAAGAAATGTACAGAATATTCTTGGTTGACCTACCCTGGATCAGCTTATGTTACCAATAAAACTTTAACTTTCCATTTGAAATGTGTTATTGTGCTCTATCACGACATCCATTCATTTCATATTTGGCAAAGTTTGTTTGATTTTCTTTTAATGGTTATAATCATTAACCCAAATGATGCCTTCATTATGCCACTGTGGGAACATTGAAAACAGTGTGTGGCTAATCCTATACTTTTTCTCTAAGCAAAAATACACAAAATACAAAATCTTGAAGGTTAATTTTGTCACAAGAACCAATCATTTGAAGTTGTGACACCTGCCAGCAACGACAGATGATGTACATGCAGTTAGCTTGCTGGTAGTTCAACTACATTCATATATGCATATGATTCAAGTAGTTAAATGACTTCTTTGGCATAAAATAAAATGAATGACTCTTTAGTCTTTCATCCTAACCGCTGTGAGGGCATGCCCAGCCAATGCATTAATTACTCAGGACTCCAGTTCCTGGAAGGCAGGTGTCTGACTGATGGACATTGTATACAAAAAATCCCACCGTGTGAAGTGAGCGGCACTCTTATCTTCTTACAACATCGAGAAGGGTATTATTAATTACTATTATTATTTAATTACATGAAAACTGTATCTAAATGGATAAATGCTATTCACTGGAGTGCATGGCCTTTACAAATTAAGACTGTAATGATGATGTAAACCTTATGATAGGAAGTTGAACAGAACTGGTTCTTGTACATTGGTGCCTGGTCTATCTAGCAGTCCGTCACCACCATCTAGCTACCATGGCATGACAGCGTATTCAGTAATTGTGCGTCTCGTGTAAAAGCTGAATAAAAATTTTGAACGCAACGGGACTTTGCCATTTTATCTGGAGACCGTTGCCGTCTAAAAGTGGCCTAAATCTCTGTTGATCTAATTAGTAGGAATAACATCTGGTTTGGTAGGAAGGTGATCTTATTCACCTTCATCTGACTCGCTGTCAGAGTCCTGATTGATGATGTCACTCCTCTGATCCAGCGCTTGCTCAAGAGCTGACTGAAGTTTCCGGGGTAACAGCGAGGCCTCATCGTCCATCTATGAACACACAAAAAACATTGTGGTTAGCAGCCATAAACAACAATGTTTGTAAAACAAATTGTCAAAGGCATCCAGACATATACACGCATATAAAACAGAGAAACATGGTTTACAGTAGGTTTGATGTATATTTTTGACAAACCTGTCGGATGAAACGGTCAGTTCCCAGGTCTACCATTAAAGCCTGAGAGAAATGAAGAGAAATGAAGAGTGTTACACTAAGTTAGTGCAAACACGTACCTGTTCTCATAGTGTGTAGAGTAGAGCACAAGAGCCACACTAGAAGAAATGAAGTCACTTAAAAGGATTGTTCAAGAATGTTATGTGAGTCAATCAGTACATAAAGAAAGATGTAAACAGACAACAGATGTTGGTGACAGACCATTAACAGCACTGTGTTAAGCATGACCTTACACGCTGGGATAGCACGCACGCGCATGCACACGCACACGCACACGCACACACGCACACACACACACACACACACACACACACGCACACACACACACACACACACAATGATGTGCTTAGAGAGGCCTGCTGCACTTCCCCAGCCAACACTGTTGAGAGTGGGCCAAAACCCAGTGTGGACAGAACCCTGGAGCAGTGGCCGTCCTGGCACCAGCTTTACACCAGCTGCCCAAACCAGAATGACTTGGAACCGGTGTGTGTGTGTGTGTGTGTGTGTGTGTGTGTGTGTGTGTGTGTGTGTGTGTGTGTGTGTGTGTGTGTGTGTGTGTGTGTGTGTGTGTGTGTGTGTGTGTGTGTGTGTGTGTGTGTGTGTGTGTGTGTGTGTGTGTGTGTGTGTGTGTGTGTGTGTGTGTGTGTGTGTGTGTGTGTGTGTGTGTGTGTGTGTGTGTGTGTGTGTGTGTGTGTGTGTGTGTGTGTGTGTGTGTGTGTGTGTGTGTGTGTGTGCGTGTGCGTGTGCGTGTGTGTGCGTGTGCGTGTGCGTGGGTTCCAGCAGCACGGATGGTAGAGACCAGGTGCAAGACCAAGGTCCACCCTGAGAGGATCATGTCATGGATTATATAGTGGATATCCAGAGAGTGAGTTAGCAAACATACTCATTTGCACTTTCAACACAGGATGTAGGTTTCAGTCAGCCATTCATAGAACAAATGTAAGGATTTTCAAGAATGGAGCTACGCTACCCAATGGAACAGCATGGAAACTTCAGTCAAATTGACATAGAATTTGAAGACATTTTAGTGTTTAACAAGGACCTGGTTACTGGAAAAGGTTCCAGTATAATATAGGTACGTAGTATATTTTATTTTGAGTTTCTGTATTAAGTTTATTGTCTTGAAAATGTGTTTCTTTATTGTACATGACTTTATTGTGCAATTCTCCTTAGGTTTTAACTCTATGTTAATAATTCAACTGAACTAAACCAAGTTCAATTTATACACAACCGTGACCTATTGTTAGAAGGAACTGCACCACTTATAACTACTTCCTCTCTATCCGTCTTCCTGTGCTTTGATGATGTTGAATTCACAATTACATTGAAATAAGTCCTAACCACAAAAGGTTTGATGAGAATAAGGAAAGTGAATTGTCACTGTCAACCTGGCATCACTATTTTTGGTCATGTCAGACTTAGGCAAAGTTATTTCTTATATAAAACTAGCAAATCTGCAAAGCTCAGAACATGGAATGCGTTTTTGCTGAGTTGTAATATGAATATTACACTGGAAAAGTGTAGAGCATGATATCCGCTTTGGCAACAAAGTGCTGAGAATACAAGAAACAAACTGAATTGGTGTGATTCTGAATTACAGCAAAACACACACATTAAATCCATTAAAACATAGAGACACACTAGACAAAGAAAGATAAGCAGAGGCAGGGTACCCACCTCCTCCACAGGCAACTCTTTGAGTTTGGGCATTGAGCTGGACAAGAGACCCACCAGGAAGGGTGTGGGGCAGCAGACAATGTCTACCATGGAGGCTGGCAGCACGGGGATGAAGGTATGCTGCCAGGAGAATGGGTAGAGTAGTGCCACTACTGCATGGATGCAGTTAGACAGGGTGCTGAGGGGACAGAAGGACAAACATACATCATCAGTCACCATCACACTCACGCAACTCAAG
Organism: Protomyctophum bolini; assembly: GCF_963924005.1. Taxonomy (NCBI): domain Eukaryota; kingdom Metazoa; phylum Chordata; class Actinopteri; order Myctophiformes; family Myctophidae; genus Protomyctophum; species Protomyctophum bolini. The sequence continues at coordinate 34,987,565 of NC_137862.1, forward strand.
CCTGCCACTGAGGCCACAGCAGATCAAACCTAACAGAGTCATGGAACAAACTGTTTTGCAGATGTTTCACACAGATAATGGGAAAAACATTTTTATCCGGGCTGGAAGGGGAGTGGTGGGTGAAGTGAAGCAACATCCTCCAAAAACAGCAGCCCAAAGCAATTATAGAACTGAAGTAAACAAAAAATAATCTGTTAATGTGTTCAAAATGCTAAAATATTTGATCATTTACGGGGCTTCCTGTGACCGAGAGGGGAGCAGAGCATTGCTTTTGCAAAGAATATTCCATTTCACCGGGATCTTCCAAACCAAATAACGACATGATCCTCTTTGCCTTGAAACCATTCCTTTTGTTATGAGGTGAAACCTTACAGCACTGTACCCTAACTCAGACACTCTTCTCTCCCTGCAGCTTGTGTGAGGAACAGGTTCATCCTGCAACAGAATATTGCCTGACAAAAGACGCTAAAGCACAGGAAGGGAATATAAATCACTCTTGCCACTGCCTTGGAGATTTCTACCCAGAACTCAACCCACGGCAGTGAACAGACAGGCTCACCCATGATAGCATGGATTAAAAAATATTAACTATCTATTCCTTCCAACTCTCTCATTTACACAGTTAACACCATTCTCTCCAAAGTGCATAGCAGTGGGCTGACTCTAAGGACCATACAGTATGCTAATACAAAGTAGGTTGATATGACATTTGAAATGTGATATGATGACACAGTATGAGCCTCCAGTCATGTATGGTTTGTCTGACAATGACGTGCTGCTATGGTTGAGCTTGAGCCTTGTTGATGCAATACAAAAAGTACCAATACCGTTTGACTTCAACAGCTGTGGCATTACACAAAGATCACAAATAGCAAGCCGTCTTTCTCACGGTCTCTAGATTGTTGACAGTGACTGACCCTTCTGTCCCCTACATACTGTACAGTCCATGCCCTGTACACAGAGAGAGTGAAAATAAACCATCAGAATTACAGATAGTGGAGCACTAACCAATATGGAAGACCGAGACTAAAGATCAAACATGGCATGCAAACACACTCTCCCACTTGAGACGTACTGTATGCACTTTTAACAAGGAATGTTTTCCACGGTTGTCCTACTCAACAACAGCACAGCCATCAGAACCTGCACCCTTGTGTTTGTCTGTGCTAAAACACTGTTTTGATCGTATCACTTTGAACCTGGCATCCCTATTTTGGGCATGTCATTATGAACACATTGAAAGAGAAAGCAACAAATGTGAAAATAAAATAAATGTAATAATGATAAATGCAATGCATTGAAGATCGTCTATTTTCCCTATTCATCAACCATCAAATTACAAAGTATATAGGCTAGAGCTTAGTGGTTAAAGCAAGAGTAACGAGTGAATCTAATAAGAACAACTATCAATACCATTTATTTAAGGCTGTGTATGTTTTCTCATTTGCATGTAACTTCATGCACGTCAGGAGGATTCACTGTGTTAACTTGAGAGAGTGAAATTGCCCTGAGTCAGCAAAAAACCCACAAGCCATAATAATCACAAGTTCCCCTTGCTCTCTTTAGGGCCAATTCCTAATCGCTCATAACATAAAGCAGGGGCAGGTCTCCCTGTCTGTCTGATTTCCATTTGCCAGTGCAGCACTAGATAATTCCTAAAAGATCCTGTCTCCTGGCCATGACATGTTCTAACAGTATGTGATGGGACACAGTTTTCAAAAACCCTCGCCACAGGCTACGTATAGTGCTGCACAGCACTGTTACCAGGAGATCACTTACACCCTTTCCCCAGGATACATACGCCTGGGAAAGAAAATCTGCAATAAAAATACTACGCTCTACACAGAGTTGCCAGTCAGCCCTAGAAAGACAGAGGAGGAAATCCTGCAGGGCCAAACATTGAGAACAGCATGCAGTAAAATCCAAAGCTCCCTCTTTTCTCATTACTACAACACTTTTTTGAATTACTTTCTTTCAGAAATATTTCTATAAATAAAAATAAATCAATTGACCCATAAAAGGGTGAATTAACATTTTATTAGACATTGCTTCAAATCTGAAGTCACTCCAAACTAAGCTACAGTAGATTCCCGCATACCTGAGCAAAATGAGCATTTGTGCCTGTCGTAGACATGCGCAAGTTCAGTCAGGGAACCTCAGTGCAGTTGCTGCCAGCCGTTAATTGGGCCGCCTCAGTATGACGCTCTCATCCACATGATTCACTCAGCCAATCACACACTCACTCCATCTTCATACCGGCTACTTTAACCGGAGGTTTGCATTCCTCTGCCTGCTTGCTTGCTTGCTGTTGCTATATCAGCCGGGACTGATGTGCTTGATCTGAGTACCTAAAAACCAGATCCAATACATCGCCAAACCATAATAAATATACTGCATTGCTGCAGTATATGCTGCATTATCTATATTCAATAAATATATATTACATCCTTCTTGAGTTGTCTGTCTGACTGAATGGATGTAGATCCATAATTAAAGCAAAACTATGAAAGTACACGTACAGGGATAAGGTTTGAGAAGGCCTAATGTACATGCTGACTGCTGAGGCTGTGGCGCTAAGTGACTGTATTTTTAATACTGCCAGCCTGGGTGAGTGCAGTACTGTACATGTGGCTGGGTGGACATATACTCCAGGAAACATGGGATTGTAGAGGCTTCAGTCTGTCAAGCCCAGAGGAGATGGGAGAATCCAAGTCCCCCAGAGGAGTGAGGGAGACAATAGCATGCATTGCCACATCATCTACTAGTCTATAATGCTGCAGCCCCAATGCACAGCACATACTTGTATGAGTGAGTGACAAAGACATCTTCTTGAATCTTGCCCACTGCCTAGCCTCCTATGGTCTGTGTTCTGAATCTAAAGGGAGGAGAGACTAGAGCTAGACCAAGAGCAAATTGAGAGCAAGGTTTGAACCATAGCTGTCAGAAACCAGCTCAGCTAATAAAAACCTTCACAAAACCATAGTTCACTATAACATTTTTAAAAGTATGGTTTAATACAGGCTAATAAGATGTATATGAAACTGCATGTTGCATATTTTCAATACCCTGGTACAATGTTCTGTCATGCACATGCACACGCATGCACATGCACATGCACATGCACATGCACATGCGCACACACACACACACACACACACACACACACACACACACACACACACACACACACACACACACACACACACACACACACACACACACACACACACACACACACACACACACACACACACACACACACACACACACACACACACACACACACACACACACACACACACACACACAATCAGCTGTTCTGGCAATGGCTGTGCTCTTCTTTCTTAAGCACTAACATTTCACATGTGTTTACAGTGTGTGGGCCCGGGGTTCATCCCAGCTCTGGTCTATATACTGTGGAGAACCTGCCAAAATAGTGACGCCTAGTTTGGCATTCTGCCAGCACTGCAGCAAGCCACAGACAGTGCTCAAGAGTATACAGGATGAAATCAAGTGAACAGGCTGCTTGTTGATTAGTGCTATACATTGTTAGACACAGTAGTGGCGGAGCAGAGCGGTTATTATCAGCCTGAGGCTTATGAGGCTTATTACTGCTACTGAAGTAAGTGGCCGCACCTCAGTCTGCATTGAATTTAGATTGAACTTTATTGGCCATTTTAAAGGCCATTTTTTAAATTGTTCTTCTAGAAGTAGGCTCGGCCAAGTTCCCAATTGAACTAGTTTAATAAGAGTGTTGGTGGTGTTACAGGAATTCCTTTTCCTCTCACACAGTGAAAATCTGTAAAAAGGCGGAGATTGTAATATGTAGCTATTTGAGGCCATATTCAATCAATTAATAATCCAATTCATTAATACTGCCCTACAAAGCCAAAGTGCAGTAACTACGCATTTGGACACACCGACTTAGTTATTTGTGTATCCCAAAACTCAAATTAGCCTTCGTGTTTTGGGGGATAAACAATTAACTCACGAACAGATATACAATTTGTGTAATATTACTTGTATGTTGATATTTTATTTGGCTGACCAGTTGAAACACATTTTTGTCATGTCAGTTATGGCACTTATTTGTCTTTGTAGGGCAGAATAGCCCAGAAGTGCGGAATCCATTATTGTTACTTTGTTGCACTTCCTATTGATATCTTCAATTGACAACTTGACAGACCAATCAGATATGCTGGAGGGACAGTCAGAAGAGACGAGGGGCGTAGAGAATGTACTGTATTTGGAGAAAACAGGTACTGTCTATGCAGAGGCCCAAGCAGGCCTTTGCCCCACAGAATAGTGAGCTTGATGAATTCACCATGGCCGTAAGAAAGGCTTTCAGAGGCCTTTGTTTAGTTTCCCCCTCCATAGTCCCCTCACATTCTCTCCCTCTCTCTTTTTTTTCTCAAGCAGTTTCTTCTTTTCCCATTCAAAGTCAAACATGTTTTTCTATTATCTTTCATCATAGCACTTTACTGCTCTGCTTATCCTTTACTTATTTGCTTTTTCAAACCAACTAAACAAAATGTTCACTTTAGCTATGCATCTCTGTGATCAAATGCGTGTTTTATTTTTGCAGATTGAGCAAACACAAGAACAGTGTTTAAAGTAGGGGATGAGTTGATCAAGGGGTTAACCACTTAACTATACTTAGTAAAACGGATTTGAGATGCAACTGTGCTTGGTGCACTCTTTTACACTCTACAGTCTACACCAAATCGCTTTCAATAAAATTCTAGATCTACAAGCTCACAATGCATTACGTTGTGAACTTGTGACGTGTTGTAAGCTAGTAGATCGGCTATTTTTGGCCAACATTCCTCCCAGAATAGGGATGCTGGGGGTTAAGCATGAATACCCTTGACAATGGAGCCACATGACGGAAAGTCATTGAGAGCCAAACGCTTGTCAGAGCCCTAT
>NC_137862.1:34994990-35067490 GCF_963924005.1 Protomyctophum bolini
ATGAGACACTGCTCAACACTCTATGGGTTGCCATGTCTTAGCCATGTTATCACCTTAGACCTATTCTCACCAGGAACAGAGAAGAGGCAGTTGTAAACAAGGAGTTAACGTGGTGCCAATAAGTCAAATGGTGACAGTCCAACCACAGATCACAGAGGGCAGAGCCGCACACACAGGAAGTGCATTCCTTCCCCTCACAGTCACTGCCCCCAGTGATGTTTGTTTAAACTGTCCTCCGATATGTGGAGAGATTAGCGCTCCGCTCAAATCTTCTCTCCCTCCACCCTGGCTTCCAGTACTCCAAAAAGTACCTCTCTCCATCCATAGGGTGTTCTGTAGATCTACTGTACAAGAACACTTGGAGATTCTCCTCAGTCCTTAGCATCCATTTCCTGGCAGTGACATCCCAACAGATTTATGATCCCATCAGGAACTGGCTGGTGGGCTCGCTACCTGACTGACTACCTGCCTGTCTGCCTGCCTGTCTGCCTGTCTGTCTGTCTGTCTGTCTGTCTGACTGACTGACTGACTGACTGCCAGATGATGTGAGACTGATACTGTACTGTAGAACGTGTTTTGCAATAGCTTTGCTAAAGTGCAACTTTTTATATACTTTATTTGCACTATTTTGTACCAATATCAAGCTTCAGTATTGCAGCCATTTAATTTAGTTAACGTATTTTCCAATCAACCGCAATATATGATGGCAGGTCGAGGAAAATATACAACACTTTGTAGAAGGCCGCAACCAGCCCCAGCTGTCTCCTGGGCCAGAGCCCCAACAGCAGCTAGATGCTAACCAGACTCTGCTGCAGAACCTGAGGCATGATGGATGAAATACGCTCTGATATCATCAGCCTATTTGCTTCCATCATCATCTCAGAGGATGTCGAAAGCGAGATGACAAGTCTTTTGATGTCCTGAGCCCTGAGACAGCAGCATCATTATGCTGGGTGTGATCCTAAATGGCTCTACCAATTCATATAACAGCTCCCCACATGCTAAATCTGTTGAGCGCCATTCAACAAAACCACAGTGTAAGGCTGCCATTTGGTCTGTGTGTGTGTGTGTGTGTGTGTGTGTGTGTGTGTGTGTGTGTGTGTGTGTGTGTGTGTGTGTGTGTGTGTGTGTGTGTGTGTGTGTGTGTGTGTGTGTGTGTGTGCTCACGACGGTGTCTGGTGACTGGCAGGCAACTCCAGGCACTAATTAAATTCCACCACCGTCAATTATGGTGAGCCTAAGCGCACGGGCTGAGTGGTGGCGGAGATACCACGCTGTAACTCGTCCATTTTTACACTTTCAGAGTTAAATTAGCACTCAGGACTTTTGAAGATGTTAGCTACAGAGATAGAAATATTACTCAGTAAATTACAGTAAATCCTCAGTGTGAATGTATCCATTTCTAACTCAGAGAGTCACTCTTGCTGTCTACTCATTTGAAAAGTAACTACAGCTGATTCTTTCCTTTGCCTCTTTATTCCAGTCTCAGACAATGAGTAATGATTAACCACTAAACCCTGTGTCGTACTGGTGGCACCACGGGATCATTGACAATTCCACCCCACCAAAGAGGTCATCTCCAATCCATTCAATTGTTGTGCTGAATATTTAGAGATCTTTAACAACCAGTCCTATTAAGAATCCAATCTATATTTGGTTGACCTCACAGCTCTATACTAGTGACTTTTCTGTTTTCGCTCTACATTAAATACCTTCGCTGAAAATAGCCTACAAGCTCACAATGCGGTGCAATCAGTTATCTAATGCGGGTTAATCAGTTTACTTCCCCGCAATACTGATGCCGTGGCTTTAAGTGGTTAACTGATGTGGGACTGTTTTAAAGACTCACCTGAGTTTGTCAGCCACAAAGATGACCCTGCGCTCCAGTAATAGGGAGGCGAAAACTCGTACCACCTGCCGCACGCTCAGGCAACTGAACAGACTGTCAAAGTCCACATGTTCCAGTCTGGAATCCATGGGTCGCCTCAGCTCTATGACCTGGTCAGAGAAGGGGCATTCAAAACAAATGAAATGACTTCACATGGGCAGTGGTGGACAAAGTACTCACCCCCAGTATTTGTGTCAACGTATAGCTTTATAGATATATAACTAATACTGTATAGAAACTTTACCAAGTGCATTTTAATATCAATGAATTGCTTGTATTGATATTTATAAATGAAAAGAAAAAAAGGCAAAACAAGCTTAACAAATATTCAAAAACAGTGAAAATAGCAGATCTAGCTTCTAGTTGTTCACCTCATTTCCTGCTCCAGGCAGGAAGGTCTTCACTTTGATGACCTTCCCTGGTGCAGGGAAGGGCGATTCCATTAGACTGCGCATGAACGGGTAGACCAGGGCAGCGGAGACGCCTCTCCTCCTCTCCACCTCATCCAAGATCTGAGCAACACAAGGACCCAAAACGTAGACCAGCTTCTTTCATGTGACGAATGTTTTAACAGTGAACTAGACCAGACTATCACAGGAGAATTTCTACTGAATTTGTTTAATGGTTCTCAAACATTTTTCATGGCACGGACCCCCAAATCGATATTTTGCCAGAATTTCCCAAAAATTCTTCAATATATAACAAAAGAAAGCTGTAGATTTTCAGAACTATACCATAGTGTGAAATAATATATGAAGTGGTTAAACTGTTCTTTTCCTTTTGCTGGGGACCCCTGATACCCTTTCAAGCACTCCTGGGTTCTTTCTTTCTTTCAAATGAATGAACCAGCAAAGGAAAACTGTACATAGCTTTAAATCCTTGTCCTATGTCTATCCTTGCTCTAAAGTGAATGGAAATGTAATATGTTTTCATGCATTCGAGCACTGGAAATTGTCTGAAACACTGTGTACTTTTTGTATTTTGGAAATGTCTTTCCATGTGTGTGTGTGTGTGTGTGTGTGTGTGTGTGTGTGTGTGTGTGTGTGTGTGTGTGTGTGTGTGTGTGTGTGTGTGTGTGTGTGTGTGTGTGTGTGTGTGTGTGTGTGTGCGTGCGTGCATGTAAAATCTCAGCCAAATCTGCCTGTTTTGGTCCAAGCAGCTTCCAGTCTGCAAAGCTGATTGGAGAATCACTCACTTTCAAGGTCATATGATATCACCTCACTCTCCTGCACTCTTATGCAGACACACCACTCATGCACACGCTCACGCAGACGCACACACTTCCCTGTGAAATTGAACACTGCCGTGCTCTTACATTTACTAAGGAGAACATTTTTCTTTGCAGTTACAGAGCTTAGTGGTCCACCAAATGGAGGCTGTTGAAGTGTACTGTACAAGGACTATCTAGTCCTTTGTGTTGAAGGTCCTCACATAACAGATATGGTCCAAAACTGTGCAAACTCCTGTAGCATTTCTTTCATCAATAAAATGTTGAAAGAGAAGGCCATTGATATAATCAGTCCTTAGATGTTTAATTAGGGAGCAGTTAACATTTTTTCCTTATCTCTGTCAAATAACACCATAATATTTCACTGTCTGAAACAACGTTTTATTGCACACTGTCCTTGAAACAAACTATTTAAATCCACTGTCATGTCACATAGCATACAGCAACATCTCTGTTTCAACAGTCTGGACTTGCTCACTTTGAGTAAACGTTCTATAGGGAAAATAGATTAATGAATAATTAGATAAGGCCAGAGAAGTCAAACACAGTGACTGTTCTGTTTAGTGTTACCACAACTGAGGCAGAAGTGCCGTGAGGCGATTTACTCAGAGAAATCAGGCTTTGGTTTACTGGTGAACAGACAAAATGCTGGCAGGCCTTCAACAGAAAGTCTAACTGAGAGTCATCAATGCCTTCAAGGCTTCAACTGAGACACAGGTTTGCTCATCTCATCTCAAGTAGTCACGCAACTATGATGTATTTTCAGAGGTGTGTGCAAAGGCTGTGTGAAGGGTGTGTGTGTGTGTGTGTGTGTGTGTGTGTGTGTGTGTGTGTGTGTGTGTGTGTGTGTGTGTGTGTGTGTGTGTGTGTGTGTGTGCGTGTGCGTGCGTTCTAGGGACAAATGGACAAAGCGGAACTCACCTTAGAGAACAAGTCAAAACAGCCTAGTCGACTAATGACACAGTACACCTCTGGAAGGCGAGGTCCTTTCCCACTTGGCTGGAAGAGTGTAACAGAACATCATTAGACACTGAAAACCAGTGGCTCATCAGTCATAAACATACAGTATAGTACTGTAACACTGAGTGTACAAATGTAAACAAAAAGCTTTGGTTATATTTGTACACTCTCAGAGTTACGAATGGATAAACCGACACTGATGATTTCACAGTGTACATATGGAAAACCATAGTCCAGAGTAGTTCATTGAGACACTTCAGCTCAGATTGACCATTAAACCATTTATTGCAAAGCTATTGCATGTTAGTATGTCTGGCTCTGCTCATGTGATATCAGATAATCTGCGTACCGAGACACAGGGCTGATATCACATTTGATATCTCCGATTATCTGTCCACCAAGACACAGCTCTGATATCAACGACCCCCCAGAACAGAGCCAAAGATACAAAAATCCATGAACAACAATACACAGTGATAAAACAACAATACATGATTCAATACAATGAATCTACGCAATTGCAAACAATACAATAATATCCCATAACCCCTGGACTAAGAACTACAGGGAGGAGGCCGGGGAGGTGGGGGAACTTTTCACGCAGACGCCGCACGAGCTGCTTTGACAGCTCAGCATGAAGAATGAGTAGTGAGCTGAGGCTGTTTAAGAAGGCCGCCTGAATTGCAAAGTGGTAATGAGGGTGTGGATGAGATAGCTCGTAGGGAATTAGTGAGAAGGTAGATGACGTGGAGAGGCAGCTGATTTAAAGAAGCAGAATGAATTTGACTCATAATCTGAGGACCAAGGTGGAGCTGTTTGAAAAACGTTGGGAAAAATGGCATTTATACAAAAATGTATACATTTTTTGTTTAGCTTTTTGTCCTTTTTCGTACTGGTTTGTCTTAGTTTTATTTTTATTTTTATGTATCTATGTTTCGATAAAAACAAAGAAGCAGAATGAATTACTAGGGGGAATGAATGAGGGGAACACATATATACACATATATAATAACCTTCTGCCTTCTGTGCGTCAATGAACTATGGCTTATACGCTTGATTTCTGTGACAAATCGTGCTTCAAGTGAAACAAAAAGATGGCATGCAGGAGCACAACAATAAATGTTTATAAGATGTGGCGGCAATTGCATTTATTTAAACAAATCAAAAGCATACTAAAAATAATAAAATACAGATAAATCATATAACTACTGTGACCTTTAAATGCTGGTTACCATTCTGAGCTGAAAATGTTTCGTGTGATCATGAGCTTCCTACAGGTGTTTAGCTAATTATCATCTCTAACAATTTCCACTTTCTAGCGCGCTCGTGCGCACACACGCACACACACACACACACACACACACACACACACACACACACACACACACACACACACACACACACACACACACACACACACACACAAAATGCACGATCACACACAAAATGCACGATCACACAGTTTTGCACATGCACAGTTTTGCACACACACAAACACTCTAAAATGCCAATCCATTTGTCCATATTAGGTATGCAATTTTCTCTTCTACTTTGCTCCAAATGGATGATTAAATCAAGTATTCAGATCTTGATTCAAGTCTTCAGGAATGCTTGGTGATTGCCAGCCACTGGACAGGCACCAGGAAAGGAGCAAAAAGTTGCTGAAGGAAAGGAAGCTCACCATTCACTCAAGTCTCATCACATAACCAAGCATATCAGGGGTCTTCAACATTTTCCAGGCTAAAGACCCCTTCGCTGAGAGAGAGAGATGAAGCAGGGACCCCCCCCACTACATATTGTAATTAATTGTGTCACAGATAAACTTTTTCATAGATTTCATAGATATTTCATAGATATCTACTTTTGGTGAAATTCATAGATTTCATAGATTCATAGATCAAGTGCTCTGTAGCACTTGACGTAGCAGACCTTGCAGGCTTATGCAAAGGTTAAAATGTAATTTAGATAGCAGCCTAATGCATTGTTTGTGAGCTTGTAGATTGGCTATTTTCGCTGAATGCTCCCCCCAGAATAGGGATGCTAGGGTTGAAGTGGTTAACGTTCCTATCACACAGAGATTTGGCACCCCCCCCCCTGTAGTTAGTCTGAGGACCCCCCAGGGGTCCCGGACCCCCTGCTGAAGAAGTAGATGAAGAGCTACTTCTTTCAGCAAGTACTCTGCTCAACAAAAAAGAGTCAAGAATAACCCGCACAACAGTGCAATTTAGAAATGCTCCTTACATGGCCTGCGCAGCGGATGCAAACATCTGTGAATAACGATCATATAGAACATACAAATACAGCGTTAAAACACACGCACACGCCAAACCTCTGAGAACATACACAATGCAGTAGTGTAAACATCCTTCTGCATTCCAATGGCAAACAGAACTCACCACCACATACACACAAATTCACATACAACCATGCTTTCTGACCACAAGCCAAATATGGGGCCCGGCATAAAACTTCAAAGGGCGCCCAAGCGTCACTGTGGGGGAGACACTCTGCAATGACAAAGTAAAGACTTTTCATGGTTTTCTCTACTTGTCTTTCCTTTCCTGAGAAACTCTCATTAAATGCGAGCGAGTCCATTTTAACTGTGGTTCATCCAGTTGGCTGTGAGAGACGAGACAGGCTCAGCTTTATCACATCTAGCTATTAACCACTTAAGCCCTATATACTTACGTCGTACCCGATAGCCGATCTAAAATCTCACGACACGACACGTTGTGAGCTTGCAGATCAGTTTTGCATCATCATGTTTTTAAATTAAAAGTTTTGCCTGTAACCACATCCCCAAAATTGGGATGGCAGGTTGAAAGTGGTTAAAATCCTATTTTGTACACTTCACTTGTCTACTTCCATTCTGGGGTTGTTAATGCAACAATGTCAGCAGTCCATCCCACAGGGAAAACCCACATCACGTGTTCAAACAGAGAGCCTGTCATAACAAACAGGTCTCAGCGGGGTGCCAACAGGGAGCTGTGAACCCATGAACAAGTGAATGAATAGAGGCTCACCAGCAGGCGCCTGCAGTAACCAAACCTCCTGCTGCCGTCCTCTCCTGTCAGCATGAACGAGAAGGTCTCGCTGCAGTGAAGAGCACAAGCATACACATGAGGATCAGCCCAAATACACATGTAGTACATACGTACGCACACAGTACACACGCACACGCACACACGCGCACACGCGCACGCACGCACGCACGCACGCACACACACACACACACACACACACACACACACACACACACACACACACACACACACACACACACACACACACACACACACACACACACACACACACACACACACACACACACACACACACACACACACACACACACACACACATGCCCTCAAAATACAAAAGCCTACATACCGGTACACCCATAAACACACAGAAAGAGATTTAAAAGGCAGGGACTCTTTTGCTTTGAAAACCAGTATATATGTGACAAAAGACAGCCTTTATTCCGGTCTTAACAATTTTAGTAGAGAAAGAGTCACAGAAAGGTCTCTGCGGTACAGATTTACACAGTAAGATTTAATCCTGGTCCCGGATACGGGCATCACAGGTGGGAAGTGCTCACAAGATTAGATAACAGATCCTATTGTTATAGCAACTCCTCACATTACATATTTTGGGACAGTGAATATATTGTAACAACAGTCTATTAATTAATTAATGATGACGTGGACACAATGTACACGATGTATACCTGTTGTACTCAGATACAGGGCTCCAGTCCTTTGCATCCGGGAAACAGAACTGAGGGATGGCTTTGAGTCGCTGCTCTGCCTCCCTCATCTGCTTTGTGGGCCTTTCTAGCTGTGAGAGGAGAGGAGAGGAGAGGAGAGGAGAGGAGAGGAGAGGAGAGGAGAGGAGAGGAGAGGAGAGGAGAGGAGAGGAGAGGAGAGGAGAGGAGAGGAGAGGAGAGGAGAGGAGAGGAGAGGAGAGGAGAGAGGAGAGGAGAGGAGAGAGGAGAGGAGTGGAGTGGAGTTTCAGTCAGGGCATTTTCATTCAAATGACATTCTTTTAAAATGACCACAGCCAGATTTCTCCCATACAGAGTTATCCCACTCCACCCCTTCGAGGCCTCAACAATGCTAACCCTGCCCCCCTTTCTTCCTTCAACAAGGCCCTGGCGTCACTGACGTTACACTTTTACCCTGGCTGAGACATACCTCCATCTCCGGAGGAGCACGACTGCTGAGCCAAATCTAAAAGAACTTCTTGAAATATTGTGTTGAATAACTACAAACACTTGCCTGCCATAGAAACGGATCCCTCATTATACTAGTTGTACTCAAAAGGCTCCCAAGGGTCCTCTGAGCTCGATACTGTATAATAAATGGTAGAGGCCCCTTTTTTCTACCCTTACACTCCCCCTCCGCAGCAAACCCTGAATATCTGCTGTTGATAAAGGCAGCCCCAATGGCCACAAGAAAGACGTATTGTAAAAAGAACATATTTCACCTCACAAATAAGCATGGTTCTGAATGAAAAAGTGATATGATACGTAGCTTGCGGAGTTAGTTCAGTCAGATATACTCGAGGGTTTTCATGCTGTGCTCAAGGGCGCATACATATACTCAAGGGGTTAATATGCTGCATCACTATGTGGGTGTATTCAGTGTGTGCAAGACCCACATGTCATTCGCTGATGTGGCAGTCAGCTGACCAATTGGGCGGGGTATTTAAGCTCACTAGACTGTTTTCTTCTCCGTTTGTGTCCGAGCATAGGCATGGTAACGCCCCGCCTGCCTGTGATTGGTCTACTGACACTGCCCGTCTTGACTGTCCTCCAAGACGTAGTGAGATTGAGAAATAAATAATACAACAAGAGAATGACAGCTTGGCATGCTCGACAGAATACAGCCCTGTAACTTGTACGTTTTATTTTTGTAGAAGAGGCAAACTTATTGTTTATGCCGTTTGCTTTTATTGAATATGATTTGATTTGGGTAAATAAACTGTTAGTGTTGATTATCGTGTATTAATGTAATTATAGTAAACTAATACTATTACACTAACATTTTAGAACACACCCAAATCATATTATGGTGTGCATGTTCAATCAAATATTCCTTCAAAGAAAACGTCATAAACAATATTAGTTTGCCTCTTCTACAAAAAGAAAACGTACAAGTTAGCGTTCTCTTGTATCATACCATACTACTTGTATCATTTCCCACCACAGAGCTCGGAGGACAGTAGGCCAATCACATGCAGGCGGGGCGTTACCATGCCTATGCTCGGACACAAACGGAATTCACGCGTTTTCTTCTTCCTGCCTTCCTTCTGCATTATGGTTCCTGGTTGTTATGTGATGTTTGCTCCCACCACCACCACCGGTGGGCTCTGTTATTTCTGTTCCCCATGGGGGGTTGTTATTGTATTTGTGTATCTATCTCCCCAGCTGCTCTTAATGTTTAATGATGGTGTTTAATTGTGCCGAGCAGGGAGAAAAATGTATAGCAGAGCCAAACGCCAAGATAAAATATTATATGCACACTATTCTCATTCTATAATAAATATTGGTTAAATCTATCCGTGAGTTATCTGACTGAAATGTAATTAAAAGTTAAAATATGGGCATGAGACAATGGTCTCCATATGTGATAGTTATTTTTCTTCAGCCTACACAGCATTTCTATATCCATTGTAACATCTTGAATGTTAATCACTTGAACCCCAGTATCCATATTCTGGGGGGAACATTAGCTAAAATAGCCAATCAACAAGCTCAGTTGTGATGTGTTGTGAGCCTGAGGATCAGCAATTTCTAGTGAAGAGCCAACTCGGGTCCAGTTTACCAAGTCTAGAGGGTAGATAATGTAACACTGGGAGGGGGGTCCATTTGGTAAGTACCGGTACCTATACTTTAAACAAAGTCTCACAGGGGACAGCAGTATAGGAACCCCCTTATATAATTTAGTTCTTTCTGTAAAACAATATTATTGAATGAAAGAAATGGCTGGATCCCGTTAGTATTGTGCCTTTACCTTGGGAAATTGATAGGTGACTTCTGGGGAGTAGGAGTTTTTGCTGGGTTTCTTCTTTAAGGCGACCACCACAAAGTACTCGAAGAGCTCCCTCTCTTGCCACTCAATGAGCTGCAGCTCCAGTGTTCGGTAGCTAGGGGCCCGTCGCAGAATAGACTGTAGCTTCTGCAACCTCTGGGTGTGGGCTGACACACACACACACACACACACACACACACACACACACACACACACACACACACACACACACACACACACACACACACACCAGTATTAATGCAAGACAGACACTGTCCACAAAACAGCGGTGGACTATTTTCTTTACTTAAGTAAAATTAGTAGCAATACCACACTGTAGAAAGACATTGTACATACATTTGTTACGAGTAAAAGTCATATATTCAAAATGTTACTTGAGTAAAAGTACAAAGTTACTTTCCACAGCTGCCAGAAACTATTCACACTAAAACCTAATGCACAAACAGGAAACACATATCCAAACCCAAATTTAAAGTGCAACTAAGGTTAGGAAATAAATGTAAAAATGTGTTTGTTTCTGAAAAATAAAGAAATATGCTGTTTACGTCAATACACACCATATAATTTACTTTTAATGACTACGCCGATTGATGTGTTTCAAAGAGAGAAAAACAACTAGCAAATGTCACCAGTATACATATATCCACTAGACTAGATGAATGCTAGACAGATGTTTGTGTAGTCTACTGCTAATCCATCCATATTGCAATCCTTTCAGTTATAATCTGTGGTGAGCAGTGACAAAAGTACATTGACTTGGGTACTGTAGTTAAGTGATCTGTACTTTACTTGAGTAGTTGTATTTTTTGGATACTCACAAATACTGTAATTTTGACTCCACTACATTTCGAAAAACTTGAATACTTTAAGTATTTCTAAAAACATGTACTTTTGAATACTATTTTTAAAGGCAAGTACTCCAGTACTTTAATGCAAGTGAACAACTTTCGCTTGTAGTTGAGTAATATTTGACCAGGTGTATATCTATAACTAACTGAGGTTAAGTACTTTGTCCACCACTGTTTACAATCCTGCTGTCTCTTTGGTCAAACGGGGTCACTTACCGGTACTTATCAAAACCAAAAGAGGCTTGAGTAGCTGTTGCAAGAGTGGTGAGAAAAAAAATACTATGCACGAGGAAAGACAGAGAGCTATTAGCCCAATACACATCACCACTGCAGGAAATGGGGTTCAAACGCATGCTGCCACCTCTCACCTTTGAACCTGTCATCTGAATCACTCTCACTCTCGCTGTTGTCATCTGGGGATGGGCAGAACAAAAAAATCATTGGGTGAAAGGGCAATATGGCATACGTTTGTTTATGTCAGGAAAAGGACACTGCCATAGCTCCATGTGGGTGGCAGCTGAGACACAAATATTTACTAGCAAAAGCGTAATTTATAATCTTTCGTATGACAGTGTTGGTAGCTTAAAATAGCCCATTTAGAAGCTCACAATGTGTCGCAATGCGACACGCTGTGAGCTTGTATATCGGCTATTTTCGACAAGCGAAGATGAGGCCGAATAGTCCTTCTTTACCTCTGAGAGATGTCGTCTCAAGATTGGACATGGACAACTTCTTCAGCCGCTTCTTCCCTCGTTTAGTGCAGTAGATGGCATTGATTCTCTGGACCATCTGTAAACATTAAGAGGAAACTGTGTTTTGGTTATCTCAAGTGATTTCGCAGTAATGAGGGGATGAGTCGGAGAATTTTAGAAAGAGACTTTCCTTTCCTTTGACTGACTGTTTTTCCTATGTTGGATTACTACCTTTCGTGTGGATTGTTCGGCTATCAGACCTGCTTTTCCTTTGTGGATCTACCATGTGGTACCTGTGAGTTTATGCCTTATATGTAATAAGGTGATCACATATTATGTGATCACCTTATTACATACGTGGACCTGGCGTTGTGAAGCTACATTTTGCACATTATGTCTAACCATGTACATACTTTACATGTTGTTGCGAACGCAGTGAGCACTTACTATGAGACCTAGCAGATCATGTCTGTCTGTCTGTGTGTCTGTGTGTCCCCCCTTTGTGCTTGTGTAGAGTATTGTGTTCCAGAATGGTTGACATGTGAAAAGAATAAGACCCACCCCGGCCCCCCCAGATGGAGTGCTGTGATTGTTCTACCTTTTCTGTTTTGTATGTTTAACATCTTCTCCTAGTATAATCATAGTACCTGATGTTCATGTTTTAGGGGCGAAAAAATCACGGCACCCCATCTTTAATACAGGAACAACCAGCATTTACAGTACCTTTGGAATCCTCCAGTGCCGATGGGAGGCCAAGGTGTCACTGGTGCTACAAAGGCGGTCATCCAGCAGGCCACAAGAAGAGGGGGAGACACCCAACTGGGGTAGCAGCAGCATGTTGTCATGGCTGTGGCGCTTGGAAAGCTGCAATGACCGATGGCTCTTCCTGTCACTGGGACCGGAAAGGCATAAGGACTGGCTACTGGGTTTGGATGGCAGCTAGTGATGGGAAAAGATACAAATAATGGAAAGTGTCTGAGTGTGGAATAGCCTGGTTTTGTATGTGAATCACAAAAGTAGTATAAGAACAACAAAGCACTATTTATCCCAATCCCATTTTAAAGGTAGTTTTCCTACTGGAGAACTTGAAAAGGGCTCTCCTTTTTCAAATAGAAAGTTGATTCCTCTTTCCTACAGTGAGATAGTGTGTCTGCACTGAAGCAAAAGAAGCCAAGTTTCCAGACTAACCTTTCTCTGGACTCCCCCCAAGTATAAACACATCAAACAGCTTCCTGCAGTGCACCAAATGAGAAATCTTGCTGTGCAACAAGACTTTTATAAGATTCAGAAACACACCCCAATTTCAGAGGTTAATTTGACCACAAGAAAACACAGCAGAGTTCAGTTCAGTCCCTACAGCTGGTATTACCTGAGGAGGGGAACTCAGCTTCCTGTCCATGGAGGTCCAGGACCTGTTGCTTTCTGGTAACAGACAAGACTTCCGACCCAGACCCAAACTCCTGCGCTTCAGGTCAACATCCTCATATGGGTTCTCCTTCTCTGTGGGGGAGCAAATAAGCATTCAATTAACATTGCATGCCAGCTATGAAACTGTAACCTTCACAAACACAAGCTGTTTTATCCCCTTTTTTTCGTCCAGAAAACAGGGGGTGGCTGCAGGGCAACAGAGGCCAATTAGGGGTCAGTAAGGGGTGTTGGGGGCATGAGAGATGCTCCCTGCGGTTAAGTAGGGCAAGCCAAAGGTCACTCTCAGCTGGCTGAAGTGAGCTGCCTCTTTTCAAAACAGTTACTGTTGGCTACGGGCCCTGCAGCCCCCTTTAGGCCTTCTGGCTGGGCTCATGCTAAAACTCCTGGACACTGGGCTGCTGGTGAGTCACCGTCCAAGCATGCAAACTGTCTGCTCTGAGAGATGGACGAGACAGCAGAAAAGGGTCATCTGTTCGTCTCTGGTTCTCAACCAGGAAATCAAATGATGGATTTTTGAGTGGTGCAGCCACTCCATTGCCCAGTAATGTGTGTCACTGGCTGGCTGTGGCTGGGTCACACACACGCACGCACGCACGCACGCACGCACGCACGCACGCTTTTGTTTGGAAGGCAGTGAGAAGTGTGTTAAGAAAATGAGGGGAAATGCACATTTTTCTACTGTATATTCCAGATATTATGAGTAGAATAATTAGTCTGATAAACATTTGCTTTTTATATTGGGAAGATATTTGCTTTTTGTACCATTGGGATCACTAAAGACACCAACTTGGCAGATTTCTATCTTCTTTTATTTTTTCTTCCCACAAATGATTTGAAAATGTGTGAAGTTTTGTTTGTTCCCAAAAATATATAAAGATGTAGGCCTATTTTGAATGCATACAAATGTTGAATTAAAAACAAATCATTAAAATGTCAAGTAGGCCTAGTGGCCTACTACTCATTAAGAGTTCTTAAAGTGCTTGAAATGTCAACAATAAACATGCTTGCCTAGAATGAAAGACAGATGCAAAGATGTGGAATCAGATGCCTTTTAGAGTTCGCTGCAGGATATCCTAATCTTTGAGAGAAAGAGAAAAAATAATTTGCTGATTTTGGTCTTCTTGTTCTCAAAAATAAGCTTTGGCTTTGAAAAATCCATATCAGCAACCTTTACTCCAGTTGCACGATAGGTCTCATTCTTGCCTCACAACAAGAAGATGTAACATGTGAACTACAACATTTGACAACGTTGTGTGGATTTTCCCACTGTGTTGAAGATGTATTTTCAGTCAATAACTGATAACAGAGATGAGAAGTGCAGGAATGTTACAGACCAGTGCACAACTCATACTGATGTCACTTGGAAGAGCGCCAACTTCAATACCAAAAAGGCTTGTGTAACACCATAGTCCATGTCCATTCAGACAGACTGAGAATAGCTTCTTGGCAAGGTCCAAAAAGGTTGTGAGAAAGTAAAGGAACCACACTGGAGAATAAAAACAGAGCCAGATGGCGTTGAGACTGAAGCAGAGGGGAACTTTTTAAAAGAAAGAAAAGTATTATCTGTCAAAGGAAACCAAGAAACCAAGAAACTACATGCTAGCTAGTGCCTTATATCCTCCTGAACATTTTAGGGGAAAACCCAGTGAACTTGAGAAATACGAACAATGACAGTCTGTGTTAAAAGACACCGTAAAGCACAGGTAGCGGTTTGTTGTTCAAAGAACTGTTAGGTTAATTTTACAACCTGTTTGAGGTTTAAAGACACACACACACACACACACAAACGCAAATGCACACACAAACGCACACGCATGCGTGCTAACAAGGATCTTTAGAACATTGTGTTGTGTCACATGAAATGAGATTCCTGGGTGATTGTCTGTGTCATTAAAGTTAGAGAGCAGAAATAGTTTGTGACCCCTTGGTGATTCCATTTAACTAAAGCAATTCTGTAATGAAAGCCTGCTGCGAAAATGATACGTCTCTGCGGCTGCTTGATGTACTAGAGGGTACTAATCAACTCCTCTGATTACAAACATCCAAATCTCGCACACACACATTAGTTGGAGGGAGGGGACACACCTCAGCAACACAGTGATTGTACCTCTCCGAGTCCGTTTACACAATAGATGCTCTGGGC
This sequence comes from Protomyctophum bolini, assembly GCF_963924005.1. Classification (NCBI taxonomy): domain Eukaryota; kingdom Metazoa; phylum Chordata; class Actinopteri; order Myctophiformes; family Myctophidae; genus Protomyctophum; species Protomyctophum bolini. The sequence continues at coordinate 35,010,234 of NC_137862.1, forward strand.
AGAGCGAGACAGAGGACAAACTATACTATTCCCTATAAAAATGACCTTGGACAAAACATCCCCCCTCAATGGACTAGCTACAGTGGCACCGCTCACCCATTCATGTGGTAAACAAGAATGTGCAATGGACGAAAAAATGAGCTCCAGTTCTGTATAAACATTTGGCGGCACCACAAACCATAGAGTGCATCCACCCTGAAGACGGTCTGCTCGTGACCACATGGGAGAAATTATGCCGGGGGATGCACAGTATTTTTGGAGTTTAAATTCTTTAGCACTAGGAATAACAAAAACATGGGACCATATTTTCAACTATTTTCAACTATCTGCGCTTGGAAGAAAATTCACATTTTTGACGGGCGATAGATGTCCAGCTTTTGTTGTGTGTGTAAAAACAAACATTAAATGCCATTGACAATGAATGGACAATTTTGAGTGTTTGTGTAAACAAACATTGCGAAACACAAACATTGAAGACGAAGGTGAGGACGCAAATTCTGATTGGCCAGAATGAAATGATGTTTGATGATGTACAATGATAAGAGCGCCCCTCACTTCGCACAGGTGTGATTTTTTAATTAGAAACAGGAGCTGATTACTAGATCATGTGATCATGTGGTCTGCTGTTGTATTTCCCCTATAGGGAAAATATGGAAGCTGACCCATTAGACAAGGCGAGAGCATTCTAGAGTGCCACCACGCACTGAGCTGTCACGGCAAGTGACCTCACTACTGAAGAAACTCTAAGTTCATTGCTGAGAAGGCACTGAAGTTTCTAGGCTCATGAACCAAAACAGTGAAAAGCGCAATGACCATGTTGGCTGTATTTTTGCCAGCTCCCTCCATGTGCTCTTGGGAAATCCCAGCAGGACTGCCTACCATTTTGTGTGCCAGGGCAGTTTCTAATAGACAGTAATGTCTAATCTATGCATTAAATCAAAGAGTTTTATAAATAAGGCTGTGGATGTAAGATAAACTAAATATGCCTGGGTGATCATCATCTATATTTATTCTCTCTCAACAGCTCTGTCTGGCAACAATGCTAGTTATGGTCACTTACAGACCCCTAGCATTACAATCTATCATTGCAAAAACATTTTTGAGCAAAGGTAACAGAATATTATCGTTGTCATGGAAAACATTTTTCTCTATGTTGAAAAACAGAGTACAAACACTGAGACGATCTTTTCATAAAGAATGATGTACAGTATGTACCTGGAAATAATCAGCCATCACAAACATTCTTGACTGAATTGTGGATACCTCACTCAAGGTGGTTTTTAGGGAACAATAGAGGCTATGTTAGAGCGACATCAAAGACAACCAGGTCCCCTGCATATGAATTCCTGCTCTGGCTGAGTTGACTGTCGGAATACAAAGCCAGGTCAGAAATAAAGTCTGTATCATATGAATTCCATTGATTGATTGGCAGTATTTGCAAAGACAAGAAGACATGGGCTGCTCATTGCTGCATGTGCCTACATTCTGATATATATATAAAATATAAATACTTTTCAATGCTGACTTTTTACTGTATCTCACGTCCAAGCCTCATTAGCAAAGACAGGATTTATGATGGTCAGGCCAGACTATTCTCATACTGACACACATTTCTACCATGTGAAATATGCACTGGGAGAACTGGCACTTTCACTGGGCAGCAGGCCTCGGGTCATTTCCTAGCGGAAAGGAATTTGGCTCTTGAGCATATCCAGCCCTTCAAACAAGCACTTTCGCTGTAAAATCCTGAGTGTACATTTAACACACAGAGTTTACGAATGCGACCACATGGATCCGTAAGTGTCCATTTAGTTTCATTCGTACATTCTCAGATCTAAATGAATACTCAGGAATTTACTGTGTTGTCTCTTTGTGCACTGAAATCTGTGCAACTCACGGTTATACACACCATGTCCCTTAAGCAATTGAAATGTGAGAAGCTGCTGCTAGAGAGAACACATCTAAAAGAAAATATAGAGTATAAAGTATTCCAACATTGTCAGTTCATTGTCACATTGTTCAATGTTGTTCCATACTAAATTAATTGGGTGTAAAATTAGGACATCTATTATTAAGATAAAAGTAAAGTCACTAGGTTAATATACTGTAAGGGTGTTTACAGTGCCTTTGTACACGGTCTCTGGCTGCAGTTGAAGTATTACAAATTTAAGAAAGAATATAAATGAAGCCCTCAGGCCTAGTGTGGCTAGAGGATTCAATTACATGACACACAGAGAAACACATCTCTATACCTCACACTGCTATACAAGAGATAAGGAGAGGAATCACTGCCATGGACTCATGCTGCCCATTTGTGTGCCCTTATCATTAAAACACAGCTAAATAATTTTCAAACACCCTTTAAACTATATAAGGTTACTGTTATAATGAGCATAACATAGATTTACAGTGCAACCAAAACCTGAGTCACCTCTGAGTGACCCTCATTGTTGTAGTGGAATAAAGTAACATTTACGTTCACGTACATTTACTCAATTACACTTTTACTTTACTCTTTTACTTTACTCTATATGCTTCTACTTTGTAGATTCAGATTATGAATACAAAACATACATTAACCCTATTTTATTCTTTGTCTATAAAGAAAATAGGCGATCGCGATGCAACAAGATGTGAGCTTAGTTATAAGTGTAGCCTTAGGAACAAACAGGGACCATGCGGGCCATAGGTCAGGTGTCTATCTCCTGTTTCTGTAGCATAAGTACACCCCCTAGACATGATACTAGTTTGTCACAGGGACTTACCCACAATCCAACCATTAATGCTTAGTGCCAAGCAGGAAGGCACTGGGTACCATTTTTACAGTCTTTGGTAAGCCAGGGATTGAACCATGACCTCCCATTCTCAGGTTGGACACTCTATGGCCATGGGTTAGATCAGCTATTTTTGAAAGATTTTGACCATTTTGAAATCTTTTGAAAAAATGTTTTAATTTTGGTACTTTAAGTGAATTTGATACCAATACTCAAGTAAAATGTTGAAAACCTGCGCAACAAAGTATACAGGGTTTAAGTGGTTATAGGCCAGATTGTGGTCGTGCCTACTGGATCCAAGAGTGCTGTGATGCTGTGCTTACCTACTATGTCCTCATAGGCATTCTCCTCTAAAGTGCTTTTGCCACTGGGCCGACTGTGGGTCTCTGCGCTTCCAGTGCCATTCTCTGAAGGTGAGGATGGGTGGGAGGAAGGTAGGCTTGCAGCATCCTCTGACTCACATGACTCCCTGGAAAGGAATGGCAATTAATGTCAAAGGACAAAAAAGACACATTCGAATTTCACAGAGGAAGTCAGTTACCGGTAAAGACAGAAAGGTTAAGAGTAAGACAGACAACGAAATAGAAAGAGGCATGGTGTTGAGATAATAGATTAGTGAAAACACGGCAGGGAGATCTGGAAAACGATTGTTTAATCACGGCATTTACAACTGTTAAAAAAGCAGTCAGCAATATGCACTCTATTCCGTGCACAACCTATAGCATATAATATCTCAACGCTGCAGTTGTACAGCTTATACAGTATTAGTGCAGAAATGTCCGCCCTGTTGTCGCTCCAATGATGGCTTGTGGTTTTAAAGGATGGTCAAAACTTCCTCGGCCACAGGAATGTTAAACACAGCCTAAGTCAGCCTTAGTCAGGGATGTTAAAGGATTTCCTCTTAATCGCACAACAGGAAGGCGTATTAAGGCGCTGTCCACGCTCATTGGACTGAAGGCATCATATCTGAGGACTGACTGGAGGAACATACAGAATGAGGACTCCTAGCTACACCTACATATATATGTTTTAGTCTTTGCGGAAATTCCTATTGTGCCGGCATGTTGTTTAAACCTGCTGTTTAATTTTAACCGTGTCTTTTTTTAGCACCCCTCTCCCTCAAGAGGCCATGGCTTTGTATTGTATTAGTAGTATTTGTTCTTAATGACTTGCCTGTTTACATGAAAGTTAAAAAGCAGTGCACTATAGTAACAAAGAATAAGGAATTAAATTAGCTTCCCTAGTATGTTTATATTGTTGTCATTAGTCCATTTTAAGTACACAATAACATCTTCATTGTCAGTGGTCTTTTATTCACATGTTAAGAGTGTACAAATGTAACCAAATGGACCCATTAAAGGTTATAATACCACTGAGGATTTTACTTTACCGTACTTTTACTACTGGAAAAGAATACGTTATCTAGTTTAATCTTGATTGGCTATTTTAACCCTTAAAACTACAAAGCTTTAATATTCAAATATAGCGTTAAAAGGAACAGGAATCAATAGTAGGCTAGCTATCACCAATCAATCTCAATGTAAAATATTAATAACAATATTACCATTCATAGAAAGAACAAAGAACTCATACATATATACAGTAGCCTACATGCTCACAGGGAGCATAATGTTCTGTGCACTGGCTGAGACACTATACTGTTTATTATTATTTATTACAAATGCAGATGTTTTTATTGTTTGAGAATGTAGGACCAGGGGAACAGAGGTAGACAACCATACTGGGACTGATTTGAGACAGACAATGCTAAAGCATTCAAACCGTGAAATACTGTATGATTCATTTTTCATGAATAACCAAAGACATACTGTAAGTACACTGATTCTCTTGTCTCACCTCTTGGGGGAGCATCCCTTGGCCTTCTGCATCTGTGTTACGCTGGGCGCAGGCGTTGAAGGCAAGGGTGGGGGGGACTCAGAAGGCCTGCTAGGAGGTAGTCCATTGGCTGACAACGTGCTCTTCTGGCTTCGGTTGGCATCATACTCAAAAGTGCGTTTAGGTTTCGGCAGGGGGTTGACTGGTGCACCCCCAGTGGTCTGAGGGCCGGCTGGCTCAGGACTCTCAGACCTTACTGAGTTCACACTGAACCTCTGTCTGAGTTTAGAGAGCTTATCGCATACCATTAGAGTGTCCGGTTCCGTGGTCACAGAGCAAATACTACTGCGCTTACTAGTGCATGTACTGTCTAAGTCCTCTGGCCCGCCTATCGTGAAGGACTTTTGTCTTGTCTTGTCTGGAGCATAGCAGTTGTTCAGATACTGTGGAGGGGCCAGGCTGGGGCTCTCCTTCAGGGCCTGCTCTATCTTCTGTATCCTGTTGAGGACTGCCGATGTCTCCTTCCGAGCAGACAGGGAACGCAGGAATGTTCCTGAGGCCTCTGTCTTGCCAAGCCTCTTCTGGAAGCGGCCCAGAACCTCTTTGTCTGCAACAGCCTTCTCTTCCTCTGTCTCTGTGTAGGAGCACTCCGAGAAGGCTGTGCTCATTCTCCGCACCCCCTTGAAGTCAAACGTCTTCTCGCTGCTGGGAGAAGAAAGAAGGCTAGGGCAGCCCTCGCTGCCCCCCGCACGTTCTGCTCCTGGTCTTTTATCCAGACACAAGCTCATCCTAGGCAGAGCCACCCTCTTGCACTCCCATTCTGAGATCTTCTTACGGATAGTAGTGGAAGCAACACCTGTCACCGGGTGGCTGAGAGACAGGGTCCGCTTGTGGCCTTGGTTATAGGACGGCCCCAGTGAGAATGTGCTCCAGCTCAGGGGTCCGCCTTTAAGTCCATCTCCCCCTGGGAGTTCCCCTAGTGTCTGGGTCTGCTCCTGTTCCTGTGCACTCTGGCTTTCCTGACCCACCTGGCCTGCAGCTGGGGGCTTGTATATAGAGAGCCTGTTGTCCTGCAGGCACCCGATGCTCTTAGACTTGGTGAGTCGGTTATGGGAGTCAAAGTCGGCAGAAAGCGAGGAACCACCGCGTAGGCTAGCAGTCTTGCTACTCCAGCCGGCACGCCCCAGGAGCCTGCCGTCAGTTTTCACGTACTTGCTCTGCTTGGCGGAGCTCTCACCGTCGTCAAGGACAGTCTGCTGGCACCGCGCCTGGTTTGCAGAGACGATGGGTGGTGGGGATGTACTAGACTGGCACCTGAAACAACAGAGGTGTGTGTCTAAAAGGGTGCCAGATCTCATTCAAGCATTTCATTTCTTAGATCATACATGTTTAAATTGTATAGCAAACTTTAAAACAATAACAACAACAACAAAAAACTTTAAATATTAACTTGAGAAAGTTATAATTGCTGTATGTAGAATTAGAGTCTTAAATACATGAGAAACGTCATTAGTCACCTCAGGTGAGTTGCAGCATTGGATGAGCATTTTTATCAAATCTACAAGCTCAAAATGTATTAAAAAAACATTCTTGAGGAAATAGAAGAAGAAAACTTACAGTATGTATGACCATAAACCTTTAAATACTTCTGACGTACTGTAATAAAAAGTATGAACTTTCCGCACTCATACAATAACTAATGGAAAGTACTGTGTATTTTGACATAACTTTGGCAGCATGAGATCCAAATTAAAGCCAAATCAAATACAGATCTAGAATGAAAAAGGCCTCTATAGATTTTTCCACGTAATTAAAATGATTTAGGGAGAATTAAAGTGGACCCCACACACAAAGAATTATCATACCACAAACCAAGACATGACATACGACAGCCTTACCTCTAAAAAGCCTTTCTGCTCTTCTCCTAATGCTCTTTTTTGTGTTACGAACCCAAAGGCTAACTGATGTGCAGGCAGGCCGATAGTCCCATGGCCAATGCTGACTACATCATTGTTCACCACCACTAGACACACACTCTTACGTAGTTTGCTACAGAGGTTCCCAGAGAGAGAACACAGCTTTCCTCATAATCCTTGCAGGTCCCTGACACCTAAAACACTCATCGACTTTCAGGAACTCTGTCACAACTTGGCAACAAGCTGATTCTTGCGAAAGTGAGGCGTTGGGAGATCTGATGTCACAGCCTTGGTTAAAATAACAAGCATTGATCTGGAAGGATGAAGCTGAGGGCTGTGGACTATGATCCAGGCAGGGATGCAGGTTGGGACAGATCTTTCCTCACACCTCTCCACCCTGCCCTTCTTGCTTCTCACATGCTCTAGGGTGGGGATATTGTTAAAAACACCTGGGAACCTGTAGGCACTACCCAGGAGTTTCTGTGTATGTCACTTCCCATAAATCCAACCCCTATGGGTAACAGGTCATAATGGACTTTGATCAGTAGCCCAATATTTACTTTTCAGTTACTACTGATAATTACATATTTGAGTATGACGATTATTCAGATTACGATCATAGCTTAGTTTAGTCAGTAGTGTGGATTTAAAGAACAACTTTGTTTTCATGGAATCATTTTATATTGGGGATGGTTAATATAACTGATATGTGATTAATTAATTAATTAAAATTAAAAATGACAAACATTGGAAATCCTCATTCTACTACTCTGCCACCACAATGTGGAATTAATGTTAATCACTTGTTAAAATAAGGCCTGAAAAACATATATCAGAAAGCTACAAGAGGAGTTACATATGAATTCCCATTGAAATGAGGGGGCATACATTGCTGCTGTCCTCCCTCTTTCTCATCTGTAAATATAGCTATTCTTATTTGTTGATGACATTTGTTATTCATGTGTTAATTGCGACTGTAGGTCGCAGTTTACTATGAAAACATGCATCTCGTGTCCGTCACACACTCCATATATGGCCATTACAGATCTGAACTCATCAAACCCTGTACACTCACTCAAGACCCTCAGGGCGTCTTACTGGTATTCTATGCTCTGAATTGAATATAGGAGGGCCACAATGGTCCCCAGGATTTGTTTTTTGTGTTATAGCCTAAATGTTTTATTGTACCCAATGTACTATAATTTCAGTTGAGATGTGAAACAAATAGGTCAAATAAAATGTTATATACAAAAAAATATTTTAATTCAAATATTCAGGTCCATTTATTATCTAGCTGCTCTCTTCCCTTGCCTCTTTAGCCACCGCTGAGTAAGTGTAAACACCTACCATTGTCTCAATCAGGCCCAATCAGGGACCTTGCAGGATATTTTTTTACAGTCAACTACAAGTCAAAGTGAAGTCATTCATTCAGAGAGAATAATACCTTGGCCACTTGGGAGAGTCTACCCAAATAAAATACTGGAGCACTCGACTGATCTGCAGGAGTCAAACAGTCATTCATTGCCTTCTCTATAATCACTGAAATGACTCAGACTCAGACTTAATTTGAGTGCTGATTCATCTGCATCGAATTGGACGACTTATTATGTTATTGCGACTACAGGTCACATTTACTATGTAATCGTGGCGTGCATTTCCCGTCAGGCAGTTAGTCAGTTGTTTGGTTGGTGAACCCCCTCATGACATCACGTGACATCATCAGGGATGGAGATCCATTCATCCTTCCTCTTCGATGTCTCCCTTTTGACTGATACCTGTCCATTTAAAATCTACACGGGCCTGCCCCAAAGTTATTAGTGCAGCCACGCCCGGCAGCCGGTGAAAACTAGAGTTCTCAACAGGCCAGAAAATGAAGGCCCAGCCCTACCTGGGCCCTCATCAAACCCTGTACATTCAAGACACTGCCCCCGCTGCCACCCTTAGATCTCCATATATGGAGCTGACCTGTTCTGACATTCCATATGTTGATCTGACCTCATCAAACCCTGTGTACAGTGTACACTCAAGACATGCTCCATATATGGCCAGTACAGAATTCATTCCATATGTTGATCTGATGCGCATTATCAGAGTACATAAAAGAGGATCCAATTCATTGCCAAACCATAATAAATATATTGCTCATTTTATAAAATTAAGGTTTCATGACATTTTAGGTTTTATGACCTCAATTACACCCAAACAACTTGAACTTTGAACATTCCTCTTACATCACACTCCACAGGAAAATCAGAGCACAGAAAACCCCAGACCACAGAAAATCTACTGAATGTTCAGGTTTTTTGGGTGCAATTGAGCTCAGAAAACCTTTAAATAAAAATATATTCTATCCATTCATGAGTTGTCCTGACTGAACTGTGGTGTTGTTATGACAACTGGATTTCCCTCGTGGGATGAATCTATCAATCTATCTATCGAGTGCCAAGACTCATATTAACAACAAAATGTCTCAGTATTATAGACCATCAGCCTTCTGATTATTATAACCATATTAACACACTGCTATGCGGACACCCGTTTTGTCATAGAAAAAGAACAGTGTGTACCATGCACAATAAAGTCTGTTGGATGCTTGGACACTGCTGGAGAAAAGCTCCTTTATGAAAGTATGAAATGCTAAAATATGTAGCCGTAAACCTGACCTCAGTAGCATAAGAATGATAATCCATCATGTTTTGTGTATGACAGCATCCATGCAATTTAGTATAACCCAAAATAACAAATGTAACCAAATAGACCCATAATGGTTGGATACATTTGTACATTTTCAAAGTTAGGATTTAACAGTATCTGATTCTGTTTGTCTGGAGCATTTTTAAGTCCAGTTTTGGCAGTGGACAGACAGCTTCAGCTGGGTCGACCACACATATACAGAGCTTCAGTGCCAGTGACAACTTGGCTGCTGGCTCCTCCCACTAAGGCTTCCAAGGCCACAAACCACTTCCTGTTTGCTGACCAGGATGGAGAGAGCCGGTCACGCACTATTACTTTTCATCACTGATTGACGACATCTGCAAGTCTATCATCCCTTACTGAGCATCCACACACACACACACACACACGCACGCACACACACACACACGCACACACACACACACACACACACACACACACACACACAAGGTTTTGTTATGTGCTCTGCTGCTGAAACACTGCATGCATTTCTTTTGGGAATTTTGTATTAGCATTAACATAAGTACGTAAGTACAGTAGTTAAGTGCAATAGTTAACTAAGCGATTTAACCAATATTCTTTCTGCAACAGGGGTTTCAATGTTTTTCAGCCCAAGGACCCCTTAGCTGAGAGAGAGATGAAGCAGGGACCCCCACTACATAATTGGATACACGTTTGACAGCACTATCAGTGTTGGATTCAGGTATTTTCAGACATGGAACCTCTCAAACCGTCAATACTTAGTAAACCTGATCTTTCACTCTGTAATAGGGATGCTATTGTCCAAGTGATTAATGTTTAAAAATATATCCTATCACACAAAGACCCCTGTTCCGCAACACTGTTTTACAATTAAGTATTAGTATAGGTATAATACGTATAATAGTTAATAATTAATTGGCAAATCATGGACATTGATTTGTGTGGATTTGTTATGTAAAAAAGGGTTATTATGATGTCACTCAAGTGGTGTATTTCGATTGGGCCTTTTGGCTCAAAGGCTTTCAGCTTTCAAGAAGAAACCAAAAATACACAGGGAAGACACATTGGAATATTATAACCACACCTGGGTGTGAATTAGAGTAATGTTAACTCCATAGACACATACTGTATGTCTACAATACTGTATGTGACCTGCTTTACAATTAGTCAACGAAAACATGATGACTTGAATGATGTGCACTTTTGTGAAAAGGAGATGCTTTATATATTGTCCTCCTACAGACAATATTCAAATGACAAATCAAGTGTCACCGAGTGTGAGATAGATAGTAATTGTGAAGGTGCGCTGTAGACTGTAGAGCCAAGTTTACCATAATTATCCATGTTGGAGTTGCTTTCTATAATTCAATGGTGAGCGCTGTTTACTAAGTGAGCAGGTTGTTACCATTTAAACCATTCTTTACTACCCTGTTAACATATTGTAAGCATCACAACTATATTACGCATCCATTCCAAATCAGATGACAAATGATCTACAAATTATGAAATCCATCAAATACAGAATCTTGTTTTCCTATATATCAATCACTCATCAATGAAATGATTTGAGTAAGGTCACTGATGATAATAACGTTATTAAGGTTTGTTTGTTTTTTCTCTTCTAGCAGAAGGACTTTGCCTCTCAATATGTTAACAAAAACATGCTTCAGCTCATTATTAACAGTTTTTCGGATTCGTCAATGGGGCCATATTCCAGAATATCAAATCCTCTTTACAGGATCAGGGAAAGTCCTATCACAGAATTGTTGAAGAATCAGCAGCTGTACTTTCCCATGAATGGAGGAAAAAAAAGAAATGGGAAAACAGCTGTGAATTGCTCCCCCTCGGAAAGAAATTCTTCAACATTGGCATATTTCTCAAATGTCTCACTTCACTTCTCTTCTCCAGGTGTAGCGGCACACAAGGCCGCTACACCTGGAGGCACAATCAGGTCCTCAAGAGCCTGGCCGCAGCACTTGAGATCAAGAGGAGTGCAACAAACTCCTTACCCCCAAGAACAAGCAATCCCATCAAAACGACAATATTCATCCGGGAGGGACAAAAAAAGCCCAAGCATCCTCCGACAAAGCCAGAAACTGGACACCTAGCCATGGCCCGGGACTGGAAGATGCTTGTCGATATTGGCCAGCAACTCATTTTTCCACCTGAGATTGCTTCCACCAACCTTAGGCCAGACATGGTACTCTGGTCCCCTTCACGCAAGTCTGTGTACATAATAGAGCTCACAGTCCCATGGGAGAACTCTGTTGAGGAGGCCTATGACCGCAAGAAACTGCGATACACAGAGCTGGCAGCAGACGCAATTCAGCGTGGCTGGAATGCAAAAGTATGTCCAGTCGAAGTGGGATGCAGAGGATTTGTGGCTTCTTCCACCATCAGGCTACTGAAGGAACTTGGCATCCATGGACAGGCTCTGCGGCAGACAATCAGAACACTTTCTCAAGCAGCTGAAAGAGGCAGCCAGTGGATCTGGATTAAAAGGAAAGACCCTTGCTGGGCTATAAGAACATGACCCCCCCCCCCCACACACACACACACACATCTGAGAACTCCAGTCAAACCCCTCAAACATGAGGGCATATGAGGTATGCGGTCAGCTGTATGGCTGGCTCAGGGAAGAGGACGCCCCTGCCTTGCATAGTCTCGTGGGAGGCAAATCTCAATGATTGGGCATGGGACACAAGCTAAGGCTTGATCACCCTTTAGCTGGCCACCTTTGATGAGGGTGTATAGTGTTGGAAGGCCGAAACACCCACTGATTCAAAGGCACACTACTGAGGATGTGTCCCAAAATTTACATCATACCCTAGTTGAAATACACCTCCTAATGCCACTCTTAACATCAAGGTAATCTCATGTGAGCCCACACCATCTATTGGCACAATGGACAGTCTTAACATCACGTCCCGTGTTTTATGATTCTCTTCTCAGAACAAAAACACAAAAAGGATCTAATTTGGGACTATGACAGACATAGAACATCTGATGACATGTCATGTGGCATCAATCATCAACCTCACCAAAAACCAACCTTCCCCATCCTAGATGTAGGACTGTCACAATTATTACATAATAATCACACAAATGATGGCAGATCTACAAGCTCACAATGCATCACAAGCTAGTGAGCTTGTATATCGCCTACTTTCACAATTCTTTTAATAATGTGTACGACATTTTTAAAGTGTAAAATTATTCAAAAAATGTTGGCCTTTTTTGGCCATGGTACATTATTTATTGGGGTTATTGGTACTGGTCATTGTCAGCAATTTCTTTGTATTTTTAAGGTATTCGTCATGTGCAACCTAAAAGCCTACTTTTTTATATACGTTGAATGTTCAATCCCCAAAATACAATTAAATCATGAATCACAATGATCTGTATGCCAATGAATCATATCAATCAATAAAATGCCATGATTGTGACAGCACTACCTAGATGCTGATGTCACTGACCTGTCTGGGGTGTCTCGTTGAGGTTTAGCCTCCCCTGCACGAGGCGCAGCCTTGGAACTCTTGTTGGCGGTCATGATTTCCTGCAAACCGCCCACTCATCTGATGAAGAGACACAATGGCATAAGGGATGGTGTTTACCCCAGTACACATAACAAGACATACATATACATAACTTAACCTTGAGCTGACAGTGCAAACCATAGCTCCTCTGAGGTTGTTTTGACTTAATCAGAAGATTAAGTTGTGGTGGGAATTAAGTGTGACTGAAAATATCCTTGAAATAGGAAAGTAGTAGACAATGAAAGAAATCTGTAGCTAATAGAATATTAGGCCATAACCATGACAACTGTACGACCCCTAATCCAGAGCCATATCAAATATCAATTGAGTGACTTCACTAAATTCCTAGCAGTTTGAGTAAACACAGTACATGTACAGCACACAGCAGAGGGGCAAAGTACTGTCATACAATCACTTTTGCCCAGAATCTTTTGTCCGATCTCAATTCTAGACCAAAAGTGCAACATTTTCTAATCAATGTATACAACAAAATAGACAAAGAGTTTCTACTACTTTCTAGAACAATTAACTAGAATACATTTTAGTTAAACACAAGTGAGCCCTATTCAAAAGATTTAAAAATCTACAAGCTGAAGACAGTGAAAACTAGAAAAAGTGCCCTTCTGGGCACAGGTCTCCACCAGGAGGATAGGAGTGTGTGTGTTTGGCAAAATGTTTAGGATTAATATAAACATGTTTTGTGTGTGTGTGTGTGTGTGTGTGTGTGTGTGTGTGTGTGTGTGTGTGTGTGTGTGTGTGTGTGTGTGTGTGTGTGAAGCGACTTGGCCTGTTGTAGCGCCACCATGACGCTGATTTGAAAACTGTCAAGTGGCATTTCTTCCTCAGTCTAGTGGGAATATGCATGCGCACTGAGCACTCCTGCGAACTTTGGAAGCCAATATTAGCCAATCAGGATGGAGTCTGAAAAATCTGAAAGACCTGTTTCGTTGAATGGCTCTAGAGAGACTGTGTGATGTTTGGACATGATGTTTGGACAAAATCTGTAGTTGTACTCTCCAATTTTTTTTTGCACAAAGCGACCTCCTGGTGGTGCTATAAGAGGCCAATGTGAAAACCTTGGGGCAGAGGTTCAGCTGTGGCATTCAGGGAGTGTGTGTGCAGAGTACGGCTGCGATCAAGCAAACGGTGCCGGAGATTAGCTGACCACAGACGGACGGACGGACGGACACACGCACGGACGCACGCACGCACGCACACACACACGCACACACGCGCACGCACACACACACACACACACACACACACACACACACACACACACACACACACACACACAATAATCAATCAAATAATGACTGATATATTAACCAGACCGATATCGGTAGTGCTCAGCTCTGGACACAACTAATCCTCAACCTAGCTTCTGTCCATTCTGATGGGCATACTGTCGTCAAAGAAAAAAATCACTGAGGAGCAGGTTCCACAGGTATACTTGAAGTATACTTAAAATTGAGAATGATGCAAAGGGAAGAACACCTCTGCCAATATGAGGCCGAAGATGCGTGAGTGCGTGCGTGCGTGCGTGAGTGCGTGCGTGCGTGCGTATGTGACTATGTGTGCATGCACGGGTGCGTGTGGTGCATGTTTTTAATAAGGCAGCCAACATTAACAGACTAGACTCCTCTACTGGCTCATGACATGTTGTCTGTCTTTTCCCATGAATGTGTTGAGCTAGAGAACCGCTGGAACTAAAACAGTGTTTCTATTACAGACATGAGTTTTATCATCTGTATAGGAAAGTTGTGGTTTCGGTGCAACAGACTCTCGTGGACACACACAGTCTCTCTGCACAGTAAAACCCTAGGTGTTCATTTAACTCAGAGAGTGTACGAATGTTACCTTTGTACAATCTTTAAGTTACAAATGGATACATGAACACTCAGGATTTTACTGTCTGTCTAATGTTAAGCAAATGCTTTTCTTTTGCTGTATAAGATTTACAATACTGTACCTACCTACATACCTACACAAATTATGGTTAATATATTGTAGATCAGTTGCATGTCAGTTAAACACCATGAAAAGGAAACCCCAAGACAGCGGAGCGGCATTACTATGTTATAACATTTTCCTGGACAATTACAAAGACCTGCAATCAACAATTCCCTCTCCCTTCAATCCAAAGGCCATTGGCCTAGAATATCACTTCTATCTCAATTCTCCATCTCTAAAAGATTATGGCTTAGAATGAGGTCAAATGAGATCTGTCTCTATAGAGACCAGAAGTGATGGATGGGAGGGTCCTTGTCCGAGCTTTGCTCAGGAGTGACTTGTTTACAGGAAGTTGTTGTATGGACTATGCTAGCCAACCAGCAGTGGGACTGTGTCCTATAGAGACAGATGAGGAGGCAGCCAACCAGCAGTGGGACTGTGTCCTATAGAGACAGATGAGAAGGCAGTCAACCAGCAGTGGGGCTGTGTCCTATAGAGACAGATGAGAAGGCAGTCAACCAGCAGTGGGACTGTGTCCTATAGAGACAGATGAGAAGGCCAACCATCAGTAGGACTGTGTCCTATAGAGACAGATGAGGAGGCAGCCAACCAGCAGTGAGACTGTGTCCTATAGAGACAGATGAGGAGGCAGCCAACCAGCAGTGGGACTGTGTCCTATAGAGACAGATGAGAAGGCCAACCATCAGTAGGACTGTGTCCTATAGAGACAGATGAGAAGGCCAACCATCAGTAGGACTGTGTCCTATAGAGACAGATGAGAAGGCAGTCAACCAGCAGTGAGACTGACTGTGTCCTATAGAGACAGATGAGGAGGCAGCCAACCAGCAGTGAGACTGACTGTGTCCTGTGTCCTGTGTCCTGGGTCTGGTCTGGTCTGTACTGTACTGTACTGTACTGTACTGTACTGTACTGTACTGTACTGTACTGTACTGTACTGGTTCCCAACCACTGGTACGCGGACCGGTGGCGGTCCGCGGGACACGTGCCACTGATACGCGAGAGGGGAATTCCAAGTTTTCACGTCGTATAAAAATCCATTTGAAAACACTGAGAAAAGAGAGAGGACAAACACCAGACCTGATGGCCGGTGTGCGTAGAGCGCGACGCTCAATCACCCATTGGAATGCAAATGCTTGCCTTTGTATCCTACTAATCACTTTGAAAACGCTTCGATTGTGCGGCGGGGGGCGGACGGACGACGGGGACGACGAAAAGTTGACTTGTCTGTTCATTGACTGATTTATAAACGGCTTGGAGTCAGTGTTACTTCCATGTTGCGTAGCATTGTCCAATCCTTGGTATCTTTACCGTTCATGTATGCTCTGCGGGCAGCAGCAGGCAGGCTATTTTGTCACGATCGCGCTAATGAAACCAAACCCTACACGGTGAGTCGGTGACAGTACAGGATTATTATTTCATGTCAAATGAAAAGATGATGTTATCCAGGTAAAGTAGTGGCTTAATGCCTAATGTGTCACTCTGCATGTTTAAGTTTTCCACATGTCCAAAGCAATTCATGAAAAAGACATAAGCCTAACCCTTTTTTTAAATAAATCATACTATCATTGTTGATAATGATATAACGCCATTTAGGTTCAGTCCATTTAGGGCCAGTCAACTGTCTTCCATGAGAACGTTAGGTTTTGGTACGATGACGCCCGCTAAACTATATATACTATACGTATATATGGCTATACATTTTGTATTTACTCATTCAAAAGGTATTGGAAAATAGCAACAAGCTTTTAACAGTTTGGCAGCTCTCACACACTCTTACTACATCACATTTGAGATGAAATCAATTGTTATTTCATGTAGCTTTTAACTGCTTCGCAACAATGTGACAAACAGGCCACAAAGGTCCAAAATGGAGTTTGGTGCATAAACACCAAGGCGTTAGCCAACTAACTTCCTGGCGTCTGATAGCATCTCCTTACACTAAATAACAAGCTATAAATAAGAATTTTCTAAACAAAATCTAGAGGACCTTTGAAGCACAATCAAAGGTCCTCAACTACGGACATTTTCTCTTGAGATCGGTCAAAACGTAATGCAGTAAAACTCCAGAAGAGTTGTTCAGTACTAAGCCTCTGTTGTGTGCACATAAAAATCTTCACTGTTACTTTAAACATAACTCTGACAGTGTACAAAAACCATTACGGGTCCATTTGGTTACTTTTGTACACTCTCAGAGTTACATGACTGTGGAGTTTAGTGCCAACGAGGGTGATTGCTCATGTTACTAATGATGGATGTTGCCATCATTAGTATGTATTAGACATTAGACAGTGATTGATTGGTAATAATAACACTAATACAAGTGAGTTCAAGTCTAAGACACATGCCTAAATGCTTTACCTCAGGCTTACGATGTACTGCTCAATAATAAGAAGAGCGTCTTATGTCTAGTTGTCTACTGTTTCATCCAGTCCGCTGTCTAAATGCATGTGTTGGTTGGTGTACGTTGTTTCTTGTTTCACACAGTGTGTTAACAGTGTGTCAACTCTGTATGTACAAATGAAACGCTTGGGTTCCATTTGGTTTCATTTATACAGTCTCAGAGCTACAAATTGATAAATTGACACTGAGGATTTTACTTTGTATGTGGCAATGTCAAGGGATGAATAAACCAACCATAGAGTTAAAAAACAGCACTCTTATCATCATACATCAGCCAATCAAATCATCCCATTCCATGCTACAAACACATTCCGTGCTCCAAACCCATTCTGTGCTCAAACAGACATACTGTACACACAAAGCTAACCATAGAAGGGGCTAGTGCCACTAGCCTCCCTCTTCCCTCTCCTAATAGAGAGGGAACCGGAAATCTTCGCCCATTCACCTTTTCACTCATTCTTCCGGGTTGGAAAAGTATGACGGGCATGGCCTATTTGGGGCCTCTGCGAGTCGTATTGCATGTGCAGTAGTGTACCTCAGTGCACAACCCCACAGGGCCTAGAGGTTATGTGCTAGCTCTGGTCCATAGCTCTAATGCCATAATCGTTTATACTGTACGTGTGGTGGGGGGGCTCAGAGTGCTTCCACTAAGGAAAGTAGGCTTTCTAATGACACAACCCGCCTTTGTTTTGATGAGTAGCAAAAAAGTTATTTTTATTTACGCTAAAGACGAGAGGCTGGTCTGCATTCATGCGAGCCCCGGAAGTCGAGAGTAACATAGCTCTAAATGCAACACATTAGAGCTATGGAAGCTATTGAAGTGAATGGCAAATTGAGTGGCAAATAGAATGGCAACGTGAGTGGCAAAGTGAGTTTAACATTGTTTAATGTCGTTTAATGCAATCAGATAAGACATTTCTGTTTCGTTTTTTGCCACTCAGTTGCGTTCCCACATAACAGGGCATGCAAACCTCGCACCTTTGGGGGGGGGGGGGGGGGGGCAACGGATAGGCATATATACAGTATAATAATAGTGCATCAAAAGTTAAGCGACGCGTTGTTAGCTATAGCTTGTAGATCAGCTATTTTCAGCACGGAACACTTTGTATGACAAAGAATAAATCATGCATTACTGCGCTTCACTAGAACACTCCGGTTAGGTCTCTATCCTTTTATTACTCTATGGGTTACCGCTACATTGAATTGCCCCCGTACTGTTTACTGTGTTTACCTTTGATTAGTCCTCGATTATACAGTATGATGTATATTTGTCTGTCACTAAATGTTTCATTGAATTGAATACACTGGGCCCCCTTGGAAATAAACAAGCTTTAGTGCTTTCTTGGATTCAATCCTTTTAGCATTGTATTCGTATTAAACTGTACTCTTCTGTGACTTTTTTGCAAACTGTTAATAAAGTATTCAATCAAACAGTCAATCAATCAAAAAAGATCTAACAGCAATATTGACAATTCATGAAGCTATTATTCAGTACAAAAACATCTCATTGAAATCTCATTGTAATTGGCTTGAATTAAAATACCAATACCAGTGAACAGTGCATTAGTTGCCTGAAGAGAGAAGCTAACAGAAGGAGAAAAGACTACAAAATGATGGATTAAAAGAAGAAAAAGAAATATAAACGTGTTAACATGTTAGTTAATAATGGGTGATTGAGGTGATTAACTAATTCATCCAATTCCAATGTAAGAATAAAAGCAAAGAATTAAAAATCTATTTACATGCTCTTACTTTTGCTAATACAGATTTAAGGGATTTATGACTGTGTCATGTCCATTTCCCAAAGGACTAACAGGTAATCTTTTCTTAGTTAGAGCAGCCTATTCAGCATGTGAGATTGAAAGAGTGTCTCTAGGGAGTTTTGGGGTCTGGAATAGAAGGCCTCTTTGTGTACAATGTGTCCTTGAGAGGGAGACATCTAGTTAAAAAGTAAACCTTTTATCAGTTGAGTGAAACTCCCAAATATTATGCAATGCTTCTGTGTACGTAACCATCCATAAGCAAAATTTCAACAAAAAGTTAATCTACATGTCCTTGGCCCTATCAGATCAACAGACATCAACAGATCTATCCTTCACATGCAGGCATGCACTAATATTTGCTCTATCCATCAGAGCTCAGCTGCATTCAACTCATTAAGGAATGCTTTCAAAGAGTGAAAGAAAAGGAGAGGGGTGGGAACACCTGGACATAACAAAGACGTTTCTCATTCAATAAGACTGCACACTTTGCATACTCTCAAAGTCCAGCAGCTGGCACCTCTTTATTTAATTTTTGATAAATGCAACACTGGATAATGTTGTAGGTATAGGCTGTTATTTCATTATGTTAGACTGTCGCCGCAATGGACAAACATACATTAACCTCCTGGGAAAGCTAGCTGGTTCCGCTTCTAATTTAATTTCCATAACACACTTCATCCTGTCTGAAAAGCCAGCAGTGGCAGACACAATGCCTTCCAGAAGTAGAGTCTAATGTTCTAATTTTGGTTCTCCAGTCTGCTACACCTCAGCTCTCCAGGCAGACAGGTCCTCCATCTCTGCTGACCAGCCGGCTGTTACCAAGGTTTTTAAACCACCATGGTACTTGCCTTCAGCCAAGAAGGAGTGAGTAAAGGAAGAGTGATATATTCTGCAAATTCTCAACTTTTTCCAGTCGTCACTCACAATTCACTGGCGGACATGAGCCTACACACCAGCCCACAGATCCAGGCCATTGTTTCGTTCTCTCCAGAAAGACATTTTTGTGCACTACAGACAAAAAGGGGTTTGAGCTCTCTGAATCCAACATGTTAACCGAGCTTGTGAGTGTGGGAGTTGAGTTACTGCATAAATATCCTGGTGGAGGGACTGAGGTTCAGTTCCAGACACACAACGTTCCCAGCATAATATGTGATCCATATAAAAGCATTTACAATAACAGATACTGTACATGGGCTGCGCATGTGAGATGTACAGAGTACAGACATAGATTCTTCCATAATGGTATTGTATTGCAGAGAACATACTGTATGATTATTTTTTGTTGACACTGAAAGTTTAATAACACAGGCTGTGCATCTGGATGTATGTCACAGGCACACAAACTACATGACACAAGACTGAGCACTTTTCTCCCCTGTTTCAGCATGAGGGAAGAGGACGGCTTAACAGAATCCTGCTGGAATATAGCTGTTGTGTGGGGGGACTGGTACACCCAGTAGTCCTTAAAGTATTTTGGGGATAGGGATAGTGCTTGTGTGACTGAAAGCTGAACATCGCCATATACCTGACTAATTGCTACATAGACAGATAGTTTTGTATTTTTTCAGCCATTTCCTCATGGCCATAGTGGCATATTTTCAGCTTGTGCCTGTGTACTAGTGTGTAGTCTGCCTGGGTATGGGCATGAACAGCTGTGGAGGCCGGCATGTGGAAAACAGGCTTATGTCCATCTGAGCTGCAGCAGGGGGGCTAGGAAGCAGGGGCTATAGGCTCTGTGTCACTGCAGCTGACTTCTGACACAGGATTTGACTTTACAAGGAGATAAACTAGACAAGATGTACTCTTGTTAAGCACTTTGTTAAAGCTAGAGTTAAATCTACCTCAAAAACAAATCTTTTGTAGCTCAGTAAGTGGCTTGGTTACCGGTATGTCAAAAACAAGAAAGGAAAAGGACAATACAGAAAACTGGGGAATGTGTAAGGTTAGACACCTGATTCCCACAATCTAAGAATAGGCTAATTTTAATACAGAAAAAAATAGTACATTTTCTAAGCCATTTTGCTATGGCTATAGCCATAGTGGTCACAGATTGACTAATGCTATAGCCAGCCCTTAGGCTGGAAAAGTCAATCTCTGACCAGAGGATCACAAATCAGCAAGCTAAAAGAAGCACTAAGCTACTTCGGTTCTCTTGAGCAAGGCATTCAACAAATGACTAAATATTCTGTGGACCAGTGCTTCTCAAACTTGTTCATGTCAAGGACCCCCAAATTGTGTATTTGTTGTGTATTTGGCCGTGGACTCCCATCTGAAAAGGGTTCTGTGCAAGCAGTGGCGTGCACAGATAGACACTAGGGGGTGCTATAGCACTGCCCTTTTCCTGCCCTGCCTTTTTTTTTGTACACTGTAGTGTACAGTATGTGGACCATGGTGACATTGATCAATTCTTGATGAAAAGCTTCTAATATATTATATAAATCTCACACTATTATTATTATTATTATTATTATTATTAAGGCAACCGGCCGGTTCCACGCGCTGCACAAGGTGCCCTTTTTTTACTTGAGCACCTGCCCCTCTAAATGCACGCCACTGTGTGCAAGCTAGGGATCCCCAGAAGTGAATTTATTTATGTTAAAAGCATGTACAAGCTCGCAGCGCAGCACAAAGTGATCTGCTATTTTTGAATAGCCAACATATAGTGGATGAAGTAATTAAATTAAGTGAGTATGTAATAATGAAGTACTTTATATTAACTACTTTTGCTGATGACAAAGTGGCAGAGAGAAGGAGTGGAGCGAGACAGTGAGAAAGAGAGAAGTAGGAGAGAGAGGTAGAGAGAGAGAGAGAGAGAGAGAGAGAGAGAGAGAGAGAGAGAGAGAGAGAGAGAGAGGAGGGAGGGGGAAGAGAGGAGAGAGAGATGTGAGGGTCGCATATTGTGCAGGCCTAGGCTGCTAGATGTAACCTCTAGTGAACAATATCACAGAAACTGGTTCTCAAGCTGCCACAGTTCATATCTTTTTAAACAACTATCAAGGAGATGTTTAAGAGCTATAGCCTAGGCCTACATGTAAATATGGAACATCATAGCTTAGCCATGTTCTGTAGCCATTATTCCACCACTGTAAGGACTATATCATTATTAGAATTAGGCTACCACATGATTTCTCCACAACTCAAATACCAGTGAGCAACTATTTCCTTGAAAAGAACTTCCTCAGAATATATAATAACATAATTATATGTTAATGCCAAAATGTTTTATGCAAAATGAAAAGCTTGTGTGTGCGTGATTCCATTAAATATGAACAGCTGTTTAGACTCTTTACTGTATAATTCAACCGCTCATTGGGTATTAATCACATTTTCTATTAAAGAAGTTGAATGGGGAACTATTGAGGGGCCACAAGCTGTACTTGTGCTGACCAGTGAGACTGTGAGAGGGAAAGGTCATTGTTAGATCTGGACAATGGATAGTCTTTTAGGAAGTACAAAACTGAAGGAAAGAAAAAAGTAAAACTAGATATCCTATGGTGTGTGACTGTGTTGATTGTGACTTTGATTTTTACACTTTGTAGAAGTTATAGAGCTGGTGATATAGATCCCTGAAAGTTACACAATTAAATACCCTCTAATATCCTAGATGAGGAGGGGAAAAAAGGAAAGTGGAATCCAAAAGAATGGTTCTTCTCAATCTCAGCCCGACTGTTCTTTGCACTCTATTCAGCTCACTTCGTTTGTGGCAATTACGTGCTAAATAGGCTATTAACTCTCTCTTTTGGACATAGGCTAGCTCTGTTCCATAGCTCTAATGCCGTCGCAACGGCAACAAGAGCAGTAGGCCTAAGTAGTCCAGTACCTGCCTGTAGACCCTATCGCAATTTGGTGTTGGGGGAATTTCTCACTTGAACTGAGTCAATGGGTCCCTAGACATGAAAAATCAATGAGGTGCTCGTCCGCCATAGTGCCACGAATGGCGCAATGGTCACATCAAAAATGGCCGCCATCGGCTATGATGAAAATCCAACCTTTTTGTTTTTTAGTGTTTAAGCACATGTAATACATTCATTTTGACTAATTGTGGTGTGTGGAATTCATTTCTGATATTGTTTTGATGATTTGGGGTGATTTTGACCTTGAAAGGTCATAGTCAAGGTCATTTTTGAGCTACCAGACCATCAGATCTGTCTTCTTGCTAGCTATGCTGTGAAATGCTCTGAAGATGGAGAGACACCCATACCAAGTACTTTCACAAGGGAGGATTATACTATGGCAGGCATGGACAACTCTGATTATGCTGATAAATCATCACTCTCTGGCACAGAGAGTTCACACTACGCAGCATTAGTACTGTTCCAAGACGCCACAGTGAGCAGACCCCTTCATAAGCCTCCAGTGTCAAGCACAGGAATATGCCATGCTGATCAAATTTTGCGGAAAAAGTTGCCATGACAAGAGGTACCTCCCCATGCCAAGCCCGTAGTTCGACCTGCCCTACCACCAGACATGCTGCTGCACCCTGAAAACAAGCAAGCAGCATTACTCAACATGCAAACTGCCCGAAGTGTATCTGCAAAGCGAGAATTCTTGATCAGTTTGATCCGCTGTGGTGCATTAGCACTAGACCCTCTGATATGGGCTGCTGTGCACACACTTGTCTCATCTGCTGTGGTGCCATTGATGCGTGTTGGCTTCCTCCCTGTCATACCAAGACCCATAACTGAGCGTGCTACCGTCAGGCATTGTCTCACCAACTTCCAGAGTCGCCCAAGCTGTAGATATTTACCTGCATGAGACAGAACAGTTCAAGGATCTTTTCCTCTGCATGGGCCCTTTCCAATGGACTCGTGTTCTGCTCAGATGCCAAGGAAAGCTGCTTCGAGGTTCTGGCCCGGATGACGCACTGGTTGAGTGTGCCGTGTTCAGACCTGGTGTGATAGAGTCAGTGTTAAACGGCAGCCATTATGTCCGGGCTCTAACTGGGATGCTGATTGTGGAGGATGTGATCAGGTTGCTCCAGTGGGAGAAGTTCTGGCACCACAAGGACAAAGCTGCATATCCAGTACTAGCACAGGTAGAGGCACTGCACTACGCTATAGCTGCAAACCAAAGTTGCCCAGAGCAGTTTGAGGCCCTAATTGGACAAGTGGAGAAGTTGAATCAGGACTTTCTGGAGTTTGTAAAGGAGTGTGAGACCAAGTCAGAGCTCTGCCAATTCTTTGGAGTTTGGCTGGAGATGGTGGCTGTCATCAAGAATGCTGTAGTCTCCGAAAGAGAAAGAAACTGGAATCTGCATGTGGCTACTGTCAAGGACTCTATACCAATCTTTACAGAATGTGACTCCATAAACTACCTGCGTCATGGCTCATGGTATCTTGAACAAATCAAGGTGCTAGAGTTCACACATCCTGAGCTCTACCGGCGCTTCTCTATAGGCCAGTGGGTTGTTCAGGATCGCCCAGGCTGGTTCTGTGCAGGGTCCAGGGGGTCACTATGTAGTAGGAGCCACACACAATGCAAATTCTGTAGCAGAGTTCGAGCTCCTGTTCCACGACATTGGGTCAATCACCAATGTCCTCAACCTTCTCACCAATAACCACACCATGCAACACACAGAATGCCATCTCCAGCATGCACTAAGCACCACTCGTTGCCTTACTTTCAACCGGAATGTTGTGAAGCTGCTGGACTTTGTGCGAGAGCGTCAAAATCCATATTCAATGATGGTCAATGTGCCTGTGCCACTGCACAATCTGCTCACAAAGCAGGCTGTTGACCGAGGGGTCGCTTGCTCAACTGTCTCAAAAATGGGAAGACTGTCTACTGCTCATATAGACAGGAGAGGTTAGTGGAGAAGACCAAGAAAATGAGCACAACCATACCAAAGCGGAAGCTACCTCAGTTCAATGAGCAACCACATAAACCACCAACAACCATTCTGAAGGAGCAGAAGTTGGTCTCATCCAAAGACATGGCTGAGGCACATAGGAGTATGGACATTGCTAAGGTGCGGGGCATGGACATCAGACAGATACTTACTCATGATGTGCTCTCAGCATCTCCCTTGTTTGTTGGTGACCTTCCAGCTCATGTCAAAAAGTCAAAACTTGTCAGTGAGATTGAGCCTGAACTTGACCTCTCGCAATGGAGTCCAAAGTCTACTCTTGCCACTCATGTTGTGGTAGACTTCATGTCGAAAATGCGGCAGATGCCACTAGCCCAATTCCCCACTTTAGGTGCTGTCATCAATACCATCATCAGGTCAACATCCTCCCTTTGCCAAGAGCCAGAGTGCATCCATATGATACTCGATTCTTACATTGAGATGTAAGAATGCGCCGCACAGACTCAAGAACAGGAATTGACTTTGTTGGCATGAACAGAGACACACCTATCCCTCAGCAACTTGACAAATTCTGGGCGTCTGAGAAAAATAAGCGGAATCTCCAGCTGCTAGTTTGGGATATGGTGTGCAATCAAGCCTGTGGCAATGCTACCATCATTGTCAGCTCTGTTGTCTGTGAGGATGAGGTGCTCCCAGCGAAAGGGGCTGGTGGTGAAGAGATCGAACTGGATTGAGGAGGCTGACACCAGATTGGTGGTGCATGTGGAGTGGGCTGTTCGTGTGAAGCAGAGCAAGAGAGTTGTCATCGTCTCCAATGATAGACACCTTCGCATTACTGCTATACTATACCCCATACTTACAATCACTGGGGTTGAAGGAGATATGGCAGCAGTATGGCACTGGTGAGAAGTGGCGCATGCTTCCACTGCATCAAGCAGTCTCTCGTCTTGGAGCACAACTAGCCGAGACTGTGATCAAGGCACATATCCGGACTGGAGAAGACTGCATGAGCAAGGTGGGGACAAAATGAAAACATGGATGGGAGGAGCACTTTGGCACACTCCTGCCATCAAAATGTCTGAAGCCCTTGCCACCCAGTTTGCTCTCAGTATGCAAGTGTGCAGGTAAGTGTGACACTGGCTGCTGTGCTGCTGGAGTTCCGTGCATCATATTCTGCCATGGAAAACTGGACAATCCCTCATGTAAAAACCCATCACACTAACCTGCATGCACACATAGATGGTGCACTGTCAAAATAAATAAATAAACAAAAAACAAACAAACAAAAAAAAGGGGGGATAAGACGACAGCCTCCACGTGGCCTCCCCTGCAAGTAACAAGAGATGGTGAAATACCAGCTTGTGAAACCAATGTCATCGTCAAGCTGGCAAACCAAGGCATAAGATGTTGGAGGGTTGAGAGTCCACGCCAGGATGGGTGTCCATCCTGACGGTTGACTCCTAACAATGGCCAGGTTATGGCCACGGTCTTCGTTATAGCAAAATGACCTTAACCGTTCACGGTCAAAATCACCCCAAATCATCAAAACAATATCAGAAATGAATTCCACACAACACAATTAGTCAAAATGGAGGTATTAAATGTGTTTAAACACTAAAAAACAAAAAGGTTGGATTTTCATCATAGCCGATGGCGGCCATTTTTGATGTGACCATTGCGCCATTCGTGGCACTATGGCGGACGAGCACCTCGTTGATTTTTCATGTCTAGGGACCCATTGACTCAGTTCAAGTGAGAAATTCCCCCAACACCAAATTGCGATAGGGTCTACAGGCAGGTACTGGACTAAAGGCTATGGATCAGAGCTAGACATAGGCTATAGCCTATTTTGTTTATCATTCGAATGAATTGAGTAGGCCTACCTCAATGTAACCCAATGGAAAAATA
The DNA here is from genome assembly GCF_963924005.1 of Protomyctophum bolini. Lineage (NCBI taxonomy): Eukaryota > Metazoa > Chordata > Actinopteri > Myctophiformes > Myctophidae > Protomyctophum > Protomyctophum bolini. The sequence goes on from NC_137862.1 coordinate 35,036,823, forward strand.
AATCCTCTTAGCAGAACTGTAGCCTACTTAATTCCCTCTACCATGTGCTTTTTGCAAACTCAACTGATAATAAAGTAATTAATCAATCAAAAAGAATCAAACATCATAGCAAATGCATAGTTGCATATACGCCGTAAAAAATATGAATGACCAAATATGGGCACGTTGACCGGGTCTATAGGCTTACGTTACGTTTTACACGATAGACGATATACTAAGATTGCATCGATCTTTCTTTTAGGGCATTACACCGATTGGAATAGGCTGCTACATTCTAAATAAAAGTTGCTGCTGAAGATCTTCTCTTCAACATGTTAGTGTGTTAAAGGCAAGCAATCGGCTTTTACCTCAAAGCTGCGTCTCACATCCATGGCCATTTCCAGGATTTGATTAATTCCCTGCGATGTACAATCCCGGTGGCCTATAAATTGAAAAACTTTGGCAAGTTTGCCTGATACCTGCCTTTGTCAATAAACTGCGAGTCATGTCTTTCCAACAAACAAAAAAAACTGCCTCCTTCCTCGAGCTTGCTGGAGAGCCGAGGGCAGGACTTGTTGCCATGGAAATGGGTTGTTTGCCCCCCACTCTACAGAGGATTTGGCCCCACGCCCCCCCCCCCCCTCTCAACATTCAGGCTCCCTTGTTTATTGTCAGGCTGGTCCAATGTCTGCGAGACACAATTATGCATATTGAGGAGTTGAATACTGCTGGATTTAAGATGATGCCATATACCATGCAGCCCAACAATATTCACACACGCTATAAACGTATACAATAATTTCAAATTATAAATGTACGTGATTTAGACAGGGACAAGACAATAAAGTGGCCTAATTATACCAGTTGAAAATATTTATTTGAATTAAAGGTTTTTCTTGTTTTTAACGTTCTGTAACTTCTGTTACTTGCAACGCTTGTAAACCATGTATTTCAATATGTAGCCTACTTTCTTAAAGCCAGATATCAACTCAAGTTTTTTGACAATTCTGTGTCAGTCACTTCAAAAATCACAATGACATTACACAAATATACATAGGCCTACTCTAGTAGTTAAAAAAGCCAATAGCAAATTATGTATGGTATTTTGTTTTCGGTAACAAATTACGAACCAGTGCCTCTCAAAGTGAAAGCCTCAAAGATAGTTTATCCATTTGTAACCATTTGTAAGGATTTTACTGTGTGTGTAGCAAAGGATGTACAACAACCTTATCTTTCATCAGCTCCAGGATACATGTAATCAAAAACAAACATGGCATCCAGTTGACGCCCCAGCACACTCACTCATGTGTTATCTCTCTGCCTAAATCATAATTAACCCTATTTTAAGTGGGAACTGGTTCAATATAAAGAGTAGCTCTATATAGTTGAAATTGGAAGCATTCCCCTGATTCTCTTGATTTACAGCATAATGTAGCACGCAATTACTATACATATATGGCACAACACACCTAAATTACATCTACACAACACAACGTACACCCATGACATCTACACTCACTGTCACGACTCACAACACGACACACTCACACATCTACATAACATACATAAATTACATCTACACAACACAACAAACACATGTCCACAAAATACATCTACACATATTCCCTTCCCATAGCTCACATTGTGTCCTGGTTAATTCATTCTCTTGGGACCTCTTATCAATCTACCGACTTCGGAACAAGGGAAGTCACAAAATACAGACATCCGTCATCACAGCCCAGAACATCAAGTCAGGAGGATGTTTCTAGCATTGCCACTGTATACTTTTGAGCTATCAGCATTTCAAAGTCTTATAAGGAATCCCCTTCCCAAGAAGAAAAGATTCCTCACAGAACATGCACAGTAAAATCCAAAGTGTTAAGTTATTAATTAAGAGCTAATAATTTTACTCTGTGTAAATGAATACTAAGCATTTTACTGTGAGAAACATAGGTACCATTTCTTTTTTTAACCTAAACTTAACCTGATACTCATGGAATTCATTCTCCTCCAGCAATGCCATCTGGATTTCTCATACAAGTCATTTTGTTTTCTTATATCAGACAGGAAAACAAAGAGCAAGCCAACATAAGCATTAGTACTATATCTATCTACCTAGCACTGATAACATAGAACACACTTAGATTCAATACCTAGAATTAGTCATAATTTTGACCTCAGAGCTTAGATGTTACAAATCTGTTTGAAAATCACCTGTGGAGGTCTTCACCTGTTCCTCTCATTCACCTGCTGAAGCCATTCTCACAAAACTGGAAGAACATGCCATAGCACACACATACTGGACCCAGGAAAATGACTATCACATGTATTGTGTACCGTATTGTTAAAGATATCCATGTTCTGTAAAGCCCTGACCTAAGAAACCAGAGAGGATCCCCCGACAGCGCTATATTGCTTTCATTGTAGCATTATATTACAAAATACATTCATTTTTCTTTAGCATCTGGATATCTAAAATAGCCAGTCTCTGGGGTCAGAGGTCAGGTCAGTGGGTTGATGGAGCAATGGAAATGAGAATGGCCTGTACTGAAGAATGAAAGCCTTTCAGAGTAGAAACAGCAAAGGATTGAGTTCACTCTCTAGTTATCTGCAGAAATCTATTGACTATGTTCAGTTCAATATACAGCCTATTTATTCTAAAAGTAATCCAGAAGCAACGCTTTAAACTCCAGTATTAAATTGTCTCACGTTGTCAGGCCTCATCAACACTCCTCCCTCTGGTAAGCCAATACAGAGAGAGAAGATGCAATTTACCCATTTACTTCCTACCTCTCCTTGGAAGAGTAATATGTGTGTAAGGTTATGGTATCCCAAATATGACCACTATTAGGCTATCCCAAATATGACCACTGGTTGTTTATCTATTAAGAGTATCTTAACTATGTTCAATATTTTCCTGATAAGACGTTGCTATTATGCCATTGGGAGACAAAAACAAGGCCTCTGTGAGTTTGGTTATACATAATTATAATACCGTAAGTGCCATAGCCCCAGGCACCATTAACAACTCTTTTTGCTGTGTTTTTCATATGGACTCCATTTGCATAGAGACGCAGTTGGAATATCTATGACTTCTACATCTACCTTGTTATTACTTTGTGTTAAGAATCATTGGTAGTTAGTGAAGATACGGCTGTCTACCATAGACATTTGGCCTCGATATGCAAATTCATGCTGCATGGATGAAAACCTGGTAAGTAAGTGATTATATTCAAATTTTAGCTGGCAGATTTTGAAACATGGGAACAGCCTAAAATAATGGCCGCCTTAAATGATAACTGAAGATTCATGAGTAGCCTAAGCTATAATTGAACACAAACATACTGTAAAGTCTGATTTAGCTATCCATTGTTGTATGAGGTCACTCCGATCTACAAGCTCACAACTGCAGTACAACTTTCCATTACCAGCATTATAACATTTTAGCAGAAGGTCTTGCCCAGTGCAAGGACACATAGTTCACATTCCATGAGGCCAACTGGCATTTCATGGCATTAACTTTTCACCAGACACAGCAGCCATAACATAAGTCCAACTATTGTCACAGACCTTGAGAACCACTGTTTACTCGACTGTCAGCAAACATCTAAAACTTAAACCAAGTGGAGAGGATAAATACCGTAGGGTCCAATGGAGTGGTCAAACATTTTCATGTCAAGGATCCACAAATTGATATAGGACTGTCAGAAGTGTTTTTCTTACAATCTTTGTGATGCTATATTATATTAACTCATTTTGTTGGGAACCTCCTGGTACCCCCTCCTCAAGGACACTTTGAAAACCACAATGTGTTCCCTTTCTTGGTGACTTATATGGATCTATAGCCTGCCTACTAAGAAGCCTGTAGGCTACTAGTCAACACTGGATGTAGAATTTGAGAATATACTTTAGTCATTACTGGTCTGACGGAGTCTGAAAGCTGAGAACATGTTCCTGTATTTGATATTCCAAAATGCCATAAGGCATGCATCTACCTCAGTGTGGCTTCTTTCAAATGTAACACAAATCTCGTTCCATGCATTTCTGAAGGTGCAATAGAATACTACATAGACTACACAGAAAAATAACGTTACTCTTAACTCTGTGTAAATTTAAGGTCACATTTTGTTCAGAGTTAAAGTAACACTGATGATTACAGTGCGTGATGGGGAAGATCTAAATGGCTGAAGCGCCCCCACTGGGCTGTTACGTTGAACTACATCTGAAGCAGAAAGACAATTTTTGACTTTAACTTTCTGTGGGCTAAAAACAGTTCTTACCGATTAAAAAATGAGTCTATGTTGATCTAATACAATTAGAGTCATATTTCACAAATTTGAATAACTTTTAATATGGTCATCTTAACTAGCTATGTTTGATCTTTTCCTGAAAACTTCATACCACAAAACATGCATAAAGAATAGTTTCTATTTAAATTAAGTTTTAGTCGTATTTCTCTGTTATTGTCCGATTATATTTTGAATAAAACCCTACCTGCTTTCCTGTTTTCTAGGGGGGGCTCTTCAACAATCCATTCTTGGACAGACGTCCTGCAGCTTTCTGCCTCAGAATCCTGAAATCTGCTTTTTCTGCACCGAAAGTAATCTCTTCTGTATAATAGCTGCAATGAAAAAAAGAGAAACGGGGACAGCACAGGAAACGATGACGACGTTCTATGTAAAATATATTTTAAAAAGTGAATAAATAGTTGCTTTCACGATTCTTATACATTTCTGGCAGTTTCAGCCAGGCACCACAAAAAAGCATATTCGTATTTTAATCGATGGCGAAGTTTGGAAACAATAGCCTACCGATGTTAAGCTTTCTCCCTGAGCATTCCGCACGGTTTTAAATAAGACAAAGCCGGGTGAATGAATTAAATGAAGAACACCATACTTGATACATGTAATTTCATTTATTGGCTATATTGGCGAGTTTGCGTTAATAGAACACACATTTCTAAAGTTTTGTATAGGCCTATATTGTGTAGCCTATGCAAAGTTGCGCTGCGCATCACTCCATTTATTATTAGCAAATTTTCTTACGCAGCAAATTTACAACAGTTTTTTGTTGTTTTTCTAAATCTGTGCAAACTGTAAAGTAGCCTATTCTTCAAAATAGGCTACCCTAGAATGACGAATGGATTATATCTAGCCGTAAAACCTAACCGCAAAATAAGCCGTCTGTCGATGACAAATAGCCTAGGACATTAATCCTACTGTTTTACTTATAGGCTACTTTGTCATTGTGTATTTGAATGATTTGCCCCATTAAATCTATTGTTGTTTTAGCCCATTGTTCTTTATACTGGGAGGTAAAGCCATGCTGCCCTCTGGTGGTTGCTTGCGAGTAGGAAACTAGAACTTGCCACTGTTGCCAGAAATGTTATATGCCTACAAAATTATCTTCCTGTTACTTAGAATTATTATATTATAATAAACAGGTAGTGCATTATTTTCTGAACGGATAGCCCCCTAAGTGAATTACATGGGCATTTTGATTTGAGTTCTTCCTGGACAGCTCACTGACTACTGGCATCAGCTTGGATTGGACAATGCAGAGTTAGAGCTTTTTTTTTTTTAATATATGGTTTTAAGACAACCTCAACTCATGATGCTGGTTTTAGCCTATATGATTTTCATGTTTAACTCATCTGTCAAACCTTGTACACTTCAGTGAATTCTGTTTTTTGGAGATGTTCATGCCATAGACCGTAAAAATTAAGGTTCATGCATATATTGACTGCACTTTCCCAGACAAAATATGACAGTTCAAGCAAGCAGAATTCCAACGAGCAACTAATTCAAATATGGGTATTGGTATGTTCAAGCTCATGGGAAAGATTTGAAGACAAAAAAAAATTAAAAAAAATCGAAGAATCACAAACACATGTATTTAAAATGTAAAGGTATCACATATACAAGTATTAACACTTTTGTCTCCCAACAGTGGTGGTAATCCACACCAAACCAACCCTTCACACTACCCAAATTACTCAAAATGAGACCTCAGAATAAGTCAATATACATTAGTCAGAAAAATAAGAAACATAAATTTAATTTATCTAGGTATTTGCATCAGTGCTCCGATTCCAATAAGATTTCTTTTGTAAAGAGAGAAAACAATACACCTACTTTTACTTGCACAATTACAGCATTTTTGCTATTGTTAAATGCAGGGTTTCAAACGTCTATTTTCATTTTTGACACCAGCAATTCAACACGAAACACTATTACAGAATGGATAAATGGTTTGAAACTGAAAGGAAACATTTACAAATGTTTGTTATAAAACATGCATTTTAAAGAGGCAGACACAATTTGGTTTCAAAACATTTTGAAACCATGTCAAAATTATTTGTAACTGGCTGGCAGTTACCACCAGCCAAATGCTCCCAAGTTATGACAGCAGCTAGTGAGAGACGGTACATTCCAGTAGCCTCTTTGTCAGGTATCAACCACTGTCCAAAGACTAAAAATGTGGCAGGTAAAATAGTGAAATCTCAATAGCAATAATGAAAAGAGGTGAAAAGAAGTGTTTCTCTGGACAATCATTCCAGTTTCTAGTGATAATGTAGGTACTTTTTCTCTCGCACCACCAATTTTCTAACTCTTCCGCCTAAACAGTCTGGGCAACAGAAGTGCTGAAAAGGATACAGGAGTAAAGCGGATGCTACTCCACTTCTGTTTAATCTAATGTAAATCAATTTAGTTGAAGCTATCGCTTACTACTTAACAGAAAAGCTGTTTCAAAAAGCTATTTTACATACCTTCGTGAACGGAAATGACAAACAGATGACAGCCTCCATTGTCTGCATTCAGCAGGCATAGTTAGCAGAGATTGTAGAATAGTCGTCTAGCTTGAGACAAGGTTTCTTGTGATAAATATAGCAAGTAGTTGAGATTAATTGTTGTTTTTATACATAAAAAATAGCTGTCAATTACAAGAAATGCATCCAAGTTATGACAGCAACTAGTAAATTTGTTTCTACCAACCACCACATTCTTTTTCCACCCTAAAAATGTGGCTGCAAAAATAGTCAGCATGGTAAACTTTGGAATTCTCGCTGCCTAGTGCACTAAACATCTCCATTTTCATGGGATATAATGAAAGACCGGTGTCTATACTTTAAATGTAAACCCAATTCACTGGCACTTACTAAGTAATTCGATTAGGCAGTGGGTATACGTTTTAATGTACCTGTGCAAATAGGTAAGGACATTGGCTGGGTTTCTCGAACGCATGTGGTGTAAGACTTGTAGTGCCGCACATGCTCAGTTGCTCCTCTAGGCCACACACAGAAGCCTGTGAACATAGACATTTCGTGCATAGATGTGCCACGTAATGGTAGGCCTCAAGCTTGGTATGGTAGGCCTCAGGTCTACCATTCTGAAATTAAATGTAATAATATTTGGACAGCTGACAGTAGGCTCTCTTTACTCTTAAAAATAAATATATATATATATATATATATATATATATATATATACATAAATATAATAAATATATGTATTATACTTATATATATATATATACGCTTCTGTGTGCGGCCTAGAGCAACTGAGCATGTGCGGCACTACAAGTCTTACACCACATGAGTTCGAGAAACCCAGCCATTGCCGTTAAGATTGTGAGAATCATGACAATTCATAATGCCTGACAAGGGATTTCATTGCTACAAAATTTGAGATCTCTTCACCATGAGCACCTCTGAAACATGTAATAAATCATAGTTTAGGTAATATAGGACAGAGACTGTATGTAGAAAACATAGGAAAAATGTGAGAGAAAATAAGGGCTGTCACAGTGTTTTTGCTCGACCTCAGGGCTCTTCTTTCCAGCAGAGTCGCTTAACTGAGAACAACATGACGATCAAATACAGACTTCCTCTGCTCCTGGACCTGCCTCCTCCAGCGCTGCTGGGCATGTTCTACTTTGTTCAACATATTAGGTCGAGAGTGTGAACGCGACAGCACGTTGTGAGCATTGGCAAAAGGCTGCTGGTCCTGAAAGCAAAGAATGACAAAATAATGAAAGAGTAGAATAAGTCCGGCATACGACCATCATTACAACAAATGTCACAAACTGCATTTAAATAGACTTAAAAAAAGAAAACGTAAACATATACCCCAACATCATCGTCGTTTTGTATGAGCTGGGAATGTCCAAACAGACGCCGCTTTAGAATGGGCTCCAGGAGGGTCAAGTACACCATATAGAGGAGCAGCAGGCCCAAAATGGACAGGTACATTATAATAGTAACCTAAACATAATAGACGGTTAAAACATGATTCTGTAGTAGCATAATCCAAAACTTTAATAGTTTATTCAAAAGTATGTATTTGTAAATTGCTTGTCAAGGTTGCAAAACTGGCAAAATGCTTCCTTTTAACTTACTTTTATCGTCCCCGAGCTCCTCTCTTCATATTTACACTCACACCGTAAACAGTATGCCTCCACGTCTTTCCCATCAACTGGCATGGGTTCAACAACATGAAGGCAATTGCTGGAAATGGAATAAAACAGTAAGTAGTGTGCTGGTTAAGAACCTTACATGGTGAACTAGCCACCTTAGTAACTTAGATGCTATAATAATTCTGACATCCAAGTTGCAATACCAACCTTTCTTCACCCTGATGCGTGATTATGAAACATTATAGGCCTAACCATGCGTTTGATTGGCTCCCGGGCCGACATGGTTTTACTGGGCTAGGTTAGGGTTAGGTAAGCCCCTTTCGGCACCCTCGGTTACCGTTTCTGAATTTTGGACGGTGGTACCCTAGGGTCCCTCGTAGGTTTTTCCACCCTCCATAGGACGCAGATTTACCTACCGGTACTGTCTGTTCACAGAGACCTGCTTGGTCGCTTGAGTGTTGGTGAGATGTTTCAAAGATGCAATACAACAGCTTTAGGAGACTTCAGAAAACTTTTTTTAAAGTTTTGCTTCGCTGAACTTCTCTCTCCTCTCTCTTCCTTGACTTCCTTGTTGACTTCCCATTGTACCGCCTCCCGCACGGAGACTGGCTAGCTGCGCATCCTAGTTACTGCCTCTGATTGGCCGACTGCGTACATGCAGGATGTTTATAATGCTGTTGTGTCGTTGGAAGGCAGGACATGGGAAGTGAGAATTTCGAAGGCAAAACTTAAAAAAAAAAAAAAGGCAACTCCGATTAGCGCCTTTTCGCACACGTTTCTGCAGTCTCCTAAAGCTGGTGTATGCATCTTTGAAACATCTCACCAACACTCAAGCGACCGAGCAGGTCTCCGTGAATAAATAGTAGGTAAGTCTGCGTCCTATGGAGGGTGGAAAAACCTACGAGGGACCCTAGGGTACTGCCTTCCACAAATCTGAAAAGGTAACTGAGGGTCCCGAAAGGGGCTAGGTAGGCCTATAGTTTGATAGGTTTAGGCATAGTTTTACTGAGGTTAGGGTTAGGCATAGTTGCGAAGTGAATGGTCAATTACAGCGACTACTGTCCAATAACAGCGGAGTTTGCCTTAAACTACATTAAACTCACCAAGATCGCACCCGTACAGAAAGCTTGGTGGTGCTAACCACACCTATACGCAGCAATGTCTGTATGTATGCATGTCTGTCTCTGTATATGTCTAATCACGGAAATAGCGTTTTTTCACCACCAAGTGTCAATCACTGTTGCGCAGCCTAACACATACACACAAGTACTGTACAGCACCACTCAGTTCAGACAGGTCTGATTTTTGTTTTCAATATCTCCTGCATTAGCCTATATGAAATTTCAAAACAGGTGTACCACCTTTGAATAATCACCTGAACATAATTTCACAGAAAGTATCTCATGTCTACAGTGGATTTGTATGTCTTTAACAGAGGATAAACCAAGCTTTTACAGCTGCTACCTTGGTGAGTTATTGGTTATTTAATAAAATACAGATAATAGGCCTATATTACTTTTCGGTTCACGTGTGGGTATTGCAACTTAGATGCCAGATTGCATTATAGCATCAAAGTTGCTTGCGGCTAGTGGAGAAAAGTCACCCAGGAAGAATATGTTGTTAATGTTATTGTTATGGCAGTGTACCAGTCTTTAAGCGAAACATTTTGCTTGTAGATTTGCCCTACAACATCTTTGTAGGGTGGGCAGATGCATTTACACCGAATGTCCTCAGAATTCTAGAAGGAATCAACATAAAACATGTCAGCTGCTGTCTTGGCAGGCGTCAGACAATCACATGATTCATCAACGCATTACACCACAGTCAGTTACTTCTTGTGACTAACGTTAGATATGACTATGTTAACATTTCTGTGGTGTAATTAGTTCACTGTTAATCAAGTTAACCGACGTTAGCTAGTTAACTTTAACTGGCTATGACTGTAGGGAGTATTCAGTTAATTCACAGCTAAAATAGCATAATATCGTCATAATAAAGCTAACGCGAATGAAGCTAGCAGTAGCCTGCCTTACCTTCGCACCAGTCTGCGTTAATAGTGAAAAGCAAACCAGGGTGAAAAGCTCGAAAACAAATAAGACTTTCATTTTGTACAATGTGTCACTGGCTGTTGTACAATAAGTTGCCAATTGACATGCAGTCAGAAGAGGCAATCTGCTCAAAAACAACGCCAGGCGTACACAATCATTTACACAATGCTAAGCCAGAGCCAGGCGAGCTAAATGCTAATTTCATAAACAATTTGAGCTTCCGGACAGCTGACTTGCCGTTTCCGGAGGAGGAACACCAAGAGGAGGGGCAAGGCCCATAGAGTATTAAAAGGAAGGCCCCATGGCAAGGCAAGTTGACAACAACAGGTAACAGCACACTTAACTTAAGTCTTAACAACATTAACAAGTTAGGAGTGGAAGCAACAACTAGCTGTCCGTTCCCTCTCTAAATGCCATTGTATAATAATGCCTGTCTAATTTCCTCTGCCTGTCCTGCTTCTCAATTCTTCTCCTCAATTTAGCCTATAAGTCTTTATCCAGGGGTTAATTATTTTGGGGGGGTCATATATATATAATTAAAAAATAAACAAAAAGTTTTTTTTTCAATAGAATGACTGGAAAATGGAATGTCAGAACAGGTTCTGAAATATATCCATACTGTATAATGGAGATCTAAGGGTTTGAGGTTTGAGGTCAGAAACATCAGGGATCTCCATAAATGGCCTTAACCGTATATATATATATATATATATATATATATAATATATATATATGGGCTTAACTGCAACAGCAGGTCGCATTAACTATGACAGTGGTTCCCAAACCTTTTTGGCCATGCACCCCCTATTACCTCCCAACCTTGCATAAACTATATAGAGACATACATTTCCTATTTATCCACATATATGCACATTGCACATATAGGAATCTGAATATGGCATGCAGCATATAGGCTATCTTCTGCATATACTTGCGATATTTGGCATAATATGTTAATACATTTCATAGAGTAGAATGCCAGTGACCGAGAACTCTAGTCTGGAGGTCCCTTGTCGACGGCATATACCCCAGTAGGGATGTCAGGCGTAAGTAAGTAAGTAAGTCCAAAATATTGTCATCAAATGCTCCACACAGACAGAATGATTGGGAGGGAGGGAGTGCCTCCGGACAGAGGACGGACGGAGATTTGCGTTCTACTGAGCGCACCTTTAGTTCCCTCCACTTTGCTGATCGTCAGCACTCTAAGCCCTGTTATGTAAAAAGGTGTTTAGACAGCTCAGACTGAGTTAAATGTGTACAGCCATTAACGCACATACACATCAAAAGGCTTGGCTTGTTTAATTACTTTGCCTATTTTCCACGAAGTAACTCCAAATATTGATGAGATATCGCAATAGTTGTTCCATAGATAAAAGGGAAAAATATGTTCTCTATTATTGACTTACATTGCAGTGAAAAACACATAGCACACAAATAACGTGAACAAAGCACATTCTGCCGATGTATAAAATTTCCAAACCCACATGAATGGCAGTGAATGGATTTTAGTAAGGAGCAAATAAAAAGCAAATAAAATGTACAGTCAGATGCATAAAATACATTTACAAAAGACTTAACAGAAAAAGAGGCCAAGAATCTAGAACCCCTGTAAATAACTTTTTCATCCACAGCACCTTTTGTAGCACCTTCTGTCATAACAGTACATACATATGTAAATCTTTCTTCCAAAGATACAGTATGTCACGAGGAAAACTGGTGAATTTTTGGTGAAGACTTACAGTAGGCTGAAAAAGAACACCAACTACAGTTAACCCGGGTCTGGTTTTCTAAGTATAGAGTGGTGACATTGATGAATTCCAAATATTATCAAAGCATTCTATGGCACCCCTGGACTTGCACCCACTTTGAGAAGCCCTGGTCTACTCTAGATTCATGTAAAATATACCTGTATGTCTGATGTTGCTACATAACATCATACATACAGGTATATTTTAACTTTCAACTTTTTAACTTTCAACACGATTTAAATTATCTTTTAAATCTAGAACGACATATCAGGGGGGTTATTTAAAAATATACAGTATGCCGTTTGTGTCTGTCTGTGTGTATGAGTGTGTGCACACAAGAGCACCCGCACAAATGAACACTTTTATAAAACTAATCTTAAATAAGTTTACTAGTTTTATTTACAGTATGTTAGATGTACAAACAATAACAAATATACATACATTTATTTCTAAGACAAGTAAAAAAATCAATTCTATTTTACAAAAGTTTATTTTTTCTAATCAGTTCACTCTATAACTAATTTCTCTGCACAAATAGAGTGAAGAATTCTTTGGTTTCCGCATGGGTCATAATAAAAACATCTTTATACAACAATTGGTGTTTCATGAAAGCCTAAGAGCTGTATATAGCTATTTGGAATGTAAAATGTGCTTCAATATAGGAGTAAACATTACACTATATTGAAGCAGCAAACATACAGGGTGTAAAGCCTCATTTGTACTCAGTCAGTGTTGCTTGCCATAAAGATCTGTTATTTTCAGCAAGCGACACCTCACACAATGGAGTATAAAGGAAACTTAAGGCAATGTGTCAGTATACAGTATACAGTATGTGTCAGGAACGTATTTGCTACGATACATTAGCGTTTTATCTAAAACTTTTTACATCATATATACAAGACATTCAAAAGAATAATTGCTCTTGTGGTGTCACTACATAACCTGTAGTGCTATAGTATTCCAAGAAAAGGTATTTGTGCATATTTGTTTGTTTCTCGGATTCGGCAGTATTTCTGCAAGTAATTCTGCTGTATAGGCCTATGTGACATACAGCAGCCTATGTTATAACTAGATACACAGCCAGCCATGTCAGCTATATTGCTGGCATTCAGTATCTCATTAGCTACCATAATTGAATGTCTCCACAACGTGCCATAGAAACATTCTCATAATGTTGTGATTTGAATTTAGCAGTATTCACATATTGTAGATACTATGATATGAAAATAAAAACTCCTCAGCGTCCAAATACTAAGAAGTCAGATACAATCAGTGTACCACTATACATTTTAAAGTCTGTGCAAAGTCTAATTTTATATGTGGTCACACAATGCCGTTGCTCTCTAAAAATAACAGATTTCCATGGAAACCTGTTAATTACACTGTATGACACCATCGAGTGATGGAGTATAAATTAGGTCTTACATGTGTAATATGTTGTATACCACATTACAATACATGGAACCAACTGAAAACTATCAGAGGCTGCACATTTGTGTACCATGTTTGAAAACATCATTGTGTCCTTAGTCCTTCTTAAAGTTACTGTTAAACGTTCTCCTGAAAAGTCCACTTTGTTGACTTGACTGCTTTCATCACTCCTTAAGGATCAATGATATATGTTTACAGTCCACGCTAGTTTTAAATCCATGTGAAAACAACTTTACTAAAGGCTGCTTACGGGTTGGTCAGTGGATAACATAGATAGTGTGGCCAGTATCTCATATAAACATTATATGAGATATACAAAACGTAACTCGGTTAAAAGTCACCATATTAAGGACGAAGGAATCTCAGTACTTTAGAGCGTAGGAATCGTATGAAGGACTTGGGGAACATTTCTCTTGAATCTTGTGCTGAATAGTTGAAGAAATTCTGTGGGTGTGCCAGAACATCAAACAATGCCTTCATAAGTTTCTTGTCCTGTAGAGAAATGTTGAATATGTATGAGAACTTTAAAAGTAAAGACTTTGAATCTAATGCAATAATGCATTATTAACTACAGCACACAATTCTATATGTCTCCAGAAGAGGGCAATATATGCACATATCATTTCTGTGATAATGTGACATGCATGTTTTCAAAATATAGGATAATGTCCAAAACTTTGCTCATGAAACATTCCGTCAGTGAGTATGTTCTTGTATTACAATAAAGTAAGGGCTTTTCTAATAAGCAAACCTTACACAATAAGCTGGATTTGGTAAACTATCACCCATTGGATATAAAAAATTTACTGGAACAAGGGTGAATTTGATTTCATGGTGTTTTTCTGAGATGCAGTGTACAGTTTTGTTGCCTTTCTTATCATTTGAATGTTTCTTGCTGTTTTAATTTGTGTTGTATGTAAAGCACTTTGTTAGATCTCTCTGTGAAAAGTGCTATAAATATCAAATTTATTTAGTTACTTTCCATGAGAAATGTAATCATGTATAGTAGCAGTAAGAGGACTGGATATAGAATGATATACTCCACAATGTGTACCTTGAGAATTTCCTGGTGATTCTCTGATGCATATAATCTTCCATCTCTGACTATATCTTCTATTAATTCTTGGTAGTCCTCTGGAACAAACAAAAGTACATTAACATTGCTTAGTGCAAGCAACAATGTTTTCATTTTTACACTGGCGTACTAAATCATTTATAATAACAAACTGAAATTCTTCTCACCATCATATGTTACATATGGGACTTGGAAGCCTTTCCCACTGTTCCCCTCATTGGATTTGAACTGTATCCAAAGTCTCTTGGAGCGGGAGGTGAAGGCAATGGGGCGTTCATATGTCTGACAAGTTTCATAAGTTGTCACTGAGTTGGGAAGAGCTGTGGAGTCAGGACATGGATCAGTTAGCCTATGATATGCAAGTTTTGCAACCACATAAGCCCGATGTTATACTTTAAAGCTATTCGAAAATACTAAATAGACAATCTACAAGCTCACAATACATTGAATCTCTATAAAAGAAAGAAAACAGGTCAGATATGTAAAATATTCTCCATCAGGAATATTTTACATATCTCAATGTTTTCTTTCTATATCTGTAGATATTGCACACCACAGGTACAAGAAAGACGTTCTTTATTGAGAATTCTGACAATTCTTTCTATAACTGTTATTCATACTCTCGTCAGGTCCTCTGCGCTACAGAATGGACAGTTATATGCAAAAGGAACTTATGCACACTGACAAGCACCCACCCACACAGAGATTTAGTGCATTTATACAGTAGAACCCTAGGGATGCCAGTTTCAAAGTATAACCACCTAATGATGTTGAAACACACACACACACACACACACACACACACACACACACACACACACACACACACACACACACACACACACACACACACACACACACACACACACACACACACACACACAGAGAGAGAGAGAGCTGAGACTCACAGCTTTTTCTCATGACTAGGTAGTCTCCACACTCATCTTCAATAGGGAGGAAGATTTCTGGGACAACAATAAGGATCCTGCGTTTGGGAGGTGGGTTGATGGTCCAAGTGCATTCCACATTGGCTGGGTAGTTCCCTGGGTAGTTGGGGGACTCAATGTAGCCAGTGAAATCTCCCAGCTCACCTCCACACTGTCGGTCTGTAAAGTAACAGCACCGTGTCAAATACTTTACACCCTCTTGCTGTACCAATGCTAATTTTATAGAGCAAAAATGCTAAAGTGGGACAAGTATTATTTAAAAAGATAAATACTAAATACGGGAAAAGAAAAAAAACAATACTGTGCAATAACATGGAAAGAAGCACGCATTCATGCATATTAATACATACAGACAGACAGAGACAGACAGACGGATGGACAGACAGACAGATAGATAGATACTTTTGCACTGCATGAAGTTGGTGGAGCCATCAAAGTCAGTGGTAGTATTTCCAGGGCAGGCTGTGCAGTAATTCTGTCCAAACTCGACTTGATATGTCCCCATGGGACAGCGGATACATCTGTGCGTATTTGTGTTGTAGTAATGTCCAGGTGAACACTGGACTGCAGAGACCAACACAATCAAGCAAGTCATAAACAACATGTAACAATAAATCAAGAACTTCACATCCCAACACATAGGAGGCAGCAGAGTCTCCTTTAATCAGCAGAATTACAATCACACACAACTAGTTAAGACAGATGATTATAACTTAAGTACTCAGATTTTGGGTTTTAAGTAAAAGCAGCAATACCAGAAAGACATACTCCGTTACAAGTAATAGTCCTGTATTAAATTCTTAATTAAGTACAAAAGTATTAGCATCAAAATAACAAAAGTAAAAGTAATCATTATCCAGAATGGCAATTTCAGAGTCATGTATACATCATTTTATTGAACTGTTATTATTGAAATGGTGGATGGATGGATGGATAATCTGCAAATGAACTAGTAAGTAATGCTGTCAATGTGGTGTCGATGTGGATAAAAAAGTACATTTGTTGAAATTAGTAGAAGTATAAATTTAAGTATCAAGAAATGGAAATACTAAATACTACTAGTATAAATACTAAAAGTATCAAGAAATTGTACAGTACTTGAATAAATGTAGTTAATTAACCTTTGCAGATGATGATCATGAAACCTTACCTTTGGTTTCACACTCCTGAAAGGAGTCAGCTCCACTGCGTTTGGTGTCCAGGTTCCCTCCACAAGTGACACAGGAGGTGCGGCCCACTTCTGGCTGGTACGTTCCCAGCGGACAGGGTAGGCACGGGATGAATCCATCATGAGAGTACTGACCTGGCGAGCACTGACCTAAGCAAACAAACACACGGTCAGGTCAGAGCTCCCTGCAGCTGCTAAAGACTATGATCTTTTTTCTTTTTTTTTTATCACAATAATTATCTCAGTCTGTCACATACAGTATGCACATTTTATTTTGTCTGCACATTTTATGTAAACATGACCTATTGTGGCCAAAGTCCACAGCACAGCAGCTTAACCACTTAAACCCTTTGTATTTTGTCACCACATGTTATAAGCTTGTGTTCCTTGGCTATTATTTTTTTAATTGAAATGTTTTGAAATTATTAGATTTATTTTGCCTAAAATGACATGTAAATATGTTAAAAATTAATATTTTGAGTGGTGCCTAACCGCTCCAATGATTGGCCATGTGTATCTGTCTGTCGGTCTGTAACTCTGTATGTCTGTCTGTCTGCAATACCACTGGGTGACCTAAAGTGGCACTGTTGAGCAACCTAAAGGGCCATTCACACTGAGCACTATAACTACAATCTGAGAACCCATCGGCAAATAAAGGAAAAACAGTGCCCTCTTGACGTGACTCAACAGTCTGTTTCAAGAGACTACTATAGATTGCACCGCTCAGTCCACATGGGTGTGATTCTTTTCATATCATGTGGTGACATACAGTATGAGTTCCCAACCTCTAGGATGTGTATCCCCTTGCTATTGGGTTAAAAAGCACACAGACTGCCACAGTGATGTAACGCCTGCTATCTTTTACTGAGCCACCTTTCACATGTCTCCTTGGGGACTTTTACTAGCTGGCTGCCAGATAGCTCTTCTTGTTTAGTCTATCAGTGGGAGAAGCAGTAGATTGGATCTGGGACAGAGCCAAACAAGCGGACAGTGATAACAGTAGTAGAAGAGACCAAAACATGGTGGCTCATTTTCCTTTGATTCAGCACTGTGAAGGGTTTGTGTTAAGCTTTTTGAATTCAAATACATCTTAACCGATCTCAGCTCAGGCATCTTTTAACTTTATACAAAGCAGAACATCTGCCAGTGAGATCTTTATCAGAGCACTATTGCTTCCTGTGTGGTTCATATAACAGGACATGATTTTGAAAAACACTCAAGATCCCATTTTAGAATATCAAACCATGAAGGAGAACCTTCTATGATCTATTGTACATTTCTATACTGTTGACTGTTTACTGGTGAATAGAGGTTATTGGACATCATAACTACTCAGGATCCTTTCCTAGGAGGTGAAGGGTAGCATACTCTTCTTTTCATGGTAGAGAGGAATCAAATGGACTAAAATAGAAAACTCCCAAAACGACTTTCAAGCTTGCGAGCTCTTCCTCAGACAAAGTAATACTAAACAGAGGAACTGCACTGGTCACACAGAGAAGGCATCTAAATGGTTAGATTTTCTTAATAACCCATCGTTCCTCTTCATAGACACTGCATGCTATGTCATGAAGCAGGAGTGATGTGGTGCTGCCACTGTAATTATTTCAAAGTCTGCAGCTCTTAACCATAAATTAGAATCACTGATGCGGCATCTTGTCTAACCTTGCCTTACCTCCACATTCTGCCATCTTTCGAGCTCCAACAGTTTTGGAGCTCTCTCTTCCTTCTGGGCCAGGGCACACCTCACAGGACATCTGTCCCTCCTCGTCCTGATATGTCCCAGCTGGACACAGAACACACCTCCCCTGATCCCCGTCGTAGTGCGTCCCAACACTGCAGCTCACTAGCAGAGAGAGAAGAAATTAAGCAACATTAGATCAAGAACAAAACTCATAGCTAGACATGAAATGAAGTAACTAATAGGGTTCCAATAATTAGAGTATCTAGACTGCGGTAGTTTGTGTTTCGCCTTTTATGTCCCGGTTTAAAGATGACATTATGTAGCAATGCTGCAGAAATATTTCAATTAGCTTTCCTGGTCAGCTGATCAGTCAGGTCAGGTACCAAAGAGAAAAGATAAACCCTTCGGGCTCCAAAACTATGGAATGCACTTCCCATTACAATCAGAACTTCAGCCTCACTCCCAATCTTCCGCCGAAAACCCCTCTTCAGACTCCATCATGGCTCGTAGCACTTGCCCTAGCCCCGACGACCTTACAGGCATATGCAAAGGCTCAATTTAGGATGGGAGGAAGTAAGACCTCAGCCGAGCTCACAGTTAGCACTGGAACACCCCAGGACTGCTGCCTAAGTCCTAGACTCTACTCCCTGTACACGCATGACTGCGTTTCCACCCAGAAGAGTAACATCATAATTAAGTACGCCGATGACACAACCATCATGGGCCTTATCAAGGGAGGAAACAAGTCAGCGTACAGGGAACAGGTGAACAACATCATCAGCTACGGAGAGGACAATGACCTCGTCCTCAACGTGGACAAAACAAAGGAAGTAATTCTGGACTTTAGGAAGGGACTTCACACACTCACACACCCTCACCATCAAGGGGACAGAGGTGGAGCAGGCAGACAGCTTCAAGTTCCTTGGCCTTCATGTGTCAAAACATCTGGGCTGGAAGGAAAACACTGTTGCTACAGTGAAGAAAGCACAGCAGCGGCTGTACTTTATTAGGATGCTGAAGAAGGCCGGACTTGGTCCTCAGCCCCTTACTCTGGCCTACTGAGGAACTCGTTGAAAGCATCCTCACCAGCGGCATCACGGTGTGGTTTGGAAACACTACCCAAGCTGAGAGGAAATCGTTGCAACGAGTTGTCAAAAGTGCGGAGAGAATTATTGGATTAAATCTCCCTGCCATGGATACAATCTACACACAACGCTGTAGGAGGAGAGCACAGAGCATCCTTAAGGATCCACACCATCCTGCTCACTCTCTGTTCGTGTGGAGGGACTCAGGACACAACCTGAGACACACCGGCCAGAGAGCATCTCCACCCACACAACACGCTTTTCCAACAGTTTTTTCCCTGCTACTGTGCGACTAGTAGCCGAGGACATTAGGGACGGATGATAGATGAACTGAATCAAGAAAGATTATGCACTGTTTTTAGGCAGATTATGAAGCACTTTATTTGATAGACGAACTGAATATGCATTGTTTTTAGGTAGACTATGAAGCACTTATTTATTCTAGGATTGTATGTTCTATGTTTCTTTTCTCACCTGTCCCTCCCTTTTTTAATGCTGACCCTGGGAGCTGCGCTCCAAGATTTCCTATGCACTTGTGCAAATGGCAAATAAAGTCTATTCTATTCTTATCTAATTTAGATAGCATTTTATGCAGACTTATAGCATTTTATGTAGACTAGTCCTTACCCATTCTGAATATACTGTATGAACCTTAGAGTATATATGAATAGAGACGGCACCCGAGTTCTCCTCCCATCCACTTGCATTAAGTTGCTCTAAAGCGCATGATGCGATTTCACTCCTCCTTCCGGGTAGGAACAGAGTGCATTCTGGGATGGATTTTCCCCAAACACATGAACACGCTACCGTTGACTATCATTGCACGCGTTCACGTATGAAACAGCGTTCACTTGTCATCGTGAACGTGCACAATGATAGTCAACGGACCAACGCGTTCATGTGTTTGGGCCCACGCTGCAATACCAAATTCGGCCACTATGTCCATTTCTCCTCAGGGTTTCCGCCGGGTGCCGTCTCTATTCATATATACTCAGATAGATAGATAGATAGATAGATAGATAGATAGATAGATAGATAGATAGATAGATAGATAGATAGATAGATAGATAGATAGCACTACAATAGCAATGTACGTAGACATAGCACACTAAAGTATACACTGTATATATGCATAGTTTCATTATATAGATATTCCACTTATGTTCTTAGCTTACGCATGTGTTTCATGATAACTACTTTTTATGTATGTGATGTATTGCCATGCTTTTTGTTCTTGATTAATGTAAATGGCTCTGGATTAAGGGCGTCTGCTAAATGCCTAAATTGTAAATTGTATCAGTTGGGAAATATCACAGCTGTATTGGCCATTGATTGTTTAAATTGGCTGTGGCAGAAAATAAGCTTCTGTAATTAGCCTAATACTTAGTTCTATACAAGTTGTACAGCCCCAAATGGCTGGTTTATTTACAGCATATTGCAGTTGAGGTGTGTTAAAGATATCTCCTTAGTAGTGAGGAGGACAATCGTTCAAATTGACTGCTACCCTGAGATACAGTATATCAGGAATGCAGTACTCGTAGCAATTTTACATGAGGAAATGTGAATATATGTACAGTCGATATATGTTTATGTGTAGATGTATAGAAGCATGTTAAAAACTTAATAAATTAATGTCTAGATTCTAGAACATGTGATTATTTCTAAGTTCTGTTCCATTGCAAATGTTTTCCTACATGACGGTTTGTCATTTCATAGCAGGTTATAGCTGATTAGATCTGGTTTGATGATCATTGATGATCATTAGTTGTTGGTTGACATTCGTGGTTTAGATGGGAGTGGGTCCCAAATCAAACGTTCCTTCAGGGCACAGAAACATTTACAGAAACCTGCACATGCAAAGACAAGTGCATGTCTTCTTTCATAGTACACACACACACGCGCACGCGTGGGCGCGCGCGCGCACACACACACACACACACACACACACACACACACACACACACACACACACAAAGACGTAGATGTAGAAACCCAGTGTTAAGCTGTTAAAAATCCTTGCAAATCAACCTGATGCAGCTATGCTAAAAATTCAGACAACTAAGAGCGCAGAGCCTCTGCACAGCTGCCTTTGTGTCCCACATCAAACAAGCCCTAATACTTCATAAAGCATGGCTGTGCACGGTGGAAGAGCACTTAATACTATCATAAGTACCCTCACCTCCACCAGAAGCAGACACAGAGGCAAATCAAAGGGAGTATTTGCCTCTTATCTCACAAAAGTGCATACACTTGATTAAAGGGATGAGCACCATTTTGCTTTGGTTTCTAACTTCTAGAGTGATGCCTTTAATTAATTTTGGAATTGTTTCTGTCTGACAGTGGTAAGCACTTCATAACTTAAGAGTTGTGGCAGAATAAATCATATAAGCCTTATATGATTTATAAGGCCTCCAGTCTAATGGTGGTGGTAGCCTTTAAGATGTGCCTCTGACTAGAGCACCACCATTTATAAAGGCCTGACACACAAAAGCTTTAACGTACATCCATTATACATGGCTCAGCAAATTGTTAGATTTTCCTTCAAAGAAAGAAAATGTAATTCTCTCAAGAGAAGTTCATTTTTTGCAGCCTATTGTTTACCCTGAATGACCATGAGGAGCCACCACTGCATTGTCTTCAAACAGCTTTTATTTGACGGAGGGAAGGAGTAAGAAGAGAGGGAGTGAGAGGGAGAAAAAAAAACCTTGAAGCCTTTCAAATGCAAAGAACCAATTCTATAGAGTCCTCGAATTGATGGCCCCAAAGAGGTTTAAAAGACCTTTCACCTCTATTCAACTCCTCAGTCTTTGCCTACTTGATGACATAGGAAAACACTACGCTATCACAGTGGTAAGGAGCTGAACCCAATAAAAGGGGTCAGGTTTCTGAATCCTCGCATTCTGCTTGGACCAATCGCTTCTTGCGCCCATCAAGCAGAAGCCCAAACAGCTGATGCTAATTGATTCCCATGGTGTGGCTGAAGTCAGCTCTCTTCAGCAGTTTAGTGGCTGGGGGTCATGCAGAGTGGCCCTGCCAGGGGGGCGTGTGGGGAGGGGGGCATAGCACTCAAACTGCCAGCTTGAATCAACAGCACTTCCTAAACATCTCCAACATTAAAACAAACATGCAAACAACTTGACTACAACAATCAAAGATGGGAACAAGTAGCTCAGTTCACCATGCACTTTCTATAGGTTACAGTACACCAGAGCTTACGCTCTACCATTACCACATAAAGAAGAAAGACGTCAACATTGGATTCTTTCAGACAACGCAAATTACACATTGTAGTTGATTCAAAATTATCTGACATAAAAACAAGTCAATTAAGTGACAAAATCACATATACCAAGTATTCAAGCAGATTGTGCCTAAGAATATTCAAGATTAATAATATTCAGTATATTTTTAAAGCAAGACACTTTCAACAGTAACAGGAAAGAGAATAGTGCTTTCAATATAGTACAGAAGAATAAGAGAAAAGTACTCTTTAGTGTGACAGCCTAGGGGACGTTGTTGTTGGGGGATCCTGAGGCAATGAGAGCAAGCCCCAGTGGGGTTTACAATGGAGTGGGCAAACTGAAAAGACTAAACTGCACTCAGAGCTAAGCCAGAGGGAGGGGTGGGGGTGGAGGGAAAATATATCTCCTTTAAAGGGGTTAAGAATGCCTTTCAGTCCCCCCCCCCCCCCCCCCCTCTCCCAAATTACATGTCTGCACCCCTGCCATGTCCAATAGAGACTGCTTAATGTTGACCTGAAAGTGCGATGCTGGAATCAAGATACAACACACTCTGGGAAATTAAAATAACCTACAGCAACAGCCCTTCAGCTCAGCTCGGCGACTTTTATGTTGTTTCAGTCCAAAATCTGAAGAAAACATACACCACGTACCCTGTGTTATAGTTCATCGCACGACGGTGTCACACAAAATAACAAATCTGCAATCTGACAGCGTGCCACAATGCAACACCTCAGCTTGTGGACTGACTGTTTTAGTGAAATATTATGCCTATAATGCCCAAAAGTGGTTAAATTAATGTGTGATCAAGTTCAGCAAACTGTGGACACAATACCTTTCCTTTAATTGTGCAAATAAGTCAGCAAATTACAGGACTCCTCTCATTGCCCAACAGAAGTACAAATAAGTACAATAACATCAGTAATCAGTGTTAATTTAACTCATCAGGCAATTCATTTACTAATTTAACTGTTTGGGTTGGCTTATGGGTTATGGTTTGATATCTTTACCACAATAATTTACCATAACCATTCCCACCCCTTTTCCCCCTCACTGTATATGTTTCTTTTCCCTTTTTACCTCCTTTATGATGAATTCCTCTTCTCTTTATTTGATCAGTATTGATCAGCAATTTGACACAAGAATAACATGATTTCATCATGTTTCCTAGCGTTCCTATCCTGCGGTGAATATTCAGCAAAAAAGGGATGCGTGATGAGCTAATATATATATATAGGCCTATATATATATATATATATATAGCTCACAAATATCCAAACCTTCCCTTTGAATTCTCAAACATTCTCCTTCAATCAATACTTTATTGCTGGTGTACAAATCCTCAGTGTTAATTTATATAACTCTTAGGGTGTACAAATGTCATATTATAGGTCCATTTGGTGATATTTGTACACTCTCAGATTAACCTCGTCCCCTATGGAGAGGATCAAGGCCCCCCTCATCTTTTCTCTCTACACCAAATGTAAATAGCCAATCTATATGCCATTTTCGTTGAATGTTCAACCTAGAGTTGAGACATTAGATTTCAGGGGGTTAACTTCCTGCGAGGCCCTGAACTGGGGGCACATGTGTATGTTAGCCAGAGAAAACACATACTCAGTTCACTATAGCACTGACAGTGTGTCTTACACTTAATTAATGAATATGAGCTCTAAGTGAAAGAGGGCTGAGGTGGAGCCATCACCCTTTATGTTACACTTTATCCCAGGGAGATGCTGGAAGATCTTGTGGCTGGGAGAGCCAACAACAGCCTCTCTGTTCCTCAATGCAAGTTCTCCCTCTCCCCTCTGACCAGCTCATTACAGCATGTCTGCGAACCAAATATGGCAGTCATCTGGCCAACACCTGCTCTAAATCCAATCATTAAACCAACTTGTCTAAATATATCTCACTGGCATGGACTACCTCAATTACTTAAAGACATGACTATGAGACAACCTTGTGTATAAGAACCAGTCAGGGCCACTGCTGCCTTTTGATAGGTGGAACATAAGTGTTTTGAGCTGCTCACTTTGCTTGAGTGAATTTCTTCGGAGACGGAAAAACATAAAAACTGTACATTTTGCTTGTCTGCGTGGTTGATGTTCTGAACTCAACCTTGGTTAGTAAGTACAACACAACATCTGGGGTCTTGATTTAACTGAGAGTGGAGAGAAGAAAGTCCGCACACAGGTTTGCTCCAATGGTATTTTCTTTTATTTAAAACACCATAAGTTATAAGACACGACGTTTCGAAACGTCGTGTCTTATAACTTATGGTGTTTTAAATAAAAGAAAACACCATTGGAGCAAACCTGTGTGCTGACTTTCTTCTCTTCACTGTATTTACTGGATGTGTGCAAGCCACCTGCTTTTTTAACTGAGAGAGCCTTGCATTTTAGACTCAAAATTAAATTAACATGATTTTATTGCATAGAAACACAAGTCGATTCGAAAATAAGAACAACAGACTCACCACACTTCCTGCCCACAAGCACCTGTCCTGCCACACAGTGTTCGGGCATCTCTAACGGTTGGCCCAGACTCTTGGCCAGCTCGTAGTCAGAGCCAGCAAAATGAAGGTGGAACTGCTCCCTGTTGATGGACTTCCTCAAGGTTCTGATGGTCTTCCTCAGCCTCTTCTCAGAGCGCCGGCGCACACAGCTCAGGTCACAGCTGTCTGCTGAGAGAAGCACTCAATACCACAACTGCCTTTGGAGAACGATAGCATAGCATAAACCAACACTACAATTCATACGTATACCTACTACGCACACATGCTTTAAAGACAAACTACTACTTTGGCTCAGGAAAGAAATTATTTCAGCCACTGCCCGTAAAGGAATCAGGGGAAACTAAAACACCACGACCCTGCGTCTCGACCCAGAACCCTGTACCGGGACACCACCACCATCACAGCAGAGTCAAAACAGGAGATACTTTAACAGGTTGGTTGGTTTAGTATGCAGCAGGGAAAGACAGAGAAGAAGCAGAAGGTGACCCCAAGAAGCAGAGGTCCCAGGGAGGGAGGCAGGCAGGCGGGCAGGCAGGCAGGCAGGCAGCGCAGCGCAGGGAGACCAACCTGTTACCTCCTCTAGGTTCACATCCAGCTCAAACTCAGCCGTGATAGAGGAACCTTCGTCCTCGCCGGTCCTCCTGCCGTGTCGGCTCCGAGCGCGCCGGCCCATGGAGGAGCAGTGCAGACTCACGTAGCTGAACTGCACATTCTCAGTGAAGAGGGACTTGCTATCTGTGGACATGCAGTGCTGTAAATTAGTCTTCAAAAGAAACTAATGACACCATCGGAAGTCTTTTTGATTGATGGCTTGGTTGGACCCAAGTGAAAGGCATGGTATGGCTAATTACATTTTTCCCCCTGTCTCTGCCAGACAATGTGCCTTGCTGAGACTTTCAAAACATTTTAAAATCACAACACTCTCCCCACAATGTCTTTCACATTTGGCTATAATTTTGGTTTACATTCAAGCTGCCTTCAGGTCAGATTAATTAAGATTGTTATATGAGATGGCATTTTAGTGGCAGAGTTGTAAATTCAGTCCACTTCTAACTGGAATTTCAGCCTCCTGTTTTGAAAAGTTGTTAATGGTGTGATACAGGAACTTCTGTACCTGAATGTGCACTGTTTAGGGTTTCTTTCAGTCTCTTTTGAATACGTTTCAAGTTGCACTTCCCTGTGCCAGACTTGAAGGTGGCTGTGGTCTTAATACGGGGAACACCTGACATGAGACAAAGGCACAAAAAAGCATGATGGAATCCCAAGGAAAATCTCCACAGTTTGACTTATCAATACATCAAATGAAAACAACGGATGCCTGTGTTGTTATCAAGTTGTTTGTTTGGTTTGTCACTGGGTGGACATATAGAAGCTGATGTAAATCTGTGATGTTGTCTACTTGCCCAAGCAATACGAGCCGCTGTGGTTCCTTTGTGCTTCAGCCAAGCAGGGCAGAGGCATTCCACAGGTCACAGTATAGGAATCCTCAGTCCCTGAAAAGATACATGGGACCATGACACAGAGACCAACGCAGACATAGACGTCAGGTCACCAAAGACAAACAGACAGCATGTAGGAACATGAATCGCTGCTCTGGCAGTCCAGAGTTGTGAACGATTCAAACAACTAATGAACTGACTAAAGCAACTCACCACTGCTGATATGAACTTGGGACTGACATGTCAGGAAGCAGCGGTCACCTCCTTCCTGCTTACTGCAGTTCAAGGTGGGTTTAGAGGGGGGGTTCGCAGCGTGTAAACCCTTAGTCTCTAGATAGAAAGCAAAACAAACTCCGAGGTAAAAAGAAAACTTTTGATTGTAATGGGGTGGGGTGGGGTGGGGGGGCATCAAAGGGCATTAAGAGCAAAGCACAACATTTCAACAACAGCGATAATTCTATAGTGTTTCAGTTCATTTAACAAGCCCAAGGTAGAGAATTAAAGAGAAAAAAAGGCAACAGAACTCAAAGTATCTCCTGTTTTAGTCCCCCAAGTTCCAGTCCAAAACATGAAATAGCACAAATTTCACACATCACACACTTTCCTCCCAGAGTGGTAGCATGAGAGAGAACAGAACAGATGTAAGAAAATGCCTCTTCTATGGGCAGGGACCCTGGCTTACCAATACAATCCTTTTTGTTCCAATGTAGCTTATAACCAGGATGGCAGTGGCACTCAAACCCACCCATGGTGTTCTCACAACTGTGCAGACAACCTCCATTATTCACACTGCATTCATTTATGTCTGGGTGGAGAGGCAAACACACACAAAAGAAGAACATGTTATTTCACTTTTTCCAACATAAAATATTGCTGCTGTCAGGCAGAAACATTGTATTTCCATATTTCTAATTTGAATGTCTTTTAGTAAATTAATGCCCTACTACATCATTTCAAGTTCATGACACATCACAACACAGGTTCTTTTTACCATTTCCTGGTGAATGATTTTGGACATACAAGGTCATCTATTATATTGTACAATTGGGTTTGATGCCAATGCTGTTTTATGCCCTGTTTTATACAGTCTCGCGAGGGAAAGTTTGCCTATGCCTAAAATACGGAGGCCAAGTTGAAAGTGGTTAATGTTCCCCACTCCTCCGTGTCTCACCTCCACAGTGGGCCAGTCCATACATGGTGTAGCCTTTGTTGCAGATGCATTCAAAACTGCCTGGGGAGTTCACACACGTGTGATCGCATGTTCGCGCAAAATAACACTCATCTATATCTGTAATCAAAGGCAAATGACATGGTGGTACGGCAGTTAGATGCACTCTTCATTAGGAGGGGTTTCCCGCCCCCCACAGCACACATACGCACGCACGCACGCACGCACGCACGCACGCACGCACACACACACACACACACACACACACACACACACACACACACACACACACACACACACACACACACACACACACACACACACACACACACACACACACACACACACACACACACACACACACACTAGCTGTTGAGAGAAAATGGATGTTATGGATGTTTTTCTATTGCTGTTTTAGAAATAAGCAGTAAAACAAGTAGTATCTCATTAAGAAGTATCTTAGTTGTATTATAGCAGTATGTAGGATACTGGGATATATATATTTTTACCTTGGCAAGATCGCTCATCGGTCAGCAGCTTGAAGCCTTTCTTACAGTTACACTCAAAGCTGCCAATGGTGTTTCTGCAGGAGTGCTCACAGCCTCCGTTGTGTTGCTCACACTCATCAATGTCTGTGTAGGAAATGCAAGCAATTGATTTAAATCAGAACTATTTAAATCAGTGTACTGTGGTGGAATGGGAATAGCAACAGATTATGTTTGATTTCTACTTAGTTGGGCGCACTAGGGTCTCACACCGAAAATAGCCCATCTACAAACTCAAGGCGTAACACAATGTCACATTGTGAGTTTGTGATCAGCTATTTTTGGCGCGAGACACAATATGTAACCAAGCATAAATCAGACATTACTCCTCTCTGTGATCATTCTGACATAAATCAAGCTTTACTATTATCTGTGAATATCAGTCTGACCTTTGCATGATTTTGCGTCAGGCTGCAGTGTGAAGCCAACAGGACAGCTGCAGCGTACACCTGTGGAGGTATCTTTACAGGTGCAGTCACACCCCCCATTGTTCACGGCACAGTTCTCTGGAATGACAGGACACAATGTTCAATGTTCAATTATTGATCTACTCAAACCCTGGGCCACTGAATTTCCACAAAAAAATCTACTCCATAGATAGTATCATTTTGCAGAAATCTCTAGCCTCATTTTTATATCAGTTCCCATATATTTAATTTAGCTGCTATCTTAACTGCCTCATATAATTGCATAATATCTAATCTGCTTGTATTATGTATAATTTATTTCACTGCACTTTCACTGAAAATCAAAGATCAATTCAGTCCCAGCATCGGGATTGTTACTATTATTACTACATTACTACACTATTCTAGTGACTATTGCTAGTCACTAGAATATGTGTGTGTGTATATTATACACATACATAGGACAGCTTTGCAACACTTCTCCTTTCCTGAATGAAATGCAAACATGTGAAATGTGCCACACTGACACAAATGCATATCTTTCAGGGAAGAAATCGGGTGTGAGAAAGAGAGGGTCCATAGTCATTTCACAGTTTGGTCTAAAGACTGAGGAATGCATTGGTTTACTAGCCTTTACTCATCTCCCCCCTTGAACACTACCAGATACACACTACACAGTGAAATCCTCCGTGTTCGTTTAACTCTGAGAATGTATAAAGGTAAACAAATGGGTCCATTTGTCACTCTCAGAATGACAAATGGAAAAGAACCCTGAGGATTTTACAGTGTAATATAATCCGAAACCATCTTATTGATTTGATGTAAATTAGTGCATAACTAGCATGCTTGTATGAATAGAATTGTTATTACCCATAAGCAGCCTTCTTTTAACTCGTTTGTCAACCTCAGTAAAGGATGTGACGTTGTGATCTGACGACTCCATACTGGCCTCATCTCTCTCTGAGACACAAACACAAAATAACACCAATCATTAAAGAAATACACTGTCCAACTCAAAAAGGAGATGGAAATTAAATTACATTTCATAATTCATAATTGTTGAAACTGTCATTTTTGGTTTTCTGTTGGGTTAAATGAACATTCAGATACTGTATGATCAGTTTTATCTGATCAACTGAAGAAACTTGCACTTTTACAGTGCAAAAAGTTATGTTGATAAATAATATCAATATAAAGTATGTAACGATCCTCTGGGGGAGTGTAACCAACCAAAACACCCGAGAAGATACCCTGATGTAGTGTCTTGGTGATACATATCATTGCTGTCGGACAGAAACCTTGTATCTCCATTCCAACGTTTTATGTTTTCTTGCGTAGATTAATGACCTACTTCGTCATCGTCATACTACAGTGTCACACAAAAATCTATCTACAAGGTCACATCGCATTGCGAAGCGTTGTGAGCTCTCAGCTTGTAAATCGATCTGCTATGTTTGCTATTTTTGCAAGAGAGTTGAAGTGAAAGTTAGGTGTGTCTGTGAGTATTTAACCAATGAAAAGTATTAACAAGAGGTCCTTTACATTTCCTGAAAAGTAACAGTTTCAGACATAAAAGGCTTTCACCCGACGATATAGCAGAGTAGATGGAGCAGCTAGATGAGACAGCAGTGATAATCCTGGACCCCACACAGGTTACTGCTGCTGGAGAAAAAGATACCTGCCACTGCATCTGATAGCGCTTCCTTATCACTGCTGCTATTGTGAGTCAAAAGACATAATGTTCACTGACTAATGTGCTAAGGACTAAGGAGACCTGT
>NC_137862.1:35804990-36098990 GCF_963924005.1 Protomyctophum bolini
CCTTTAATTCCCACCCATCCAAAGGACGGAACGCGTGGTAATGGATGGAGCCATGGCCATCAACATGATGGTGCAAAGCTCTGCTCATGCAGCTGAAGCGTGGGCGCTCGTTAAAAGACAAATGACAGAAAGGGGAAGTAAATACTGCAAGCAGTAGCTGGCAAATAGTCATTATTGCTAATGACAGATAGTGTACTGAAGACAGCTAAAACATAAGTGAGCTGAAAGTAA
The DNA here is from genome assembly GCF_963924005.1 of Protomyctophum bolini. Lineage (NCBI taxonomy): Eukaryota > Metazoa > Chordata > Actinopteri > Myctophiformes > Myctophidae > Protomyctophum > Protomyctophum bolini. Next base: position 35,805,222 of record NC_137862.1, read on the forward strand.
AAATAAAAAAAGACATGGATTGCCTCAGGTAAGCTCATAGTACAAAACAATGATAATGATGATACCATGCACATAAGAGCCAATGGAGGGAAACCTAACTGGAAACTCCAGGATTACAACTTGGCCTGCTTCCAAATACCTTTATCTATGTTTGATTCTGTTTTAGATCAAGAATCAAGATACAGTACATCGCTTTATGATAATAATTATAATAATAAGTAAAGTAAGTCTTGCCGAGCTTACTGAACTTGACCATAAACCAACAGATACATCCACGCTTGCTGAACTTGGCCATAAACCAACAGCAGCCTTTGGCAACTTCATCTTTTATTGCCTGTGTTTCCTTTGATGTGGCATCGAGACAAGTTTCCCCATGTCAGAGACTGAGCTGCTGCATGGAAACAGGTGTCCCCTCACTTGAAGGCAGCCATTATTTCTAAATGGGTAGTAAAAATATGTTGTCTGTCAGCCACTGAGGAAGAGAAAATAGAAAGTATAGTGGCTCAGCCTGTCAGCAAACTGACACAGACAACATACATATTGATCAACAGTGTTAGTAAAGATGGTTGTAACGGACCCACAGGGAGGTTTCCATGGTCAATTTCTGTTTCTTTGAGCTTTTATTTTGACGTGTTTCCTGACCCAAGTCAGTTCTCCAGGGCTTTCATTGTAAGGGTTTCCTGCCCACAGGGCCAAATCAGTTTAATTGAAATGATCAAGTTCACCTGTGACTGTGAGGACAACGCCCAGGATGGGGCTGCAGATAGCAGCATTTGATCATAAATGCCACCTGCCAACCTCAGTGGTAAGAGGATTGAGGAACAGATACTGCCATGAGAAGGAAATGGCAACACATGGAGAAGTTTGTCAAGGAAGGAACTAAGGACGGATGGCCAAAAGAGCCCTGGAACAAACTGCACATGCCACTTTATTAGCGCCTAGCTGGAAGGGGAACAAGGTTAATACTTTTATTTGTCATATCTTGTATTTTCACTGCTTATGAATTTGATGGGCTTGTTGTTGTGGGGTTTGTCATGGTTGATACAAAGGGGTTTTGAGTTATGTTTCACAGTAAAAGGTAAACCGTGATTAACTTTAATTATGGGTTCATGGGAACATTTATGCTGTTTGTTTAGGTCTACTGTATAGTGTATATGCATATGTCTCAACCTTTGCTGTGTTTGTTTATGGATTTATTGCGAACGCAGTGAGCACTTACTATGAGACCTAGCAGATCATGTCTGTCTGTCTGTCTGTCTGTCTGTCTGTCTGTCTGTCTGTCTGTCTGTCTGTCTGTCTGTCTGTGTGTCACGCTTTGTGCCCATATATGGAGCTGCTTTGGGGACTCCTTATATGGTTATGGCTGAGTCATGGTGACATGAGTGTGATGGCGTGGTCCAACTTGTGCCCATATATGGAGCTGCTTTGGGGACTCCTTATATGGTTATGGCTGAGTCATGGTGACATGAGTGTGATGGCGTGCTATAAATCTTTAAAAAAAAACAAATATGTACGAGCTGCGTTCGCTTCCCGCGTTTGCGTGTCTTACTGGTTGATTTTTTTTTTTTTTACTTTTCTCAGTTTCTACGGTGAATTTTGAAATAAAGTATCAGTCAAAATCATCAGTCAGTCTTCAACCTTATTGGCCAGCTGGGTCCGCTACAATGGTCTAGTAGTCAATGGGGATTTCAATAAGATTAACTAAGCGTTAAATGGGTTTCAGCTGGTGACCAATTAGCAACCAAAGACGTGATACAACCCTGACTGTCAAACACTGTTCCGTGATACACAGAGGGGTACACTAATACATCTGACTATCCTATATGTCCTATATAATGCACAGTACACAGCGGCTGCTATGCTCACACACCTTATAGGTACTATGTGTAAAAAATGTTTTTTAAGAGACCCTTTGGTTGTACAGTTTGTAACAAAGCTTGTAAATAAGGTAAGCCACTAAGCAACCTTTTGGTTGTAGCCTACCGTTTGTGGCAAAAACTTTGTGGAAAAGTAGTAAGAAGTAAGAGGGTACACACCCTTGGCAAGGGCAGTGTTGGCAAGTAACTAAGTACATTTAATCAAGTACTGTAGGAAACTTAAGTCAAATTGTGAGGTATTTTCTTTACTTTAGTTTCCAATTGTCAATACCTTTACTTGTACTCCACTACATCTCAGAGGCAAATATTGTGCTTTTAATCCACTACAATTATTTGAAACGTTAGTTACTAGTTACTTTGTGGATTTGATTAGGCCTACACAATGGGCTACATTAACCACTTCAGCCCTATATAGCCTACTATATACTACGACTATTTGAAAATTATTGGCAGTTCACCTTCCTTTTGTATTTTCACTTTGATCTGTGATCAAACCCTTGCTCACATGGATGGATTCATACAGGGATTCACAGTGGGATGACATTTGAACTGTATCGCACAGCTGTGCCTTGTCCACAACATTCATTCTGGTTGGTTGCTAAGCAACATTGGTTCCCTAGCTAGGATGCCATTGCCGGGTGGAGTCAGACAAGCTGTAGTGATGAAAGACTCTGGGATAAATGACATTGAGTCTGACTCACCACCACATCTTGCAGGCATTGTGGAAACCATCCACTTTGCAAACGACTACACACTGTATCAGTCATTCTAGAAACACATTTGTGATTCTGCTTTGAGGGGCTGAGAGTTCCCCAAAACTTGTTTGTGATAGCCTATGTAATATACAGTATTGTTTTCAAGCCATGGCAACTTGTTTTATAATTCAGAGGTACCGGTATGTAATACAATTATTTGACTCAAAATCAAAGCACTCGATCCGTAGTGAATTCCGCACATGCTCAATAGTCTCCGCCAGGGGGAAGGCCATGGTCGAACTCACCAGAGATGTGTTCACCCCTGTCTGTCCGTCTGCGCGTGTCTGTCTGTAAGCACCGAGGGCTCTATTTTCGTCCATGCTAAACCCCTTATCCCTAAACTACTTTGCCTTTTTTTTACTATTTTGAAAAACATTTTTGAATTGCTAAAATAGCCAATCTAAATCAACACGTTGTGAGCTTGTAGATTGGCTATTTTATTTTTTGGTCATGTGATAAAGATATATAAGGTCCATCTTGCCCCCTTGCATCCCTTATCCCTAAACCTATTTGCCATTTTTTACTAGCCGATCTACATGTGAGCTTGTAGATCAGTTATTTGAACTATAAAAGGTTTCTTAAAATAGTAAAAAATGGCAAATAAGTTTAGGGATAAGGGTTGTTAAGGGGTGGCGCAAGATATAGCGCTATATGTATAAAGTTATATTTTCACATCCCATTCCAAGTGGCTATGAGTGACTGCCTTCCAAGGTTTGCAGACCCTGGATTGCCAACCCGGCCTGGCAGAGACCTGTGCTCCAAGGAGCACACTTTTCTAGTTTATTTGGTTCCCCATCAGTATTGAAGGTGTCCACCAAACTGTTGAAAATCAACACTTATTACTCTCAAGTAGGGGTGTAAAGATACATTTGATCCAAATTGATCGATAATCGCAGTGTTAGAATTTATTATAATCGATTACTTTTTGCGCAAAACAAAAGTTGTCTACATTAATTTATGATCAATTACTATACATTCCAATACTGAGGAAGTAAATCCCACCAGTCACATTAATTCATTGTGAATTAAATTTATTTTCAAATACCACTGGATTAGTGGTATCAAAGGGATTAAATCAAATGGTATATGTAGAGATTAGATAATGTGTTTAATTGTTTCTGAAATAATTGTAATCAACACCCCTGCTATCAAGTAATGTCGGTGGAGGGTATGTGTAGAAACATACTGTACTGTACCCACCCGCACATACAGAACCTTCTCCCCCAAACGGTAGCGGCCCTTGGACTGCTTCTCAACAAAGAACCTGGTGGGGCATCTACAGGGTGGGTCCTCAATGATGTTCCTCACCTGGAGCAGGACAGATACACCTGATTTATTTATACAATTACTGGAACATATACATATAACATAACATTCTTTTATATTTCTGTCCATATACCACAGTCTTTAATTTTCAGACAATGCAGCAGCATAGATAACAGGAACTGGGATTCATGTTGATGCAAGATGTAATGCTTACAATATCATCCAAGAGGGTGTCTGCGCCGCTTTGGCTCTTCCGGCCTGCAGGTTTGCTGGGACGCCGCGACGCCACCGTAGGCGACGTGGCGCTTTTGGGTGGGGGAGGCGAGGTGAGTGCAGGACGGTTGGGGATGATTAGTGGGGCACAGGGCGGCCTGGTTTGGACCGGTGAGGACTCCGAGAGTGGAGGGGATGTGTTGGTAGCAGCAGACAAGGAAAAGCATGGCGTCTGAGTTGAAGCTACGGCTGTACTGGCGACGGAGGTTGAGAGGGAGGTCTGAGTGGAGGAGGAACATGCGGTGGTGGCTGGTGGAAGGTCAGAGATAGGAACAAGGTTATCTTTTTTAACTAAAAGTAACAAAATGACACAAAGATTATTGGAAAAACATTTAGTTAACTGACATAAAAAGAACAACAAGATTACAAATAGTCTCAAACTAACACTAAACTTATATAAACTAAACTTGCCTACATCTAAGCCTCTTGGAAAAATAAACTATAGCAAACCCACTTAACTAAAATTGAAAGCAAAGTATCTAGCCTACACAAAATAAAATATAAAAAAGAAATGATGCAAAATTATAATAACCTTGGACAGGGACAGGGGCGAGTGGAAATGAGGGACGGATCAGGGTGCGAGCAGGAGGAGGAGGAGGAGGAGGAGGAGGAGATTGGACCGGGGGCGGAGATGGCTGGGGTGAGGGGGCCAGTGATGGTGACGGAGGGAAGAAGACAAAGTCCAGAGGGGAAGATGGAGAAAGGATCCCTGACTCCTCCCTCTCTATTTCTCTCTCCAGTTTCACCAACCCCGGGGGCTCAACGCCATACCTGAGAGAGAGAGAGAGAGAGAGAGGGGGGGGGGGGGGGGGGGAGAGAGAGAGAGAGAGAGAGAGAGAGAGGGATATTCTCAGTGTGAGTACAATCAACACCAAAGTTAAGTCAGGAGGAATACGCAGCAGAGAACAGCTGGCTCAGTAGGCCTTCTCCATGTGTTACCTGGCTCCGATGCGTCCCAGCTCCATCAAGCAGAGGCACACTTCCCGAGGTTGCTTGTGGAGAACTGTGCATGGTGTAAACAGAAGGAGGGGGTGTTGTAATGAGATATCACTCATCTGAAAGGGACGATGCTTCCTGAGATAAACAGACCTCTGTCTCGACAAAAGGAAAACAATGGCAGCAACACACATACAGGAATGGTATCCAAGGAAATGCCACGACTGCAGCTTGAATGTACATGATTTGGGCATACGCAGGCAGGTGTAGCTTTCATATAGGACTCAGACTTGAGTGTGAGACCAGTGCAGACAAGCTGACAGAGCCAGTGTAATGTTATCATGCTACGTTCCATGTGAAACTATGTGAAGTGTATGCAGCTACAATTGCTTTAACTGTCCATTCTTGGAGTATGAGAAACATGAAACATCTCTCTCTCTCTCTCTCTCTCTCTCTCCTCCTTAAGGTCATAGGTCAGAAAAACATACAAAACAACTAAATTACATGTGTGAATGAATGCACGGGGAATGCAGCATGACAACCTTATAGTCTGTCGTAGTAACAGCGGGTTAACGTGTCATTGTATTAGTCATTGAACTGGGTTAGCCTGGCTTGGGGCCAGACTTGCCCTGTTGTTGATGGAGATTAACCTCCACACTATCATTCTCACGCATCCCACCATGCACGCCTAGACATGTTGAGGAAGTGCTTTCAAAACCGCAAGTTTGATATAACATATGTTTACAATACAACGTTGCTGTAGGGCAAGTAACTTTTTATGTTAATTTTGTATTTATGTATTTATGTGTTTATAAATGCTTTAGTTTGTGGTATGACATCACAAGCTTGTAGGCTATAGATCAGCTATTCTCGTTATATTGAATGAAACATTGAAAGTGAATGTGTTTAAGTGTGTCTGTGGGCTTTATAAATATTGAGAAATACATAACTACATCCCATTTCCTGAAAAGTAACAGTTTGGATTTGGAGTTTTGACTCGAACAGGTAGGTCTCGTTAACTCACCCAAACCCTCTGACTCGAACAGGTAGGTCTCGTTAACTCACCCAAACCCTCTGACTCGAACAGGTAGGTCTCGTTAACTCACCCAAACCCTCTGACTCGAACAGGTAGGTCTCGTTAACTCACCCAAACCCTCTGACTCGAACAGGTAGGTCTCGTTAACTCACCCAAACCCTCTGACTCGAACAGGTAGGTCTCGTCAACACCAATCTTGCGACACCAGTAGATGAAATTGGCAGTGTTGTCTCTGGCAAAGAATGATCCTGAAGAAGCATCAGCTCGCCAGTGGATCACTCGACGGATGAATGGCTACATTTACAGAGCACACACACACACACACACACACACACACACACACACACACACACACACACACACACACACACACACACACACACACACGTTTATTTTGTTGGTCTTGTTGGTCTCTCTTTTCAGTTTTCTCCTGCAGGTGCGTGCGTGTGTGTGTGTGTTTGTGTGTGTGTGTGTGTGTGTGTGTGTGTGTGTGTGTGTGTGCTATAGGTGCAATCTACTTGTGTTTATCTTTGGCAGCCTAGGACAAAGTAGGACATGTACTGTACTGTACATAGGTTGGTTATAAGAGGCTTCCAACAACTTGGGATGCCAAAAAAGCAGCTAAACGGCTTACAAAATTCTGTGCAATCTCTTCTACTATCGGTAGAAGCCGCCAAATAAGGCAAAGACGTTGTTACAGTACTTGTACCCCTGAAGGGAGCGTGGGTATTTGTCCGGGATTTGCTGATTGCATTCTGTACAGCAACTTGTAAATATTTGTGTCCTTGTATTGTAAATCTGTATAATGTGTGTGTGTGTGTGTGTGTGTGTGTGTGTGTGCGCGTGTGCGCGTGCGTGCAGTAGCACCTTGCCATTGCTGGCCTGGATCATTTTGTCCTGCAGCTGCTGTGCTAACTGACACAAAATAACACCAGTATCCAGCCTCTCCATTAGATCGTCTCCTGTCAGGCCCACATCTGGAGAGCAAACATGCACACATGTCAATTATGTCAAAGGTTGAGTATATTGGGGGCATGGTGGCACAGTCGGTAGTGCCTCACAGCTAGAAGGTCCTGGGTTCGATTCCCACTGGGGACGCTGGGGGTGTGTTGCCTCCTCCGCGTCATCAGTGCCCATATCCGAGGTGGGGTTGTGTGTAGTTTGTATGTTCTCCCCGTGTCCCCTAGGGTAGGTACCCTCACAAAATGCAGTAATCCTGGTCTCTAAAACTACCTGCGTGCATGCGTGCATGCGTGTACGCGTGCACGCGTGTGCACACGTGTGCATGTGAGTGTTTGTGGAGACCCTTTGGTTGTACAGTTTGTAGCAAAAGCTTGTAAATATCTAAGAAACACACAGAAGAAAACCCTTTACCTGTAGTCTTTGTGGTGAAAGCACTTAAACTTTCCTCCTTTTGATCTCGCCTTGATCTCCTTAACCCCCCCCCCCCCCTCCTCTTCCCGTTCTTTGTTTTTCTTGGGGAAAAAAGACACAATCGGAACTAACAAATTTCACCCACTTTTGTGATGTGATGGACATGCACACACCTGCATATGATTCCAATATTCAAAACATAATGTACATGCCTGCTACTACACACGCTATCTGTATATCCTTTATTATTTAACCTGTTTTGGTCCTGTGTTATTTTGTTTTTCTTTTCACATCTCCTGTTCTACCCTCTGTCCTTTCTCTTCTTACGAAAACTACAGACGATGGAGCACAATTGAAAACACAATTTCACTCACTCACTTCTTTACACCTGTAAACCTGTGATGTGAAAATAAAGATGATTCTGATTCACACAGAATGCAAATATTACACTGTGGTTAAAGCAATGTCATTTTTACTGAGCTTCATTCATCCCGCCCACGGTGTGTAAAGGCCTGAAAAGAATAATTCTGGCGGCTCTGGCCCCTGTTAATGTACAGTATAAGGCTGTCCCACACAAATGACTAAAGGTGGCCAAGATCAATGCAAAAGCAAAACAAAAGGAAATCAACATTGTTTCTTTTTGACAGCAGCCCTCATACCACCATGCCACCCCGTACCAATAACACTTTACAACCTGATTTGTTGTGTTTATGCGCATGTAGTAAAAACCTGTGTCTGACAGTGGGGGAGACTGTCTAATCATCTCCCAGAATCCAACAGGTTGTAACATGTGCAGAACCTTTATGTTTTCCCTGACAATGCCATAAAGAGGGGAAAATTTACCTTTTCCTCTGGAATCTCACCACAGAGGCTTTTAAAGCTTGGAGGATAATATGTAGGTTAACCGCTTTCAACCTGGCACTCCTATATGGGGCCGACCTACAAGCTCACAGCATATCACAATGTTGTGAGAAACACAACCACAGATTACTATTTGTATTATGAAGATATCACAAATATGTTGCGGCAAAGATTTGTGTCTCAAAGCCAGCTTAGCCCTGCAAGTTGAAACCATGCATATAGTGGTTTCAACTTGGTGGCAACAAAAAGTGGTACATCTAAATCCATGGTATTAATTTAACACTGTACACAGCAGTATTAGATGGTCTACTCTATAAAGGATTGAAAACAAAATTTCTTCAACCTACTGTTATTATTCTAATCAAAGTAAACTGTTGAATTATGTCTGCCCCTCTATATGCCCAGCTTTGTGTGTCTGTGTGATGATTTGATTGGCTGTGCACGGAATGTATGATGATAAGAGTGTGATTTTAGATCTGGATATAACATATATAATGTATTGATTTATCCAGTGAAAAGGAAACTCATACAAAAAGTAAATTGTATCTCACCCATGATAGTGTTGAGCCACAATGCCAGGTCTTCTTTCATCGGTAGCAGGCCGGCATCATGACGGCAGGGTAGCCACTGGTTGAACTCCTGGGGGCTGGCCAAGCCCGGACCAGGAGGTCTGTACCTGGGACTGACTGGACAATTCATCCCCAGGCCAGTCAGGTGTATGGGACTCAGAGGACTGTCCAGGGCTTCCACCTCACTGCTCATGCTTCCCTCCTCTCTTCTCTATTAGCCAAGTCCCTGCTGCAAATAGATATACATTGTTTTAAACATTTATTTCAGTTCAACTACTAACTATTATGAATTGAACTAAATTACAATTGACTGTTACTAATAGTGTGGAACTGCCTCTGACACATAAACAAGGGGCTGAATTTGGGCTGGAGGATAGAAGGATGGGGTGTGTGGGGTGGAGATGTTCAGTATGTATGGAGTATGGATTGGAAACAAAGAATTGTGTCAGTGAAAGGGTAGTAATGGTGGGTGCCCACATGGGCTTTCTCGCACTGAAGAATGCACAAAGATAACAAACCATGATTAGACAGATTTGAGCCAAATTGCGCAATGCACCAACACTAACCATAGAATGCTGTGGAAAGTCTTTACTCACATGCAAACAATACACACCATCACTTGATAAAGAAGCTACAGTAATGGGCTACAGGCTAAGATTTAATAAGATTACAGTACATCTAAAGCCCAGAGCTACTGCATGGCTCATTTGTCCTGTTTCCAGACCAGACTCCATCATAAACAACAGCCCCATGCAGAGACATGCTCTGGCTGCCAGTAATCCTCACTCAGTCAGCTCACTGCTAATCATTTGGAGTTAAGACAACAACACCTGCACTGGGTCACTAGGTAGGATAAACGCTGTCTAATGACAGAAGATAGTGATTACTATTATTATTGATGACTTCTTACTTTCATCTTGAAAGTATAAGTTCATGCTATATAACTACGATGATGTCCTCGCCACAGGTAGGTCTTATGTCTTCTGGGTATAAAATAACTAGAGAACAGATGGTTGTAACCCAGACAGGTAATGTTAGTATATAGAGCAAAACAGCTGCTTCTTTAGACGTATCTATTGTATACCACCTGTCTTTTTTGTGTTGTGAGTCGGTGCAGAGCAAGTTCAAAGCAGAGTTTTTTTTATCCTATTTATGGCTACTATATGGAGCAAGTAGGGCAAAAGTTTAGGCTTAGAGGTACCTATACAGTATGTGTGTCAGTGGACCATGCAGTTTACACGTGCGATGCACTATACCCACAAGAACACGAGAATCCAAAGATTGGTGTGATGATGTCGCAGACAAATGGGTGCCAGTGCCTCATACAAACCTCCCCAGTGACCTCAGTGAAAGGGGTCTTTTGTAAACATGTCATGCAGACACGGGAAGGAGACATAGTGTATGGTGTGTGGGGTCCGCCTGCCAACTATGAGACTGTTTAACAAGTTGACCGGGAGGGCATGAGATCGTCTCTCCCTAACAAAGCATACAGGTGCTACATTCACACCTCTGCTACAAGATGGCCATGCTGGGAAGCCAAGGTAAAGGTCACACACTGGGCCAGCTTCTAGACACTGGACTCTTTATTCTGTTGCAGAGCCAAGATGTATGCCAGCGAATAGACATGCATGCACACAGGCACACAAACATGCATGCACAGTAAAGCAGTACACTACACACACAGGCCCATACCTGCAGTGCACTGACATTTGCAACTCTAGCTCATTTACTTTGCCCAACCTACTGTACGTCTCCAAAGTCATATTTGCATGAGTGACATTCCACAGCCTGTAATTGTGTTGCATGTCGGGTGCCAGTGCATAATAAAAGAGAACTCTTCACAGAGTAACTGCAAAGGAGGGAATATCTACAATTACACATCTAAAAAACAACTGCAAAGTTAGGTATCTGTGTTCAAGTCTCTGAAATACCTGAGGATGTACATAAAGATGACAGGGTGATGGATGGTTTGACTCCCTCGCCACGGTTCCAAACGGGTCTTTCTTGAGGATGAGCCCAAAGTCTTCCTATACATCTGGGTCTGGTAAACAATCTACCTCTCAACTAGCTGACAGAATTCTCTTTCCTGAAATGATAGGCACCCCTCTCGTGTTTGCTCTTCTAGATGAGCGTAAGCATCACATTTCTTTCTGAAAGAGACAACTGTTTCACCAATGCAGGTTGGCAAGTGAAAGTGCATTTTACAAAGAACAAATGCCTGCAGTGTGAAAATGGAATGTGTTGTTCGAAACCTGGAGGCTTCTCACTCCTGTACATTAAACAGCACACCGCATAGAGTCCATTTAGCATCAGCCATCGGTGTTGATTTACCAAACACGTTGAATAAACCCGTGGCAAAACATCAAGATCAAGTGGATGTTCGTCAGCATTGCCGGCAGCATCAACACTCTCAGCCCTGGATGCTGTCTCACGTATCAGTCATATAATGAAGCAGCTTAAAACAGAGGTAATGCAAGACTGGAGGATGGAGGGGAGGTAATGAATGGACAGGATTATGTATAGTTGACCTATAGATTTCTGTTATGGGCCCTGACCCCATGGCTTCCACTCTGCTGCTTCTAGACTAAATAAACGTCCTGCCGACACAGGGGACGGGATGGTAAGGTCTATCGCCTGCTGCTGTACTGTGAGGCCTTGCTCTCTATAGAATTCCACTGGAAAACGATAATAAAATATTTGGACCGCTGAGCTCTGAGAAAAAAAGAAAAGAAACAAAAGCAAAGAATCTCATCCTTGACCGCTTCAATGTCACATTTATCAAATAAACAGTGGTTGCCTCTGTACAGTGTGTTCATTGAGTGGAAGTTGGCCCAGCGAATACTGCCCTACAGCTCTGCTTGTGAATGTTCTTGAATTCATTCATACTGAGTCTATGTGTGCTACTACTTTCACTAACTGAAAACAGTACATGTCTCTCCTAAAATTATGGCCAGACATTTAAATTATTACATTATTTATTGGTAGAATTCATTGGGGAATTTGATCACTTATGTTTAAACGTTTCCATCACTATTTATTTATTTATTAATGAATGATTAGGCTACAGGGTATTCATAGCAGAACATCCTACTAGCCTAGTTTGTGCATTCCAGACAATATTACAATAGTAATAGTAGTATAGTAAAAAAAGAAGAATGCTTTCATAGCCTATAGCCTATAGGCCTTTGGAATATTAACAATATAAATGACAAATGTTTACATTAGGTGCCAAACGGTTATTTCAACTAATTAGTCTGACCTATGAGTTGTTCTAATTAATTATTTAATCAATTTCTGCCCAATTACAAACATTGGTTGTGGTTCATACTTGCATTCATTAGCATTCATCACAATCATCATCATCACACAGATCCCCCATTTTAAATAGAACGAAAAAAGCGACTTACAAAATAGTTAGCTGGTGCCTACAGAAAGTCCCTTCAGTATTAACGACCAAAAGAGAATCTTCATACAAATGCAGAAGCATAAATCACTTTAACCAGATGTTCTCCTCCCTGCAGAGGTCCGCTGCACTGCACAGTAAGACAATACTGTATCTGCTGTAATAGAGTGAGGCCACCTTCCGTTTTGAAGCAAACACCCAGCGACGCGTCTTCAAAGTTTGTGGTGTCAGTTTACACACGTGGGGCCGCGCTGCTCACACATAGCTAAAACGCTTTCTGAACACGTTCAATTTTCAGAGTTCAAAGTTTCGCGCACTTATTAAGGAATGCGGTGAGTAAATTGATTGCATTTTTTATTGCAGAATGGGGATTAGACTACAGTGTGTCCAAGGAAGGTAGGCTACAGGTCAAAAGTTAACAATTCATTATGATTGAGTCAGTTTACAAGAAGTGACACAACTCATGATCCAATTATCACTGTGAATTGTTTGACTTTCATTTGTTTGCTAAGCACCCTGAGAACACACATTGATTACACTTACACTCACATGCGCTAACACTGTATTAAAGCCTCTGGGAGGAGTCCTAATTGTTCAAATTGAATTAAAATGAATTAAAATGTTTTCAGTAAATATAGTGTTATATCTGCATGCATTTTGCCTTCCTACAAAATACACATGGTTCTGAACGATGATAAGACTAAATTCCTTCTCCCCACCCTTTTCTGTAGTTTAATGCCGACGATGGCTGGTGGACCAGAAGCACTGGGGCTGGAGGCCTGCAGACTGTCTCCTCACTCACCGCTCATGCCTTCTTGGTAGGTATAGTGACCTTGGGGTGTGATGGTGCTATTGGGCTAATGAGAGAGGTTGTGTATTTGATGGTATACAGACTATCCTAGCCTTGTGTAGCCAGAAAATATCACTGCATTAACCTGGGGCAATTTGCATTGCAAAGGCAGATTTGTCTGGCTATATACGCGAGGCAAATACAATCAGTGGCCATGCACTGGCATCATCTCGCCTTTCACTGGAAGATGATGCAGTATCACAACCTCTTGATACATGGAGCAGGTTTTAATTGTATTTGTTTTCTTTATTTACATAAACTAGAGGTTCTATAGGTTCCTCACACCTACGTCGCACAGCCGATCCGACCACTATGTCGGGCTTTGTCAGAAGACGGGTGTCTGTCTGTCTGTGTCCCTTTTGTGCCCATATATGGAGATCTCTGTATCTGTCTGTCTAACTTGAACTTTTTGACCATACTGTACCCTTGAAGTTGGTTGGTCCCATATAGACACATGACCATATAAAGTCCTTGTCATTTACTATATATCAGTCTCCCTATACATATGTCCATATATGGAGATCACTGATGCCATCAGTATATTCCCATATATGGGCATGTCCCCTTTTGTGCTGATATATAGAGCTGACTCCATATTGGACATAGCTAGCTACAATGGGAACTCCTTATACGGTTATGGCTGAGTCATGGTGACATGAATGTGATGTCAGAGAGAACTGACGGGTCTCTGGGCCTACTCTTTCTCAGGTGTATTGCCATCAGCTTCTAGTTTAGGGGCTTCAGCTTTGGCCTCCCGGTGCGCCGGGAACACCTCCCATGGGGTGCTGAGGTCAAACTTCCTGAATTCTTGAGTCATCTCCACTGGTTCCGTTACGACGCGTTTCAGCTCGTCGTCGTAACGCACCTCCACGTATCCTGACAGGGGGAAGTCCTTTCTGAAGGGGTGACCCTCGAAGCCGTAGTCTGTCAGGATGCGACGCAGGTCCGGGTGGTTGGAGAAAAAAACCCCAAACATGTCCCACACCTCTCTCTCGTACCAGTTGGCAGCCATGTGGACGGGGACAGCAGAGTCCAGTGGCGTCAGCTCGTCTGTGTACGTCTTCACACGAATACGAGAGTTATAACGCAGTGACAGCAGGTTGTACACGATCTCAAAGCGGTTCTGACGTGTGGGAACGTCGACGGCCGTCAGGTCGGTCATGTTGCTGAACTGACTGTTGGTGTGATCCTTCAGGAAGGTCAACACAGGAACAACCCCATCTGGGTGGATCATCACCTCTAACTCATTGTAACATGTCACCTGGACCTGTTGGACATATTTAGGCAGCATCTCAGCCACATACTCCCCGAACGCAGCCAGCTGGTTGTGAGTGACCGCATCCTTTGGCCTCACTGTGGGTCTGGTTTCAGCGCTGGTGCTCTCCAACCTGGCAGGGTGGTGAAGGCAACCTGCAATGTTCAGACCCTTTCCTAAACCTCCGCGGAACAAACGCACCAGTGCTGCTGCCATGTTTGTACTGAGTATCGTGAACCTTTATTTGCCAGAGTTTATTTTCAGCAATAATCAAAAATCCAGTATAAAAACCCTATTGACTGGTTCCATCCTTTCATTTAATTGGCTACAGTGCTTGTGTCATCCTCGTGTTGTCAGTATGTCGGTCATATCCATATATGGAGTCCTAATATCTGTCATGTGCAAATATGGAGTGGCTATGGCTATTCATAGTTGGAGTCAGTACTGCTGTATGGGGCAGAGACATGGACCCTCACAGTACAACAGGAAAAAGCCCTGGATGGAGTCTACAGAAGAATGCTACGAATGGCACTGGGTGTCACATAGACAGACCACATCAGAAATGTGGACCTCTATGGGGACCTACCACACGCTACAGACAATGTCAGAGAGAGAAGGATGAGGCTGCCAGGGCACTGTGTCAGGCACCCAGAACATGAGGCAAGTAAATTGACTCTATAGGAGTCAATTGTTTTAAGTGTCCTATAAATTGAAAGGGTGGTTCCTGATTGGCCGAGGGGGCCACCAAAATACACAATATGTATACATATGTGGATGACATTTGATGAGGTCAGATCAACAGTTGCTGGCCGGCTCCATATATGCAGATCTAGGTGATGATCCAGTCTTCTCCATGTATGGTTATCCAGGGTTAGATGAGGTCAGTGTTGTGATCTTCATATATGGAGATGGCATATATGGAGGGATATATATACAGTATGGTGGCGTGATGTGTCACGAGGCGTGAACATATACTGTATGGAGGCATTAAGGGTCTCCATGATGTCACGTGATGTCATGAGGTCAGATCCATATATAGAGATACAGATATAGCATCCGCCTGGCACTGACGACAGACTGCTGGGTGAGCACTGGAGCATGGGAGGTCAGATCAACATATGACATTAATTCTGTACTGGCCATATGGAAGACTGGATAGTGAGTGTACTGGTCTTGAGAGTACAGCGTTTGATGAGGTCAGATCAACAAGAGTGGCTGGATATATGCAGATCTAGGTGATGATCCAGTCTTCTCCATTGTATTCTGTATTGTATGGTTCATGTTGGTTATCCAGGGTGAACTTTTCCAGACATCGTTAGTTTAGTTTAGTTTAGTTTATTCGCACAATAAAAACAGTACAAAAAAGTTAACAATAAAAGATAAGTATGTGCAGGTGAGAAAAGAAACCCATGGGAGGGCTTATATGTGTGTGAGAGTGCGTGTGCAAGCCTGAGTGTGCCTAAGTGTACCTGCATGTCTGTCTGTGTCTGAGTATGCACAATAAAGCTACATTACGTTAGAATCAAGTGGAGAGGGTTACTTCAAGAGGCTGGCCCTCAATCTATGTTTAAAGTTGTGTGAAGTGAAGATGAGGAGTTGGCAATAAGTACAGTATGTGTGAATTCCCTTTGACTTTATGGAGAACTGGCTAATCGTTGAGGGGTGATACCCCACTGAGCAATAGTCGTCTACCGTATTTAACTATTAGACGTCCGTCTAAAAATGAAAGTATTTTAGTGGTCTAACGTTGATTAGCAGTTTTTTAAACGTCGATATAGACTTGTCTATATAGGCTAGACGTTGAAACAACGTTGTTTCAATGTCTAATCTAAAAAAAACGTTCATTTTTAGACGGCCATTTAGATGTCTATTAAACTAAAAAAGGGCTCAGTGGGACAGTATGTCCCATGTGCGTTCTATTTTGAAAATATGTGAATTCATTGTTTCCTATGGCAGGTAGTGTCTCTTTAAGAAATACATGAAGTAGGCTTAGGTTTTGTCATGTGACACATGTCATGTGACCTCTTTCAGGAAGTGTACTACATTTGATTGCAAACATTCCATGACAGATCTATCATTAAAAAGAAATAACAGCTGGATGGCAGGAGCAGTGGGAAAGGGAAAATAAGGGAAGGCATTAATTCAAAATCCAGAATAGTGTCAAGAAAGGGGAGTGCTACCTGGGGTAGAGAGAAGGCAGACAGTTTATGACCAGACATAGGATGGGGCATTGTGGACTGGCCTGGGTTTGGCAAAAATGGGGAAACACCCAGAAGTCCCAGATGGACTATGCAACACTTGCAAAAAAGACCAAAATGTGGAACATGTCCTTATGGACACCCGGTGCAGAAGAAAGAAAGCGGATGTATGCAGCAGCGGCAAATGAACACACAAGCAATCAGGGACAGCTCCATAGGCATAGGCATCTAGTCTAGCACAAGAAGAACATTCCATGACGCATGCAGACTAGAACTCATCTTCAAACATCTGCTGAAATCTTCTGCCAGTTGTAGCATCGTTGGTATGTATTCTTTCACCAAGACTTTCATTGCAGTTCATTATTTTTGAATTCCTATATATGTTTTTGTGAAGTTTGATGTAAAAAGGTCTTGCAATCTTAAATGTACATGTCCATCTCTGATTGGTTTACCTGCTGTAAAGTTTGTGTACAGTAAATAGTTTACCTGGTTTATTTCAAGTTGATTCACCACACTGAGTTGTTGTATTGCTGCAGAAATGCCTGTTTGTAAAATATATAGGCTATTTATTGTGTTATGTAACAAGTGTTAATGCCAATTGGTCACAGTGGTGTTTTGTAGTAGTTTAATTGTGACATTAGACTAGGCCTATAGTGGTTCTGATCGGTGAATCAATATTTCTCCAGCGCTTGCTCCAAGCTCCTCGCCCACCCCTCTAGACCAGGGGTTCTCAAGGTTTTTTGGCTGGGGACCCCCGGAAATGCTTTGGTCATGTCCCATTTCAAATATTTGCCTCCAGGATGGAACCTAGTTAGGTAATATCATCTTTCTGTGTCATAGTCAGGGCTGCACATGTGGTGCGCCAGTGCGCATGCGTCGTCAAAATTCATTATGTGCTGTCAATCAAGTGCCGGGAAGCGCTTCTGCATACCAACAGCTGGGGCCGCCCAGAATGATTATTATGGCAGAATACTAGTAAATTCTGTGGTGAGAGCATTTCCCACTGACTGCCACTCAAAGTAGCTACTACTGGCCAATCACAGCACGTCTTGCACAAGTGCACTGGCCATTGTGGCTAATCACAGCGTGTCCTTACTCAAACGAGGGAGGATTCCATGCTGCTGCTCATTGCTGGGAGGAGGAGGGCGGTTGACAGGAGGAGGATAGGAGTTTACTACTGAGAAAACCTGACATTAATGGTTCGGCTTCTCCGTTTCAAATGTGGAGCGAACTAAAAAGTTAAAGTTGTAAAAGGGCATGCTTTGGATGCTTTGCACTCTTATCATTGGCCGCTGTGCTTGTATTTGTTTTCCGGGTGCTGGAGCAAGTTGCTCGTGTGCGATGCCGTCTGTCACAGCACCGGCCACCGACTTTTTACGGGTACAGATTTTGGGAGGAGTGCAAAGCATTGCGGATGGCACTGCTGCTGCACAACATGAAGCTTATCAACATGACAACAGGACTGGCACTGCTGCTGCACAACATGAAGCTTATCAACATGACAACAGCGTGTCCCGACATACTGTCCCTTATTATCGTAAAGTCGGGTTGTGTACATTGTTTATTTTGCATAGAGGAGCCATGTGTGTCTGTCTGACTGTCTGACTCTGTGTTGACTGTGTACGAACAAAAGGGAAGCCTGGCGTATGCTTCGCCGTACGACGTGTCATATGTTAAACAAATAGCTGATCTGCAAGCTCACAACGTGTTGCCTTTTGGAGGTCCAGCATGACCATGCCACAGTATTTGTCAGCATCCACCTCATGTTTGATGTGGTCACTCAAATAGATTGTTTGATTAACTTGTATTTCATTAATTTCATGTTAAGTGTGGAGCCGTGGTTCCTATAGTGGGACCACGACATTAAGGTGACACACATTATGTGTAGTGGTTAGGGAGCACCTGCCTAATTGTCTCCCTATAGAGAGTATGCACATGCATGATTTTCCCATCAGGACACGCCCCCCTCATCTAGACTAAGTGGCAAAACATTGAGCAGCATGGAGTGTTGGAGTTTAGAAGCACTCATTGGAAATCACTCAACCGTCCAGCGTACCACCTGTTTCTAAATGTCACATAATGCAGGAGGCAGCAAAATGTTGTGTTATTGAAAACAAGCACTTCCAAACTTTGACACTTAGAAACATAATCAAATGCAGGGCATTTCTTGACAGAAAGTAGCTCATAACGTTTCTATGGTGGATTTTTATGAAACAAAAACTTTGCAGATAAAGGATAATTCAAGCTTTTCGTACAGCTGCAATGTTGGTGAGTTTAA
The DNA here is from genome assembly GCF_963924005.1 of Protomyctophum bolini. NCBI lineage: Eukaryota > Metazoa > Chordata > Actinopteri > Myctophiformes > Myctophidae > Protomyctophum > Protomyctophum bolini. Next base: position 35,824,153 of record NC_137862.1, read on the forward strand.
CATTGTTTAATGCAATCTGATAGGACTTTTCTGTTTGGATGAATGGGCTGTCAAGGCCAGAAATTATTTTTTTGCCAGGTACGATGATCTCAAGCGCATACCCTCTATAGGTGAGCCTGGGTGGGGCATTCCATCTTGATTGCTCATTGGAGAGCACCTGGGCCCGGTGCCTCCAGAGAGATATAAAAGCAATGTCCCTGCCATTCACACTGAGAGATCCAGAGGAGGCAGACCTGCTGTCCGTGCCTCCACTCCCTGCTTGCCTCCATGTCCTATTTAGTTATGTTTGCATTATTCTTTCCATCCACACAGCATCCACCTCATGTTTGATCTGGTCGCTCAAATACACATGCAATTTTTCCCCCTTTTTTTGCAAGATACTTTTTGACCTGACTTATTTCAATCACTTTCGAGATGGCGCCAAGAATAGAATAGAGTGGTAGTTGCCGGGGTCTAATTTTCTGCCTTTCTTGTGCAGGGGGGTTACTTTAGAAAGTTTGAAATTTTGAGGGACCTGTCCCTGTTTGATGGAGAGTGGGTGATAATTGTAGCTATGGTTAACCTAGCATAACCTACAGGTTTTAGTAGAAAGCTTTGATGTGCTCTAGTCTACACCAAAACGCCCAGAGTGGGAGGGCAGTTTGTTAACCAAAGTTGTGGCTATGTTTTTAAAAATCACACCTGTGTGAAGTGAGGGGCGCTCTTATCATCATACGTCATCATACTGTACATCATCTCATTCCGGCCAATCATAATTTGCGTCATTACTTTTGTCTTCAATGTTTGCGTTTACACCATATAGTTATAAAATATCTGGAGAACGGATTGAGGAGCGACAGCTATTCACTTCAATGGAAGTTGCTCAGTGGCGTTTTGAAGCACCCGGAAGAACGACAAAGTCTTCCGGGTAGTATACCCCTCCAGCATTGATATGATTTGTTGGCTCCTATCGTAGTACCCTGTGCTGTTCTTGTGGTACATCTACGTCACGTGTCATGTCCTATACGTCACGATTCATTCATAAATGTCAACGTTGCCCCCCCTTCCACAAAAGTGCTGTCTTTAATGTTTGTGTTTATACACTTTTGTCTTCAATGTTTGTGTTTACACAGACCCAAGCTGAACAGTGAGAGTAGTAGGGGAACTCTCATCATACATCAAATTTCAAAAATATGTTTAAGTAATTGGCCACATCAGGCTTATCAGTGATGAGAGTGTCGTTGGATTGGATGATTATTGATTGTTTGTAAACCTGGAGTGAAGTGGTTCCAATATTGCATTGTTCTTTTATTGTGTAACATGTGAGAGTTACTTGAGTAATTTTAATTGAAATTTATATTTCACAGTATGCAGAATGGGTACATTTCAAACGAAAGCACAAGTCAACACAAAATATGTTACTTTGTGGGCGAACCATGATTAAGCATTTATACTTAATTGTTTACAACAGGGTCCACCTTTTTCAATTCATCAGAACATTTAAAGACGTACAAATATACACTTCTAAAAAAAAAAAGGGAAATCATCATATAAAGAAAGTAAAAAAGGTACATGTACAGTATGGGGATCTTTATTGAAGGAATGTGTTTATACTTACTGACAATACACTCTTCTACATGAGGGCGGCACAGATGTGTTCTTTTTGGCGAATATCTACCAATCAAGACATGCCCAATATTGGGATGCTTGCATTTAAGTGGTGAAAGGAACCATTTCTATTTCCGCCAAAGAAAATAGAATAGAAAATAGAATATTATTATCAATTCTTTAAATAGTGGTTGTACAGTACAGTACTTGATGGTTCTTCGTGGAATCTAGGAAAGAACCACTATTTTTCCTGTGCGAGAAAAATAGATAGAAGTAACAAGGATTCTGACGAGCTGGGCATGATTCACATCCTGTGTCTGGGAGAATCAATGGGCATTTGTATGTAAAGTAGGTACACACACTACGGATGTTTTAAAGGCCTGTTAAACCATTTTACAGTGACTCATGAGTATGCACACTGAGTTAATGAATAGTTTCTGAACATCTGGAATGTAACCTGTATCCTAAAGGCAAGACAGACAACCAGGAGTTTATAACCGTTCTTTATTTTATTTATATTTGCTTTGAATGAAATGTGTTGTGTAAATTGCCATTTATAGTTATAATAGTCATTTTTGTATCAAATAATCACACCAATGATGTTTTTAAAGCTTTATATTTACTTTAAAGGGTAGTTCAGATTTTTTACTTAAAGCTGTATAGGAACTTATTTAATTAATGGTTAATTGCGACCAAAGGTCGCAGTTAACTATGAAATCACTCAAAATCCCCATACATGAGGAAAGACCCCATATATTGTGCCCAGGTCTCATGACATTACTATGACATCGTTTTTGTCACTCAAAATCCCCATTCATGCAGGGGAAAGCCCCCATATATTGTGCCCAGGTCTCGTGACATCACTATATCATCAGGGATGATAGTAAATCAGGGATCATCGTAAAAGCGACCTGCTATCGCAATTAAGCCCATATATGGAGATCCCTGATGTCATCAATATTAGTATACTGTATGGATATGTCCATATATGTTGATCCTTCCCCATCCATCCTTCCTCCTTCCATCCTTCTCCCTTTTGACTGATACCTGTCCATTTAAACTCTAGATGGGCCTGGCCCAAAGTTATTTGTGCAGGGTTTGACCTCATCAAACCCTGTACACTCAAGACACACTCCATATATGGCCAGTGCATGCAACCTCGCTGTTACGAAGGCCTCGGTTACACTCGCCCTCAGGCGTCTTACTGGTATTAATATAATGGTTGTAAAGAGATTAATTTATTCCCTAAGTCCCGTGGTGGGAGTTCTGGTTTTGTTTTGGTGAATATTAAGTAGTTCCAGTCATTTTGTGGGGTCTGGGGGCCACGCATTAAGAATATATAAATCCAGAAAACTAGCGTAAATTGTATTGTTGTCCTTTGGCTTTTTGGCAACATTTGTTCAATTTAGAACCCTCTGTCACTTGGAACTATTTGTTGTGTCCGGTATCACTACACCATGCAGCAGCACTAAACCATAGTTCCTTGTGGCAGAGGGGTCATAGTTGAACCAGTTGCACGATATGGTAGAAATAGGTCAACAATACAAATGATGCTAGTTTTGTGGATTTTTATTTATTTATGCGTGGCCCCCAGTTACTCCCAAATGCCCAGAACTATATTCAACAAAAGCAGACCAGAACTCTCACCACGGGCGACTCACGCAATCACTTATTACCTTTGCAACCACTATATTAATTACAAGTATTTAGTAATGGCCAGTATATTTCCTACAGCTTTTAAGTGCAAAAATCTGAACTAACCCTTTAAGCCTTTACTGATAAGTGATAAGCTTAATGACACATTGTTAACTTGTACAGTAGATCCGTTATTTTTGGCAACCAAGCAACCCTCTCATAGCTACAGAATATAACCAACCAAGCAACCCTCTCATAGCTACAGAATATAACCAACCAAGCAACCCTCTCATAGCTACAGAATATAACCAACCAAGCAACCCTCTCATAGCTACAGAATATAACCAACCAAGCAACCCCCTCATAGCTACAGAATATAACCAACCAAGCAACCCTCTCATAGCTACAGAATATAACCAACCAAGCAACCCTCTCATAGCTACAGAATATAACCAACCAAGCAACCCTCTCATAGCTACAGAATATAACCAACCAAGCAACCCTCTCATAGCTACAGAATATAACCAACCAAGCAACCCCCTCATAGCTACAGAATATAACCAACCAAGCAACCCCCTCATATAGCTACAGAATATAACCAACCCTCTCATATAGCTACAGAATATAACCAACCAAGCAACCCTCTCATATAGCTACAGAATATAACCAACCAAGCAACCCTCTCATATAGCTACAGAATATAACCAAGCAACCCCCTCATAGCTACAGAATATAACCAACCAAGCAACCCTCTCATATAGCTACAGAATATAACCAACCAAGCAACCCTCTCATAGCTACAGAATATAACCAACCAAGCAACCCTCTCTCATAGCTACAGAATATAACCAACCAAGCAACCGTCTCATAGCTACAGAATATATGTTAGGATTTAGGCAAATGGAACAGCCATGTTACCTCTGACCTCAACCCATCCCCCTCCTTAAATTAAAAACACAATAGAGGTGGGGGTGGAAATCATCAGATTGGAAGTAGAAGTACATTTACTTGAGTAAAATCTGGAAAATCTTTAGATTTTTTGGGGGATATGTCTATATTTTAATACAGTGATGCATTGATATTGAAAAGACAACATACGTTGTAATTTGTATACCTTTCAATACACAAGTTAAATGTTTTAAACCAGAACTCGGATACTTTTATCAAGTACACTGTTGTTAAAATAGGGCAAGTGATATGGGTTTGTTTTAAGGTTAAAGCTCTTTAGGTCATCACTTTAAATTGGACTTGATTAATTCTGTATCCTGTGGGAGTTCTGTCTCCTAGCTAACTTGATAAAATTGGTATTCCAACGTGACATTTTTTTAAGAGCTGGAGAGACATGGAGACCCCTGTTAACAAACACTCTAGAGATCGTACTCTAGCAAGTACTATCAGAAACAAAACAGCATCACTTACCCTACCTTTAAATAAAAGTCACAATGGAGGTGTGTGTGGAAATCAGACTGGGTTAAAAAGCATATCGAAGCTACACGCTGTGGTTCACTGCACAGGACCTTGACAGATGGCATCACTGGTTGCCAAGACAACTGGGCTTTAACCCGCCACCTCCGGCTTAACCCGGCACACTGGTAGAAAATAACGAAGTACATTTACTCAAATACTGTACTTCAGTACAATTTTGGTACATGAGTAATTAGGCTACTGGTACTGGCAAATATTATACGTCTTACTCCACAAACAATCAGATATTTGAAAATAGCCAATCTGCAACTCACAAAGCATTGCGACATGTTGTGAGCATGTAGATCGGCTATTTTCGAAAACGTTTTTCATAATAGATTATGTTGCCAATACTTTCGTAATTTTGTAATATCTTTAAGTGTTTAAGTAAAGTAAAACCTTTAATAGGGGACCTTCACTTATAACAACAATGTAACATTATTTTTATATTGTCGTGGTATTGCTACTTTTACTTAAGTAAAAGTACTTCTTCCACCACTGCCCCAGTGCACTGGAGGGAGGGTTGATGGAAATTCTGCACAGGCACCATGTGTGGGTGTACCACTCAAATTGGTCCCCAGGGTCACAAGCATCCATGGCCTGTCAGATGGAGACACACTTATTAGGAACGCACTGGTGTTTCATCACTCTGTCACATTAGGGCAGACAGATCTCATTCGGAGGGGGATCGAATATTGAATCTTTTCTTTACACGTTGATAACAAAAGCTACCGTATAGCTGATACGCTCAAATGTCCATATGACACTGATTGTTCTCATCCATCAAGACATGTAGTCTTTATTTGTAAAATAAATTAAGAAAAAACCCAGACGAGCTTTATAGTCTTTATATTATTAAAGGGATATTTCACTAACTAAATCAAAAATGTAATTTGTCAATATTTGAAGGGGCAGAGGTTCACGTTAGGCCTATATTTTTTATATTTTTATATTTTATCGACTATATATATATATAGCCAATATTATCCTACCCCAATTTTAGCTGTAATCCTCCCCACACATTACTGTGTTGCCACTGCTATTGCACCTGCCAGTGAGGAGCCCACACCGGGACGATGCAGTGAAACCGCTGGTGGAGTGGACAAGTACTTTAACCCACCCCAGACATTATTTCCTGTCAGGATTTTTTTCTCCCTCTCTTTAATTACAAGATACTTTCAGATAATTAAATCCAGGTCTTTTGATTCAGTTGTGTACCGGAGGGCACTGGGAGAGCTTGGGGAACTGGGAACATTCATATAAATGACTAATGCATAATATGTCAGGCAGCCTCAAAGCTGACAAATGAAAGCCGGGCTCTGTTCAGCCTGAGCCAGGTCAGTAGCTGCAGGCCAGACCATTTATTTGTAATTAAGGTAGCTGCCTAGTTTGTCACAAAAAATGTAACACCACAGTGTACAAAATGGCCCTATTTGGAATTTGGATCAATTTTTACACTCTCTTAGTCTTAAATTAGCGATACTGGTGATACCATGTGTATATTTAGGATCAAGGGATTACACTCAATGTAGCATAATAATAATCTTTCTGCATTTTGTGGTTGATTATGGTCATTGTTTAAGTCAACATGAGCAGCTTGCATTAAGCACCCGCAAAATAATTACGGAGATATGTAAATATCCCTGAATGGATGGAATATTTTGTTAGACTATGCCCAGGGACACTCAAGGTTCCTGGTCTAACTCTGAGAGTGCATAAATGGAAGCAAATAGACCCAAGTCATTTGAATCCAAAAATGTGAGAACCTGATGTATCGCCTGAATCACATGTAGTTTTCAATGTAACCACCAGGGGGGGGAATAGCTTAACCTAGCCCTGTTGATTAGTATTACTGTCCTTCTGCCAACATAAAAGAAGGATGAACTATAAGGCTCATCAATTTATGAGCCTAATCTTGAAACAAATTAATTAATTGGGTTCGGAACTGGATTTGGAACCAAAAATACTTCTTCTTGCCCTGAAGTGGGAACCAAAGTGGGCATGTCACTTTTCAGGTTGGAAGATGCAGATGTGATATAAATCATAAAAAATAAAGAACAGAACCAGCAGTTCTAGACCAAAGTTATTTTGGTGGAAAAGGGGGTCATTGACTCAGAGCTAGCTCTTTATGTGTTTCTGGTAATATTGTGTGTGTGTGTGTGTGTGTGTGTGTGTGTGTGTGTGTGTGTGTGTGTGTGTGTGTGTGTGTGTGTGTGTGTGTGTGTGTGTGTGTGTGTGTGTGTGTGTGTGTGTGTGTGTGTGTGTGTGTGTGTGTGTGTGTGTGTGTGTGTGTGTGTGTGTGTGCGCGCGCGTGTGCGAGAGAGAGTCAGTGCCATTTGTCTCTTTGTCACTGTGATACCTATCACTGGGATTTTAACAAGATTACACAGAGAGTGGAAGCAATGGAGTGCCAGTGTAATGTGATTATCATGTGATGGAGTACATGAGACAGCTATATTATCAGTCGCCAGTTGCTTAACCCCTGTCATCACATGAGCACACTGTGTGTGTGTGTGTGTGTGTGTGTGTGTGTGTGTGTGTGTGTGTGTGTGTGTGTGTGTGTGTGTGTGTGTGTGTGTGTGTGTGTGTGTGTGTGTGTGTGTGTGTGTGTGTGTGTGTGTGTGAGTGCATGTGCGCGTGCGTGTGTAAGAGAAACAGCCTGGATCCAGCCCATGGCATAGACCATGCCCACTCTCTGAGTGGACTGCTCCTCTTGCTTCAGTCTGATAGTCAGGCTAAGAGAAAGAAAATCACTCAAAGTTTAGTGGACTTCACTAAAGACAGGCAGAGAACTCTCCCTGCCTGTCTCCCTGTATTCTAAAGACAGGCAGAGAACTCTCCCTGCCTGTCTCCCTGTATTCTAAAGACAGGCAGAGAACTCTCCCTGCCTGTCTCCCTGTATTCTAAAGACAGGCAGAGAACTCTCCCTGCCTGTCTCCCTGTATTCCTGCCTGCCAGCCTGCCTATCGGCCTGTTCCGCAGCTCACGCTCTCTCATTCTCAACCCTGTGATCCTTCAGCATCTCCGTCATGACAACCACATTTCTCCATATTCCTTTTTACACGCGCATCTCAGTCTCCATAGCAACACATTTCAGCTTTAGAAGCACGGACAAAAGCCACAGAGGAATAGGGAAGGACATACACAAATAATACGCAGCAACCCACAATTAAACCTGCACACATACTGCTCCCACACAAAGAAAATTGGTTATTCGGAGTGGAACCATTTTTTATTCCAGAAAGAACTTTTCAGACCTGGGCCGTGGCTCAGCGGTCCAGGCACCTTGGCTGGTGTGATGTGGGTTCGACTCCCGATCCCGACAGCCTTTGCTGCGTGCCACTCCCCCATCTCTCCCCATTTCCTGTCAGCCTACTGTCTGTCCCTCTGAACTTTTCAAAACCAGGTTCTATGAAGCAGTGGTTCTCAAACTTTTTCATGTCAAGGACCTCCAAAATTATATGTAGGCTATTTAGCTGCCGACCACATCTTAAAAACATTTTGTGCATGAACACTTTCGCTTAACATTTCCAAAGTAGCGAATATAGCAGATCTACAAGATCATGTTGTTTGCGTATAGATCTGCTATTTTTGCATGATTTATTGTGTGACACTGTGATAAGTAAGGATATTAACAACAAAACAAACAAACCGTTGAAATACTGAATGACAGTAATGGCATGCATACAGCATCAGTGTGTCAGAGTTTGTGTCTCTCCAAAATAAAATCTCCTGTAAATGGGCCTCATCATAGTCACGTCATTGTAGCTTCTTCATATTTCCCATTCGTCCAGTGTCCCCCTCTGTCTTCATCTTTCCCATCCATCCCCCTCTGTCTCACACACACACACACACACACACACACACACACACACACACACACACACACACACACACACACACTACAGTAGTACAGCAAGGAAGTCTCCTGCTTCCTGTGTCTTCCCACAAGATCTTTCTTACCCTCCTCCTTGCCTTCTGCTGTATCCCTCCATCTTCCTCCCCCTCCTTCTCCCATCCTTTGAATTTCATTTTCAAGTCCCATCTCCTCCTATGTCTGTAAACGTGTGTCGCTGAGGGGCATGGGCAAAGTCAGAAATAAGGAATCTATTTCCTTTTGATTTTGTATGTTTTTAAAATATTAATATTTCATATGGTAATATAAAATTACACCACATATCGGACCGAAAAGGTATAGGCTGAAAGCATAGCCCTTTTACAGAAAAGAACAAAAGCACAAAACACAACATGACATGCTGTGAACTTGCAGATCTTCTATGTTTGCAACTTTTTGAAACTTGAAATTTTCTAAATTTGTGTCTATAATGAAATTAAAATAGGGACACCATATTTAAAGTAATCAGAATACATTTTATTGTCACATCACAGGTTTACAGGTGTAAATCAGTGGGTGAAATACAGTTTTGAGCAAACTCCATCACTTTGTTGTTTAGGAAAGAAGGTATAAGGTCACAGAGATGGAGAGCAAGGAGAACATTTTAATTCATATAAATAATAATAATTTGACCCCTTAGGTAATTTTGCACATATGAATCTGTACTGCATTTTATAGTGCAAAGCACGCATGGAGCAGTTCGGAGTTAAGTGTCTTCAGTTTTACACTTTACTCATTGATGAGGGCTGGAATCGAACCTGGGACCTTTGCCTGGGCTGGTTTCCCGCAGGCTGTCAGTATGCTAAATGCAAAGTGACTATGAATGTGCAATAACCTTCCGTACTCTGCATTTTGAGTTCACTGCACTATGCACTTTGAGTACACTGCACTATGCACTTTGAGTTCACTGCACTATGCACTTTGAGTTCACTGCACTATGCACTTTGAGTTCACTGCACTATGCACTTTGATTTCTGTGATTGGCTGCATAGCCCGGCTTGTACAGTCATGTGATGAGATGTGCTGCTGCACTATGCACTTTGAGTACACTGCACTATGCACATTTTGACTGAATGCCCTGTGTTTTTATTGTTCAGTGGTTTTAGGTTTTTACCATGTCTTATTTCATGTTTTTATTATATTGGAGCTTCCGAGCGTAATATTTTCACATATATGTACCTGACTGTGCAACTAAGTGACAATAAAGTGAATCTGATTCGGAATCTTCTCTAACCATTCAGCTATCAAGGATATCTACATACTGTATATACACATAGCATAATAATAAGCGTATGAAGACATGAGGTGCAAAATAGTGGCAATGCATTGGAAGGTCCACATAGCAGCAGGTACTGTATGTAGACATAAGCTGCACAACAGCATGACGTCCACAATAAGGTAACAATCCACATGGTAGATCCACAAAGGGAAAGTAGTTCTCATAGGGGAACAATCCACCCAAAGGAGGTAATCCAGCATAGGAAAAACAGTCCATCAAAGCCAATTCTTTCAGTGTGGCAGGCCTGCCAGGTGGTGTTCAGGCCTAGTTCAACAGTCTGATGGTAGCCGGGTGGAAGCTGTTCAGAAACTTGGTGGTCTTGCCTTTGATAATGCAGTAGTCACTGACCTCCTTGCCTGGCTGTGGTCGTAGCCAAGTAATACCATACATACACAAACAGGATAAGATGCATGAGCTGTTACTACTGACAGGTAATATCACTAAGGTAACTAACATGTAATATCGACACATTGCACAGTTGTGTACTATAAATGTGTCTACTGTACCAAATCTGCATGTCTGGTTTGAATATACTCTAGACTTTATTTACTGGTCAGCATTTGACTGGCTTTCTGTGCATGCGTGCGTGCGTGTGTACGTGTGTGTGCTGTGTATGTGCATGCATGCGTGTCAGCTGAAAAGAGGAATGGACAGACTGACAGGTGGAGACAGAGCAACAGTTGCTCTGTCCGTGTGGAGGTTTGGACTGACAGCAGTATATAGGGCCCGTGTTTAATGCCCCACACCCAGTTAAAATGTTTCTGCTGTGAAAAGTAATGTTTCTGTATTATTATTTGCTTGTATACATATTGCCTAACAGAGAAAACATATATATATAACAATATATAACAATAAGAAATTGATAGAGATATTCAGGATGGGGATTAGGCATTTAGGGGTTAGATTTAGGTGTGTGTGTGTGTGTGTGTGTGTGTGTGTGTGTGTGTGTGTGTGTGTGTGTGTGTGTGTGTGTGTGTGTGTGTGTGTGTGTGTGTGTGTGTGTGTGTGTGTGTGTGTGTGAGACAGACTGTGATAGGCGGTATATCTCATATCAGATGGCTATGTGTGAGTGACTCATCCCATATGTCAGTCAGATGAAGGCTCTCTGCAGTGTGTGAGTCACCATGCGGTGGCCAAGTGACGACTCCGGGGAGGGAGAGACGTACACACGGACCGCACAAAAGATAACAAAGGAAGAAGTCAGAGCTGAATAATGTGACAAAAGAAAGGCATGGTGACATTATCTTATCTTTACCATCTCACTGGGACTCCATTCTGTCACTCACACTTCATATGCACTACAAAGATCCTTTAGTGTCAGTTTAACTCCAAGAGTGTAGTAGGCCTACAAATGCAACCAAAGGTTGCTTTTCTCTCACAATTACAAATGGTCCTGGATAATTTAATATTAGGGTTTCACTATGTACAGTGCACTGTCCCCAAAAAATAATAATCTGTGTATGGACTATGGACTAATATCATCAACCTGCTCCCAATGTGGGAATTTGAAATCGTTCTAAATGGAATGGCAATGAATGACTGATTATGTTATGGGTGAATATCAAATAATCGTGTTCAACAGCTTGGAACGTAGACCCTCAAATCTATTTGCCGGTCAAACAGTTGTGCTTCTCCTTTGTCTCTTTGGAAAGTTGAAGTTATACATGGTGGAGATTATGCCGAGGGTGACAATGAGTACAAGGTGTTTATGCAAATGCATTTCATAATGAGCATCTGTTGGTTAGGTGGAAGTTATGGTATGATGCTGAATAAGGAGGATGAGGGAAAGGTAGCAGCTTTTTTTCCTATTTACTTGGCCAATATTTCCATCACAAACTACAAAATAAAAAGGCATAATATGAGAAAATGTGTAAAGCACTAAACCACGTTGGAATATTTATTTATATATATATATATATATTACCTCTAATAAAGTTAACCTCAGATAAAAGTATTTCTTCATGGTAACCAAAATTATATTTAGTTTTGTTACTGTTGCAAACATTTAAAGCCGTAAATCGTTATAAATTAAATTATTTATATAATGTTTTTGCTCCATTTTGCCTAAAGCCAGATGCATAAGAAATGTCATCATAGCTACATGTCCATAAAACACCATGATGTGATATTTTTGTCGTGGAATATCAAAAGATGCCCCATTCTTTTCATGGCAAAATGTCAAGGGCAGTGTCTGTGTCTCCTGAGTGCTCAGTGGGGCCTATTTGTTTATTGTCTGTGCTCCCTCCCACTCACTCGTTCTGAGATCTCCAAGCTCACAGCCGGTTGCATCATTGACTCGCTGTGAGCATGTAGGTCGGCTAATATTGTGTACAACACCGTCATACTGCAAAATCTAATCAGGCCTCATCCCAAAGGTGTCTATGCTCGCACACACATGCATCTCTTAAAGCCACAGTGCATCAATGATTTGTCACAATATAAAAAAAGTAATAGAGTAATTTCAAAATGAAATGTGTTTCCCATACCAATATATGCTCTATAGAGTGGTTAGGCTATAATAGCGGATTTGGTGGCTACAACAACCAGTTTGTAATGGGATAAATAGGGCCATCAAAGCCAATGATGAAATGAATGGTGAAGGCAATTGAGGAGCACCAACAATATTATTATGCACAATTGCAGTGAATTGCTACCAATCAGAAGAAAATGATAGGGTCTGAGAGAATACCCATTTTACTGTCATTCACACCAGGAAGGCTGCTATTATTTCTCCCCCTGGAAAATGGAATGGAATAAGCTGTTCAAGTATTACAATTTGTAAAATATATTTTAGGAGCTTTCAGTTTCAAAATATTTGACCTTGATGTATTTTTACTATTTTCTTTGTATATATATATATTTGAAATATTGGTTAAAAAAAGGAGTGGTTTTGGACATACAAGGTTTGCGGCGCAGTCATACATAAAGTTCTATTTGTGTTGACTTGACTGAGACCTCTCTATCAGACCTGTCACTTCACTGGGACTAATAGAATCAGATGGACAAGAAGTGGGAACAATATGAAATCAATAAATCCTGTGTGTGTGTGTGTGTGTGTGTGTGCGTGTGCGTGTGCGTGTGCGTGTGCGTGTGCGTGTGCGTGTGCGTGTGTGTGTGTGTGAACAACCTTCATGTAATATAATATTAATACTGTAATTGAAAAATAAATATTTAGCATTATAGTCGAACAGGTATTTTACAAGCTAGCACTGATTTGTTGTTATGTTCCCACAAGCTTTCTCCCAGATGCATTAGACATCAAAGCCTTTTCACCCATCTCTCACTTTTTAATGAGATCTGGAGTAAGTGTGTCACCCCACTGTGAAGCCAGCAGTGACAGGCAGAGGGACAAAGGGAAGCCTGATGCAGAGGCTTGGGGAAATAGACCCCCACCTCACACCCCTTGCTAGCTCCCATCTGGTGAAAGGGCATTAAGAGGCTAGACTGAATAAGGAGCTATTGCACACACACACACACACACACACACACACACACACACACATACACATTTATACACACACACACACACACACACACACACACGTTTCAAATCCACATAGAGCGCACGTGCCCAAGCATACCCCATCCAAATGTCTGGCTTTTATTCTCCATGTAATTAATGTACAAGGTTGTTCTTTAGTATTTGTGCTATTTGTACTCTATACCAGAATTTCAGTGTTTTGTGGAACTGTCCAGTGCTGAAACACCATGCCAATAAATCTACATTATAATTGTTAGTTTGAGCTCCTGTTGCACAATGCACACATTTATGTGAGAACCACTAATGACTATCAAAGCCAGAGGTAATACTGTCAAAACGTCCCTTCTCTGCATCCTTCCATTCCTCAGGAATTTTCTTTAGGAGGGTTGTGTATGTATGGGAGCTATATTCATTCTTCTTGCATCTTTCTGAAACAGTTTTCTGTTTTCTCACATCCATTCTCCCTGTCTTTTCCTCTCCTCCCTTGAAAAGAGCCACTAGCCATTTAGAGGGAAAGGGGATGTTCATATCGTTGAGCATGATTTCATTTTATATTTTGCATGGCCTGGCTGTGGGATATTTGGAAGGAGAGCTTTTTACTCCACTGCGGCCACACCCCAGAGACTCCCCCTTGACTGCAATCCTATGACGCAGTTCACTGTGGAAGAGGAGTTGGTGGGGGCTGGGAAAGGTGCAGGCTAAATATAAACATTTACACTATATATATATGTTGTGATAGTATTGTAGGTTGGCTTTTCTAACCAATCCTGCTGCCCAGTTAGCACCAGTTGTTTGCTAGGAGCCAATCACAAATCTTCCTCTGAGAAGGCAGTTATCTAAAGGCATTTAGAGGAGGGGGGGTGTTACTCAACATTTGCATAGAACTGTATTATGTAGAATCAGACTGTTTGAGGTGTACCAATAATGATGATACACTATAGTCAGTACTAGTCACTCTGTGCATTGCATATCTATGAAGGATCTTCCTGAACACGCCCACAGTTCAGTAAAAACACACCCTTTCTTCATTCAACACTTCATTCGCGTGTGGGTGTGTGACTGGTGCCACAGAACGGAAGAGAGGTTATCTCCTATAGACTCCAACACAAATCTATATGTTACAGCTCATACATAAGATATATCTCAACTCCCTGTTTCCATTTCAATTATAGCAATCGTGGCTTCTCATAAAACTAGAAATGTATGTATGTACGTGGCATACATGCATGTGTATTATGAGGATTGAACTCTCTTTTCTGCTGTGGTCTGAACAAACAGCTGTGGTCAGATGAATTATCTCTTCTTCCTTCCCTCCTTTCTTTCTTTTCTTTCATGGTAGATATATTACTACAGATCCCCTCTGAGGGATCAGCCACGAGAGAAGGTGATCTCACTGTCGTGCGTATTCCTGGGTGGTGCTCGAGGCACTGTGTGCAAATCAGGAGGTTATTTATGAGCACGTACGTTCTCTGGGGTCCTAGTACAACCCTAGCACGGCCCCCAAGTCATTAAAGAGTGATTTTGGCTTCCACACCCACCCTCCTTTTCTAACCTTCCCTTGAGTCTCTCTGACAGCACCTGCCCCACACCCACATGTGAGCAGTAATTTAAAATGCTGAGCATATGCGCACGCATTTTCTCAATTTAGCAGCCATGCTGTCTGACTCACAAACACGCACACTTGTGTACACAGCAACGCCATGACGCAAAGTATTGACAAGGAGATATTTTTAACAACCACAACTAATTATGCTCTGACACACACACACAAAACAATTTTGTGGTGTGATTTTATTGATCATTTATGCTCCGTAGAAAGAGGCAGGAGGCAGAAGGTTCTGCAGCCTAAGCCCTAGGTGAATTGATGGTCACAAGCCGTTATGGGTCACCTCCCTTGGCTGATCTGGGACAAAATGATGGTTATGGCTGGTTGGCTGTGAGAAAATAATTTGGAGGGCTGGTGACACGTTTATTGAGCCTGTCAAATTAACAAGTGCAATGATCTGTGCCGGGACATGGCTTGTGATCTAATTGCTGCATCTGTGTGTGTCTGCGTGTGTGCGAGGGGGGGAAGAGAGAGAGAGAGAGAGAGCATGGTTGTTTAGCATCTGCTGATGCCAAAGTTGCACTTCAATGAAGCACTGAGTTCTGGGACAGGATATATCACAAGACACAGCATCTTTACACATAGCTGACACTAAAAGAGACACGGCTGTTTCTATTCTGTTGCAGAAATAAAAGTAGTTAATATGCTCTTCGTCATCAGTAGCTATACCTACTAGACCTGTGTCTGTCGGCCACTGGCCTACTTGGGAACGATGCAAGTTGGGAACCTAGTATGCAATACCTGTTGTCATAGCACCCGTTAACCATCTGTCTGTGTCCCTTTTGTGCCCATAAATATGGAGATCTCTTATACAGTATCTGTCTGCCTGTGTCTGCAGTGCAAACTGACTGTGAAAAGTGAACTGGTTAAGTAATCAATGGGAGGTATGGGGTTGCCATGGCAATCAATTGGCTGAGGCAGACTGAGGATTCTACAGCTGAGGGGACTTAGGCTCATTAAGTCTGATGAATAAATTGATGTTGTTTATATTACACACCATGTCAAGTTGGACAGTTCACCATATCATGTTTATCCGGTCCCTATCATTGCGAATGTAGTGAGCACTTACTATGAGACCTAGCAGATCATGTCTGTCTGTGTCTGTGTGTCTGTCCGTCTGTCCCGCTATCCAAATATGGAGTGTGTTGCATCAGCAATCACTCAGCTCCATATATGGGCACAAAAGGGGCCAGGTCCACTCAGCTCCATATATGGGCACAAAAGGGGCCAGTGATTTGTTTGTTGTGGACCTGGCCCCTTTTGTGCCCATATATGGAGCTGAGTGCGTTCGCTTCCCGCGTTTGCGCGTCTTACTCGTTTTTAACTCTAGCCTATTTCCTGTTTGCAACTTATTGTTCATACTTAATATGTCACGTCACATTGTCCCATCCTGTTGTTCGTATTTCAGGGCCCTATCACCATTTATGATATATTTTTTACGCCATATTCATATATACACATCTTTTACTGTCTCTAGTAGGACCGGTTAACTCAGAATACTGTCTGTAGCCCTGTTTTGATTTCAGTCGTTCAGCCTTGGCAGTTTGATAGCAGCTCTCTTGGGATGTGTAAACAAAGCCAACACACTATCAGGAGACAGTTGTAGGTCCTTGTTTCTCGGGAAAGAGAGTTTTATCTATAGGTCACGATGACCACGGCGCCTTCATGGCATGCCCTCTCGGTATGAAACCTCATCATTGCTTCCTGGGCCATCAATGGGCTGGACCAATGAGATCTCCTCCACATGGTTGCTGACCGCCAACGTGGGACGCTTATGCTCCAATCACGATAAATAAACAACATTGCGTCATTTGGACTATAATTGTGTTACCCACGGTAGAAAACTTTATCCAGGAACCTTTGGAACATATATTATGGACTTAATGTTATTGTAAAGCCTAATTTTTATATAAACTCCCCTATTCTTTAAATTAGGTTTCCTCTTTCTTGCGTCTTCCAATTCCTAAGTTTTGGGTCTCGTTCCATTTTTGGATATAATCCATTTCCTAGATTTAAAAGGGCATTTCACTCAAAAGGTATTGAGTATTTTTCTAAAGTACTTCCATCTTAAAAGGTTTCAAATCATTTTTTCTAAAAGATATTCCTGCTAAGGCTACTTCTAAACTACAGCTAAAAGGTTTTATAACTATTTTGGGTACATACATACATACATTTGAGTAATCTGATTACTTCCATGGCATAGGTATTTACATTTAGGCTTTTATGCCTGGTCCTTCATGAACTATCGAAATTACTGATATTGGGTTAATCAAAATATACATTTTAAAAATATTTAACAAAGTCCACTGGCCGGGCACTGCACTCCCTGTGGTGGTGTGGAACGCGTGTGTCAAATTTGAAGTCGGTGGAGCAAACGGTTCTCAAATTACATGGATTACAGACATATGTAGGCCTACAGACGTGCGTGTACACACAGAGACGTGGTGCAGCGGTGGGGCGGCGGTGGCTCAGGGGTAGAGTGCCTGGATGGGAACCGCAAGGTTGCCAGTTCGAACCCGGGCTCCCCCAGAGTTACTGTCGAAGTGTCCTTGAGCAAGACACTGAACCCCTAATTGCTCCCGATGTGCTAGTTGGTGCCTTGCATGGTTTCCGCTGCCATCAGTGTATGAATGGGTGAATGTAATGCACAATCTATGTAAAGCGCCTTGGATAAAGGCGCTATATAAATGCACCATTTACCATTTACCATTTTATTGTAAGATGAGCATATACAACTGAGGGAACATAGGGCTGAGGGAACATATGGCATGACACCACCATACTGTAGCTATGCTAAAGCATTAGCGATGTAGGAATGTTATTTCCTTGCTGATCGTGGTTTGTGAGATTAGCCCCAGATACACATACAGACCCTCCTCTAGATGGCTGAGCCCCTACATACAGTATCACACCGTAAGAAAAGTTATAATGCAGGTCTATGGTACTACAAAGTAGTTAGTATAGGCCTATTTCAGTATAAATCTAGGTATAATACTGACTGTATAGAATTTTTGATTGCACTTTCCCTTGGACAGGGGATAATCACCTGTCAACTGTAGGAAGTGAATTTCTTCAGACAAATGAGGACTGTTATGGTTCAACACGTTGTAGTTTGTTTTCTGTATGCTTCTTTCTTTTTTAAGAATTTTTTTGATAGAGTACAGTAATTAGACAGGAAAGGGGGAGAGAGATGGGGGGAAGACATGCGGCAAAGTCAGACGGGCTCGGGACTCAAACCTGCGACATGCTGTCAGGCTGGATTACCGGCCTAGGTGCCTGGACCACTTTGCCGCGGCCCAGGGCAACCTGTTTCTTTCTTAATGTGGAGGTTGGGGGGTATCCAGACCCTGTCACGATCTGTGTCATGTTCTTTCTCCCTGTTGCGTTTTCAGGTGTTCCTTTGTTTCCTAATTATAGTTAGTGTTTTACTATTCACTATTCAGTTGTGTTCATTTAATTTTTAAGTGTTGTTGTATTCCTTCCTTGTTTCTTACTTTACACTTGTGTACATTTATTTTGTAGTAATGTTATAGTGTCTCCTAGTTTCCTTTGTTGCTGTGGTTTGGTTACCTGTCTTGTCTCACCAGCCGTGTTTTGCACCTGTGTCATTTTAGTTGTAGTTTTAGCCTATCCCTGTGTTGATTGCCAGTTCAGTTCACCTGTGTCTATAGCCCACATCTATTTACTCCCCTTGATTCTTTGCCAGTTTGTTGTGTGTAATAGTCATCATGTTCGGTCTTCAAGTGTTGTCTAGAGCTTGAATGAATTCCCTGTTATTTTCCTGGTGCTTTTCCTAGTGATTCCTCACGCCTGTTCAGGTGTTTCCTTCATTGATGTTAAGTAACCCCTTGCATCTGAACCGCCCTGCTTCACTCATGTCTTCCTTGCCAATAAATGTTTTCACCAATGTGTTTGTAAAGATGTCTAGTAAGTTAGTAACACATCTAGGCCCCTAGGGCAAAATGTTTAAAAGAAAACTGCTTAAAGTAGGCCTACTATATGTGCGGGGTCAAACTAGTGTTTTTGTGAACTTGTGAATCAATACCTTTACCCTAGCCCCTTTCGGCACCCTCTGTTACCTTTTCTGTATTTTGGATGGCGGTACCCCACGGTCTATTCCTAATTAATCCACTCTCCGTAGGACGTAGCTTTACCACTGTCTGTTCACTGAAACCTGCGTGGTCGCTTGAAATGATGAGATGTTTCAAAGATGCATAAAGTTGCAGTAGGAGACCACGGAAACGTGTGCGAAGCGGCGTTATTCTGCGTTGCCGACTTGCCGCTAAGTATTTTTAATCTTTTTTTTTAAAGTTTTGGCTTCTCTGAAATACTTCCTCACTTCCCATGTCTCCCGGACCTAGTTGCACGTCCTACAGTAGTTACTGCTTCTGATTGGTCAACCGTGTACAAGCTGGATGTTTTTAATGCTGTCGTGTCGTAACTCGTAGGTCTATTTAATAACTCCTAGTAAACCGAATTTCAAAATCTTTGTGAGATGTGTTACTATATAGACACCTTTACAAGCACATTGATGAAGACATTTCTTGGAAAGAACTTTATTCTCAGCTTTGTGTGTAGGCCTATGTGTGTCTGTATGAGCATGGAATGTGCTCAGTTGATTGGCTGAGCACGGAATGTGATGTATGATGATGTATGATGATAAGAGTGCCACTCACGAGTCACTTCACAGAAGTGTGATTTTTGAGGGGGAAGACAAAAGTGAGGACGCAAATTCTGATTGGCCGGAATGAGATGATGCATGATGATGTATGATGATAAGAGCGCCCCTTACTTGCAGTCACTTCACACAGGGGTATGTTTTTGAGTGGTGCAACCACTCCAAGGAACAGCAATGTCCGTGTTAACCTATGTGTTAACCTAGCGGCAAAAGTGGCGCTGTTGTGGCAGAAACGGAGAGAGAGAGATAGTGTTGCACTGTTGCCTAGTGCTAATTACAGAGAGAGAGAGAGAGAGAGAGAGAGGGGAGTTGCACCACTCAGTTCACACAGGTGTGATTTTTTTAACATCCCCTGGCATGGGTCCTTCACTCCTGCACCGTGACAGGCCCTAACAGATTTGTTCTCTAAATAGCGCAATAAGTGCTCCTCCACCCTCTCATCTCCATTAAGAGGTTAGGACAGTCAATGGTTCCAGCAGGAGAACACTGGGGGTAGAGTGACCCTATTGATTTCTCAGGACAACCATTAACTGTACACTTCCTGTACTAGCCATGGTGAACCATGCTTTGTATTCTGATTACAGTCCAAAGCCCCTACCATGTTGTTAATACCACAATGAGCAGTTATATATTTGTTTTTCATTGTGTTAATTATGGTCAATGCAGGTCAGATATGATGCCTTATTGACCAGACCACCATTTCATTACAAAACTTTTGAGAATCTTTAAAGGACTTTCAAGATGATGCTATTTTAGAAATAAATGGTTAAGTAGATTAGGCTATACCTTCAGCTCACACATTACTGGAACTGAAAAGCAAGCCAACATTCTCAATAGAGCTTCACTCGAATAATTGGACAATTGACTTATTCAAAAACGGGTGAGATTATTTTAAAACGTCACTAAATCACATTAATCTGCAATTTGCGTTTGCACAAACACAAAAAACTGAAACACTGGACACATTCTGATTTAGTTTCTTTGTTTGGTTTTGTTATCAAAAATGATATAGAGCATTTTGTTTTGACATCAACAAACCTCTCAATT
The DNA here is from genome assembly GCF_963924005.1 of Protomyctophum bolini. Classification (NCBI taxonomy): domain Eukaryota; kingdom Metazoa; phylum Chordata; class Actinopteri; order Myctophiformes; family Myctophidae; genus Protomyctophum; species Protomyctophum bolini. Next base: position 35,844,825 of record NC_137862.1, read on the forward strand.
TCCACAAAAACGAAGTCATATCACACTGGAACTTCACTCAGAGGCACAAAAACAGGAAAATGTAGCCATTACTTCAGATTGCACATCTGTTCTTTTTTGAAAATGTTCAGTCACCGATTATTACAGACAGTCCTTCATTCCCCCTATTGTAACAGTGGCGTGGAGGAATAGATAAGAGAAGGACGTACAGCATGGTGAGGCAATAGGGGCCAGCCATCGACAGAACGACCATAAATAAATACATTTTATAAAAGGAAAAACGAGAGAGAGAGAGAGAGAGAGAGAGAGAGCAGGAGAAACGGGCTCAGAGAGAGGATGGAAGAGTCAGACAGAGAGAGAATAGTAAACAACAGCACACCCTCATGAGGACCACAGGGAACCATAGTGAACAACAGAGATGGAGAAGGTAGGCGGAGCCTGGGTTATCATTCTCATCTGGTGAGCAGTCTCAGCACAAAGTCCTGACATGTTATCCATGTCAAAGATATTTGTGCTGTACTCTATTACTATAATATACGTTTTAATATATATGTATATGTTTTTTTTTTTTTACAAGTATTTGTGTTGATTTCCTACATTTGTTATCACTAAAGCACAACTTGAAAACAAGTACATAAGGATAAACAAAACCCCACCACATTATGTTGTGTTATTAGATAATGGAAGATAACTGTTCCAACGAGTTATTGCTTTGTACACTGAGTAATGTTTGGTGCAGAGTTGCAGACCCAAACCCTACAGGTCCTACAGGTCCACATACCTTGCTGCTGCCTTTAGCCTAATGTTATACTTTGTTGAAAACAAAACATCTAAATTAGATCGAGGTCAAGGACCCGCTAAATAATATGTATTTGGCCACGGATCTCCATCTGAAAATATTTTGTGCCCACATTCAAGAATTGCTAAGTTCAAATAGACAAACACATATTGCTGGGGACCCCCAGTGGTCTTTGATGACCTAACCTTACAGGGGGACTCCACTTTGAGAACCACTGATTTAGAAGCTCAGCTACTTTTGTCGGGTGACACGGTGACACCACGCAATGACCGAGTACCCTATAAATTATTATTTAACGTTTTAACAGCTACACTTCACCTTTGGTTATTGTGCAAAGAAACGGACACATCAGTAACAGTTTTAAGAGACATGGACAAGACAAATGTCAAAGAAATGTCAAAATAAAACGAAAAAGAGAAACATACAAATTTCACTTTGTTCCATGCATAAATACATTTCCACACACATCGAACATTACTGTATATTGTGAAGTGCTAAGGTCTCTGCGGGGGAGTGAAACACTGGGTGATTGGATATCTTGACAACCTTACAGACCACCAAATTTGAGAGTGATAATTTAACATTGAATTAAATTAATTTCTCATTTCTAATTAGACATTACATTTATACTCTTGGGTTGGGTAGGTGCAGAATGAGGAACAAACATGTGTTTACTTGTGTTTACAGCCCAGTACAGTCCCAGATACCTCGCAATGGTATGGCTCATTTCAGTCTCATTCCATGGAAATGGACTAGTCCTAAAAATTGACTTATCTTCTATGGGATTGTAAATATAATCTTTGCAGTGGTGTAAGTGTAATACCAAAAGGCATTTCCAGATATTCACATGGTTAATAGTATTTAAGAAAATGTTTCCAATCATTTGACTTATTTTTAATGCACCGCTTTAATATTTTCACTGAAAATGTGACAAAATTATCGTCACTCATTTATAATCTTGTATACTATTATACATTTTGAATCTCTCTTCATTACTCTTAGAAATAGTTAAATTTTCTCTCATATAACATTACTTAGTATTCTTTCTTGGTTATGTTGACATAAAGACAGATACTGATCGGTTAATTCCATACTTTTTCTAATCTCTGAATTGCACAGACCCTTCATAGAGCCAGACCGCATCGGCAAGGCCAAATAGGCACTGGCATATGTCATAATATCATCTGTAGGCAGTGGTGGACAGTAACAAAGTACATTTACTTGAGTACTGTATTAAGCACAGTTCTGAGCATCTATGCTTTACTTGAGTATTTATATTTTTGGATACTTTCACTCGACTATACATTTCAAAGACAAATATTGTACTTTTGACTCCACTTACAGTACTGGTTAACCACTTAAGCCCTATTTCAAGTAGCCTATAGTTAATATAGCAGATCTACAAGCTGACAATGTGTCACAAGCTTGTAGATCTGCTAGTTTCACTACTATTGTTTTTTGTTTTTACTGTAATTTTAACTTTTGAATACTTGAGTATTTTTAAAGGCATGTACTTCAATATTTGTAAAAACAAGTACTTTAACTACAATTGTGACAGTACTTTCAATTAGTGGAGTAATATTTGATTCGGTCTCTATAAGTATACCTATAGCCTACATTGACTCAAGTACTCGGTTGAGTACTTTGTCCACCACTGATCTATAAGCTCCTCTAAAACTCTGTCTTGTTGTATCTCTTTCGTCCACTCTACCAGATCACTATACAGCATGTTTCCGTCACCGTCTTAAAATAAATTGAGGAAAGCCACTTCTGGTAAAAGGATTGAAAAGGATCATGCTGTTCCCGACGTTTTTAATAAAATGGCCTATCTCAAGAGTGTTCATTTAGTCAAAATAGGAATAAAATTATTTGGCCTATAGTCACCTGACTTAGGCCAAAAAATGTGCCTATTAAATTGTTGATGTTACATAACTGACACAGTTATTTTATGACATTTTTTGTTTGGGTGAAATGCTTAAGAAATATCATATAGTTTGCCTTTTCTTTCTGTTTCCAGACAAACATAATACAATGACTTGGGGCATTATTTTAAGAAGGTGACGCGTTGGAAAGACTTGACTTTTGGCCAAGCATAAAATGCAGAACATGATCTGAAGAATGGCTTCATTTCTGTGCACAGCAAAAAGACGGAGAATTAAGAGAAGGTACATTTTTGCATTCTCTCAGAATTCCACACTGAGAACTTTTCTGTGTGGTGATGCACACTGCTGAGATGAGATGAGCTGCAACTGATACTGCTGAGCCAACGTCTTAACAGAACTCATCACACATGGCCAGTGGTGGAAATGTACTTGAGTACAATTTTAACTTGAGTAATTAAAAAATAATTGATAATAATATTTTATATTTCAGCTACTCGAAAGAATAGCCATGCTATTTAAACAAAAAGGTGAAAACATTTTGAAAAAATTAGAACTTCTACATTGTGGTATTGCCACTTGTACTTAAGTGAAAAAGAAACTGAGTACCTCTTCCACCACTGCAAATAGCAAACGATAATGCAGTGGGACCAAGAGTAATATTAGCTGTCAGCACAGTATAACAAAAACCATTATGCCATTCTTAAAATCAGTAGGATTTTTATGCCATAAAATGTGTCCTACGTGTACACATAAGTGACTTTTTCTTTTATTTTTTTCTTTTTTCTTTTTTTTTACAAAAACACGCACACGCACACTCACACACTCTCTCTCTCTCTCACACACACACACACACACACACACACACACACACACACACACACACACACACACACACACACACACACACACACACACACACACACAAATAATGATAAGAAAAATAATCCCCACATTGTGCATTCAAAAAGACACACTACTCTCAGTGCATTCAGCAGAGATGCAGTTCAACCAAAGTGTCTAGTCTCTGCATGGTTTGGTTACGATTCTGTGTAGTGACATATCTATACACTGTGAAGGAGATGGAATGTAAGAAGACCCAGTTAGGCGTCAGTTCATATGAACTGCACACAACCCTGAACACAGTCAATTCCTCAGTGTTAATTTAACTCTGAGAGCATAAAAAGTGACTCAAATGGACTCGGTACATTTAACCCTCAGAGTTAAATCAAAGGAAAATTTGGGCACATTGGCCAGGAATAGCCGATCGACAAGCTCACAGCGTGCAGCATTGCGACACATTGTGAGCTTGTAAATCTGCTATTCCTGCAGGCGAAGACATTCTGTGTAGAAGGAAACGGCAGAATTACAGTTGTAACTCAGGTCCGTTTCCCTAACAAAATGTTGACATTGTGAAGCAATGTCTATTAAATGACACGTGATCTCCTCATGTCAGAACAATGGAATTTAGGTTCGGCCAAGTTTTCCTTCCTAACATTGAGGATTTTACTGTACAGACTTCAATGTGAGCGAAAAGCTCTGGCTGATGAGTTGAACATGGTTCACATGGTGGTTACACAATTGCACTCCAAACAAATATATTATATTACCCATATGCATAATAATACATTTACAACCTGCCAATTTGATATGTGTTACATCTCATCATATATCATATTTAATATTTTTACAATAATATTTTTTAGGGTTTTTTCTTTTTAAATTATGATTTGAATTTGTGCAAACATACAACAATGGATTGTAATTTCTCTCTTTTTTCTTATTTCTTGTTTGTTCACACCATTTATTTTATGACCAAATTGACGCAAACACAGCAACATTTTTCTACAAATGTGAATGTGGTGTACACAGTTAAAATCCTCAGTGTTCATTTATCCATTTTGTACACTCGTTGAGGTAAATGAACACTGAGTATTTCACTGTGTATTAACCACTTAAAACCTGTACCAGAGCCTGGTGTTTAAGTGCAGGCTAAGTGTTTTGGTCTAGGAGTAGTCTTCACCCTGCTTGTATCCATAACTTCCTCCGTGCGCCTCCTCTTGAACGTACTCCTCCGTCTTCTCCCAGCCACCAGGCCAGCCGCCGTTTGCCTGTGTGGTGGCTCCGTACGTTTTGGCCGAACCTCCAGCCAGAGGAGCACCGTAACTCTCTGTGATGTCACCGGTTTCCTCTGCCAGCTCGTCCTCGTCAATGAAGCCACACTTCTCGTCGCTGGTCAGCTCCGGATCGGCCCACGGCTGCTTCTCCCCCGACGCAAAGATGCCGTAGAAAATCACCCCCCCGTAATGCACCATGGACGCAATCAGGAACACATACTGCCACTCGTCTCGAGTCTGAAGAAGCAACGTGAAACAAACAATGGGAAAACTGTAATTAAACATCACCATCTAAATACAAACCTTTGCATGGTGATTAGTTTGATATTAAAAGGCAGGGTTTCATGTAAACTGAAAACAATGCAACAATATTGACATATTACAACAGCATTATATAATTGTCATTGAGTAGGCCTACATCTACAGTATAAAGCTATACAACTGCCTTAGAAGTCAATGTGTGGTCTGTATAGTAACTGTTAGCCAACACGTTTTTCCATTGCTTAGGCTTATGTCTCCATTACCATTACATAGAAAGTCAATGTATACTGAACGCTCATCCTTCGGAAGCCCATACCTTGTTCTTTGTCATGGCACCAACAATCAGTGGACATACCATCCCAGACAGAGTACCCACACCATTTGAAATGCCCATCAGGATACTGGCATAGCGTGGAGCAATGTCCAGATGATTCACATTGAAACCTGATAGAACAAAAGTAATCTATAATCAGAATGAAAAGTAACTGAGATAATTTCCTGTTGTATTGTAGTGTACTCAGTACATTGCACATCACAAGTACATCAGTACTTTACAACACAAATGTCAGTTTGAGAGGATCACATCTTTCAGAAGGAAAAGAAAACAGCAATGGAACCCATAAACATTCAAAGAATAAAAATGGCACAAATAATAGCCATCTTGTTGCAGAAGGAGGCAATAAGTTGCTCCACATTCAGCACCTCCCCCACACTGGCTGGCTGGCTGAATGAGTGAGTGTCCTGGCTGGCTGCTGCGCACAACGTGCCCGCTCTGATCCCGAGGGACGTCTAGAGATGAATTATTAAACACTCCAGGAAAAAGCTGAGGAACAGCAGGCATACAGGCCATGACGATACACACCAGAGAAATCCTTCATGTCGGCTCCAAAGAGTGTACAAATAAAACTAAATGGGCACTTTTGAGTACATTTAGTTAAATACCTTCTTCTGAGTAAAATTTCCACCTACGCTGGAATAGGTCAGAAGGCACTGTGAGAGACCTATACCAGGATCTTACTGAGGCTAGGCATTTAGGTTTGGAGAAGCTTTCATAAGAGGTTTGGAACAGGGTGATTGGTAGCATACTGCATGTTAAAGCTTGTTTTAATGAATAGAATACTAATTTGACTAATCTATATGGTAGAGCATGTTAATACAATATACTAGCACATCTGCAGTCAGTGCATTGGTTGGAGGTGTTCTCCCTATACTCTTCCATTGAGAAATATCTAGACCCTGTAGTGCCGGGTAGATCAACTACACACTGACAAGTCATACTGCCTGTGAAGTAAAGATGATTGTATCTCTCCTCATTAACAACAGCTAAGAAGATGGTTGCTATGCAGTGGAAACCTCCTCATAATGTGCTCTAACCTTTTTATATAGTATATCTAGAAATGTCAACAGCAAGATTTCATGGAGAGAGCGAGCTTTAGACTATGCTTTGGGCTAGCTTTTGGCAGGATATTGAATTGTGGGATAGTATGGATATCGTGTATGTATGGATATCATGGTGAAAAAAGAACAGAGCCAAATCATTGCAACTATAGACATGGCCAGTATTGTTTTACTTGTTGTACTGACCTGAAATAGCAAAGCCACTGAAGCCAACCGCTAAGACCAGGAATGAGATGGCAACCCCTTTACTGTGGGAATATCCCACCACCAGCAGCAACGTGGCTTCCATGCCAAATCCTACCAAGTAAACAAAGAATGACACACACACACACACACACAGTCGACAGGCTGTCAGCCATCATAGTGCCAGTTCATTTCACCACAGTTTGCACCCATTGACATACAGTACATGTACATGACAGATTAAATCAATGTAACAGTTACAGTTACTATCACAAAATATCTCAATCTAGAAACATATTGTTAAAATATTGTCACTCTGTTGGGTGGAAATCTTGTATGTCAAAAACCTTTGTTTTCGCCAGACAGCACCAATACGTTTAATGTGAATCTAAGTCTGTGAAAACACACCCTGTAGCTGTTCAGGGGGAAGGTGTTGAAATTGAAAATTCATTCTCGGCTTGTTTTTTTTTCTTTCTCACCTCCACAGTTCATGATCTTCCTGACGTTGGTGGTGGACATAATGTTTTTTATGCGCAGCCAGTCGGCCAGCTGGCCCCCAATTGGCACAATGATGGTCATCACCAGATGGGGCAGGGCAGACAGCATGCCAACCTACAGCCATGTACATCACACATCACTGAGCTGCAAACACCAGTGAGGCGTAGCAACACAACGCATTCAAAACATGGTGAGTGCCACAGGCCTATTTCCTCCTGGATAATGGTCAAGCAACATTACAAATACACTACAGTGTATTTACACTATACACTATACACTGTATTTTTTGCATTCATTATGATAATGCATTCTGCCACAATTCTTAGATTTAACAGAGAAAAAGCACAAAGCGCTGTATTTTGGTCATCAGGCAGGGGCTCTGTCTGAGCCACTACTATACATGCTGTGCAGACGGTTGTCTTACCTTGCTTATCTCAAAGCCGAACACCTCCTCAAAGTACGCAGGCTGGCTGATAAGTAACAGGTAGAAGGTCCAGCTTCTGCAGAAATTGGCCACGATGATTGCATAGACCGGCATGGAGGTGAAGAATTTTCTCCATGGGGTTTTAAATTTCTACAGTGGATTATAAGATTTTTTACATAAATGAAAACTATTTAACTTTAAAATAAATATCATCAACATGAATACCTGTTGCCTGCTTGATAGTGTGCCATCCCTATATCTGAGTAAACAGATCATGGTGGTCTGTTTTACATGCATGCCTCTGCCAGATGCTTGCACAGGCTGATACTGTACTCTGAGGTCTGAGCTGCATGTATGAGCTCACACTCACATTGCACCTTCACTTATATTTATTTCATCATTGGTCATGCTTCCCTCTCACCTTTGTGGGTACTGGGTATATATCTCACATAAAACAAGTCATTACAATTTACATTCAAATGTCACCCTCTGACTCTCCCTATACCTACTGTAAGATTTGAACGGAACTTTTCCATCAAGCCTTTATGTGTGCTGTCTTGCAACGTGGAACCACGTATAGACAGATCTGAAGATAAACGAGCTGATCTCATTTAGGTACAGTATTTAAAAAATATGCTGAATGGTTTGATGGCAGATTTTATATGGAAATGCTATTCCTAGGTTATCATTATTTCCATTTGTACACTCTGAGTTGTTGCTCCAGTCACGCTCACCTCAGATGGACCCATGAGCTTAGCAGTTTCTCCAATGCTCTCCTCAATGTAGATGCGCTCCTCATCGGTAATGGTTGGGTGTTCGGCTGGGCTCTCGTAAGACACGAAGATCCAGAAGCAGTACCACACAAGCCCAACACACCCTGCTCAGCACAGACAGACAGACAGACAGACAGACAGACAGCATGTGATTCTACAATGTACCGTACAGTATATTGTATGATGTATAATGTACAATTTGGGTTGATTTTTTACTGTATCCAGTTCTGATAGAGAGAGAGCAGGGGTCCTGGTCTGCTGGATATTATTGTACTACACAGACACACCAAAACATCGACCAAAAAAATCAATACCCAGCCTGACCGGTTAAATCTATTTCACTTTCTCTGGACATTCTGCTAATCAAGACCATTCTCTGGGCTACAGGACTGGTCTAACAAGTGTGAATATTTCTCAACAATATCTTCTTCTGCCATCAATGGAACAATTGCACCTGATTAACACTGTCAAAAGAACCGATCATTATGATTAGTTCTTCTTGGCAAGTGACACTGTCGTATAAAGTGAGCTTTATGATAAACTATTGAATTGTCTTGGGAGGTGATTTATAACTACAAATGGACGCCATTCCGAGCTTCGGAATGGCAGTCCCAGAACTTTTCCTTGGAACCCATGCACCTCGCATGCATCTCATCCATCCATCTTACCATAGACGTAGAACACAGAGGACCAGCCAGAATACACCCATCCATCTTACCATAGACATAGAACACAGAGGACCAGCCAGAATACACCCATCCATCTTACCATAGACGTAGAACACAGAGGACCAGCCAGAATACTGCATCTCACCCATCCATCTTACCATAGACGTAGAACACAGAGGACCAGCCAGAATACACCCATCCATCTTACCATAGACGTAGAACACACAGGACCAGCCAGAATACACCCATCCATCTTACCATAGACGTAGAACACAGAGGACCAGCCAGAATACTGCACCATGCATCTCACCCATCCATCTTACCATAGACGTAGAACACAGAGGACCAGCCAGAATACTGCACCAGAATCCCAGCCATAGGCATAGCAATGACAGCACCAGCATAAGAGCCTGAGACGGTAGAAAGAGAGGTCTTTTGTTCAATACATAAAAATGCACAGCATCATTCCACGGCCCATTCTAATGAGTCCACCACGTAGCTCATATTTACCACAGAATGAGGTGGTGGCCAGGCGACTCCTTTCCAGTGGGGGAGCCCACTTGGCCCATATGCCATGACACGCTGGGTAGGTCACCCCCTAAAAACACAGCCCAAATTCTCATGTTCATTTAACTTTGAGTGACAAAATTGTTTTAAATGCATTTGGATGTATAACCTTTACCCAGGAAACGAGTAAGACACATTTGTTGTAACAGATATAAATGTGCATCTGTCTTTGTTTTTTAAAGTAAATGGACTATTGTATCCCTGGAACAGATGCCTCAATGCTTTTAGATGAGGATATAGCCACCCCATCTACCACTGAATAACATTTAATATTGAATGCCATGGTATGAAAATAAACAAACCAATGGACAATCTATTGAAACAAAAAAAAATACCCTTTTCTGAAATAAACGCAGCAGTCTGCAAGGGTCATTACATTGTTTTTATTTTTAAAATATTAACTCATATGCAGAATGTATCTCGATTATAGATTAGCTCACAATTAACTAACACTTTTAGAGCCCAGAACCCATAATACATGGACCAGCATATATTAGCTGCCTGTAATAACAAGCCAAAATCAACATTTTTCACCTTCGATATTACCATTAACTATTGAGTCAATGCTCTGAGCAAAGAAAGACTGATGTGCTGTTTACGAATCAGAGCACCTCTCCTGTTATTAGATGTTCATTTCAACAGCAGGCAGTGAAGTGGCTTTGTTCAACACAACTGACAAGCCGACATGTTGTATCGTCGCTGTTCGGCAGAAACCATGCAGCTAACTCCATTTTTCAGGTTTTTGATTTATATACATTAGTGCTATTGAACACACTTACGTCTGTATGTTGGTTAAAAAAAGAATGAAAAGTATTAAAAAGCGCTTCGGCCAAAACCTCCTAACTTCACTTGAACTGGATGTTTTTTCATTTCTTGAAAAATAAACATTTTGGAGTTACAGTAGGTGGTTTCTGCCTGACGGCAGAGATACAGTATATGGTGTATATGACACAAATGTATAGTATACAGTATACTCACTACAGTACACAGTATACACACAGTACTGTGGATAGTACTCACTACAGTATACACACAGTACTGTGGAGTGTGGATAGTATACATGGTTCTTGGGCTAATGAATGCATCATGCACCATCCAAACCATCTCATTACCCTTTGGTCTGAAAACCATGCATTCAAATCCTCAATGTTCATTTAAAATTGACAGTGTAAGAAAATGTTCCAGCATTGACCAAGTCCATCCTTTTTGAAGGTTGCAGCTTTTAGTGTGCGTGTAAACACAAACTGTGTCCATTGATAATGAATGGCAATTTTTACACCATTGTCCCAACACAAACATTAAATGCAATTCATAATGCATGGCCAGTTTTGAGTGTTTGATTGGCTGGAATGAGATGATGGCTGGAATGAGATGATGCATATGATGAGAGCACCCCTCACTTCACACGGGTGTGATTTTTACACTCTAAGATTTATATTACATTTTTAACTGTGAAGCATTTAATGAATATGGCATGTGAAATGCATGAATGGCTGTTATTTTCCCTCAATGACAGGACAGCTTTGAGTTTAGTGTCATGATTTATTACCAGTCAACAGGCAATTGTTTGGGGGTTATGTTGCACTACACACTGCCACATTCAGAATTTATGATTGTTAGCACTTGTACAGCCAGTGTTGCCAATGTGTATAGGTTATGTTGCAAACAATAAGGGACACAAAGGGATCAAGTTACACTAGTATTCCCCAATTGTAGTGGACAGGATCAATACATGGTTTCATGTTTCCACATGGCTGTACTACAACCATTTGGGTCGTGTTTGTGTTTGGGTATAAACCTCATCCATATTTCAACCTTTTAATTCAAAGAATAATAATCAAAGGAAAAAAATATATAAGTATTAACAAGAGTTCTTACTTTACTGAATAATAACTACACTGGCTTTCCCTTCTCATTTCCTCCAGCAAAGTATTAATCGTTTTGGACATAGCCTACGAGGTTTCCACCCGACAGCGGGCTTCCTGGTGAATGATAAGACATCACCGTCTGGTCTGCCGACTGCCGCATGCATATCCATGATATATATATATATATATATATATATATATATATATATATATATATATATATATATATATATATATATATATAGGCATATAATAATAATAACTCGTGAGTCATGACTAAGAGAACGGCGTTATTGTTATTATAACATTTGCGGTTTTATTCCCTTACCTCCACGAGGCCTTGTAATATCCTCACAAAGATGACACACCCATAGTGGACTCGAGCAGCCGAGGGGATGAACATGTTGAGTGTGGCGGTTAGGACAATGGCTGCACCAAAAACCCTGAAAACAATGATCAATATTATAGTGCAGCCTCTTTCAGTTTGCAGTCTCCGCTAATATTCAGCTTCGGGACTGATTTCAATCAAATAAATTGACATGATATAGGCCTATATTTGTTTTTTATATCTATTTATTAGACAGCCTACACATTTGGCCCTCGGTGAAATTGCATTTAATATACCACATCAATAATGCAACAATGCCTTGTCATTTTGGTTATAGACTATAGGCCCATTCAACAATCCGTTTTTTTATATAATTATTATTCATGTTTCCTACATAAGGCCCGTCACCGTGCGTGGTGACACACACACAGCGGGATTACATTGGTTTACAATGTGGATGGGGTGGCGGGATGATTTTGGGGGTGGTGGTGAAGCGACCTTTGCGAGGAGCAGCAGCTGAGCTGCAGGAATCATAACGCATAAGCAGAAGGCAACACCGACACTTGTATTTAGCATTTCTGTCACGTCCTGACGTCCTGCCCCCCCCCCCCCTCCTGCACCCCCACCCACCCACAGCAATCGGTCTGCGGTGGGGACAAGCTCTAATCCGACTGAGGCGACCCTTGAGCACGACTCACGAGAGGAAGTTCTAATTCGATTATTACATGTGTACATGAACAACAGACAATGTGATATTAAATAGGCTACACCTTTGTTTATAATCAGATTAATTATCCATAGGCCTAGTCCGAAACGTGTTTTATTGTTCCTGCTATATATGATTCATGCGTCAAACTGTGCAGGGCACTGCAGGCATAATGTTTTCGTTTTCAACGTGTCGTTATTATAGGCTATAAATTTATATATTCCGTAACAAAAACAAAAAAAACAAATGTTACAGTTGAAATGACAGTGAAATGTTTGCGATATAAAAGAGGCTTTATATTATAATGGATCACGCAGATATGTGGGCCTTCTTTGGCGTCAAAGGCTGGTCGCCAAGGCTGGTCGCCATGCCTTGCAGAGAGCCAGAGATTAGCCTGCCTGCCCCAGGGAGCTCGTTAACAGGTGGCACAGAGCCCTGAGTAGAGAGGCAGCCTGGCTGCCCGGAGGCCACATCTCTGCGGCCTGCATGTAAAGATGAGCTTAAACACTCATTTATGCTCCGTCGGTCGCACCACGTGAGAGATAAGGCTGCCAAATCATGCCATGCATGCACGTGGTTCTCAAACATTTTCATCTGTGAAAGAACTCAAGAAGGACCGCAAATTCATATGCAGGCAAAAAGGTGCATGCAGGCTATTTTACATTTTCCCACAATTCTTCAAGATCTTTCGATTCACAAGCTTGGCTATTTTCAAATATCCGAAGTATAAAATAGGCCTGCCGGCTTAAACCCATGAAGGACCGCTGGGGGTCCCCGCCCCGGACCCCACTCTGAGAACCACTGAGCATTAATGCAATTACACACACAACTCATCTGATCTGATTCTGATCGACCTGAGTTTTGACTGGAGCTTGTACCTTCTCTTCCCATTCATAATTCAGTTCATTAATTTTATTTATTTTTTATACTTATTTATTTATTTGTAGGCCTTCTATTTTTCGTTATTTGCATAGTTCAATGTTAATAAAATGACAACGAATGGTAGTTGTTGGACAATTGTTTTAATAAGCCACAAATGGGCCTATACATATTGGCTTGATCGTTAAAAAGGATGATTTATTTCACTTCAGTGTTCTCAGTCCACATGCCAGACAGACAGTGGTGTAACCTACCTGTTAGCAGCCAGTCTGGAGCAGATGTATCCTCCTGGGATCTGCGTCACGATGTAGCCCCAGAAAAACGACCCGTGAATCAGCCCAACCGTCTCTGGATCCCAGTTAAACTTTGCTTTCTTCATGACAAGAGGGTGATAAGGCCAGCAAACTATTAGGTGGAATCGACTGATTTGATTCGTTTGTATATATGCACACTCTATATAGCCTATATCCCTCAAATAGGCTATTACGCAATAATACGCAAATTAATGCTCTGGCAAAGCGATATATGAAAAAAATCATTAACCACTTGAACCCCCTATGGAAATCCTTTCTCTCAAATATATCTTGGCTAAAAATAACCAATACGTTCAGTTGCGCTGCATTTTGTGACAGTGCTTTGTTATGCTATTCGTCTTGCTTATATATATATATAATGGATGCTGGGACCGTATTCAAGTAATAACGTGAATGGAGGGTGGTGAGGCCTACAGGAACGTGTGTGTGTGTGTGTGTGTGTGTGTGTGTGTGTGTGTGTGTACTGTGTAGCTATACACGTGCTGCCATGCACACACCTCTGTGATAATGATCTTGCCGTTCCGGTGGATCGTGCTGTTGTTGACCATGCCCACTATGGCCACGCCCAGATTACAGCGGATGCCGAAGCTGATGCAGAAGCCCAGGCCGCTCATGATGGCGATGACGTACCTGCGAGGCAGCCCGCAGCACGTGCAGTCCCACAGCGGGGGCTTCTTCTCCTTGGCGGCCGCGGGGCGGCCATCCTCCGTCAGCTCGATCACCTCGCCCGTTTTCTGTTTCCTCTCTAACACCCTGCGTGCGTGGTGCGGGGAGTGAGAGCCGAACGTCACTCGTCTCACACGCAGACAGTGCACTCACTCACGATCTATACAGTATAGCCTATATAGGCGTATGAAATTAATGAGATGATAGTATAATATTAGCCTACTATAACCTACTCTGAGTCTGAGGCATGCATAAGGTGCTAGTCGAACATAAAAGGGAATATTTTCAATTGAATGGACATCAAGCCAGCATTTCTTTATATCAATAATGTATATTTCCTTGTGAGTTTTATTATAAGGGCAGTGAACGGTGGATTTGGGAACCTGCAAGGGCTCCTTCTATAGGAGGATGAGGAGATAAGGGTCTGTAAATTCCAAGAGTGTAAATGGAATTTTCATATAAAAAATATTATAGTGTATAATATATAGAAATACACATAGGCCCTAATATGTTTTATTTTTATAGTGTAGATGATAGTGTTACTAGTGTAGTGTAGATTGTGGTCCCATATGTATGAGCATTTTTTTCTCGATTTTTTTCATCAAGGTGGGCCCTTGAAATGAAACAGGTTACTCCCTGGGTTTGGTAGTCACGACATGTTTTTGAAGGCCTACATGGGGAATTCCTTCCAAACGGGGGAGGAGGGAGAACCCCACCTCGTGCGCTGACAGCGTGATCGCTACTGTCACGACGTGACTCCTCAACTATTAGGCTACCGCTTGTATTCTGCATGAATGAGTCGCTGTCCGGTGGAAACCTCGTCAGTCGTTACTTTTCAGGAAATGTTAATAACTTGTGTTCCAATTGGATCCAAATTTTCTACATTTAATTTAGTTTAATAGCAAGGGCGCTTTGTTAATGTATAGTTATACATCCCATAATTGGTTCAATTATTTCAGTATTTAAAAACCCCACAGAGTAGACACAGCCCACTTTCACTTAATCACTTCCACTTTACTTTTGTGTGACACTGCATGACAAAGTAAGGCCGGGGCATTTATTTACGGGGAAAAAAGCATATAACTTGAAATATGGAGGTTATACCATGCACGGGCCCGACAGCGATGAGGAAGAACAGTGCATCTCTGCATGATCATTATACCAGGCGGGCAGGCCTGCAAGGCCAGACGTCTGTGTAGCCTATACGTTCACAGACTCAAATTAACACAGCAACGGATTTAATCCAGTGGGAAATATCAAGCTTCCATTAAATACACATAAAACATGGCACAAAACTTCATCTTTCCAGAGATGTAAAAGCGGAGATGCGCCTGGCTGTACCGCATTGCAGCATCCTCATTAGCATTCATTGAACAGCAGCTCGTTGCTCATGGCAAACATCTATGGGCATGCATGCCTCAACCCCCCCCCCCCCCCCCCCCCACACACACACACACACACCGCAATTACTACAGGCAGGGATTTTAATTTATTCCGTATATTTTGTCACACGGAATTATTATTATTATTTTAAACGAAAAACGAAAAGAAAAACGTTATCAAAATTTCGGAACAGCATTGGGTTTTCATAGGACAACCCACACAATTATGAAATCGTCACTAACCGCTATATAGCCTGCAATTAGCCTATGATTTATGATAATGCTTGCCTGCTTTTAGAACAATTATTGAAGCAAACGTTTACCGTGCCTTCCATACATTTCAGACCATCAAGCCAAGGCATCAATTTCTTACTACATTTTCGTTTAGCCTGCCCTATACCATTTAACCAGATACATTTTGAAACATTTCCATGCAGTGTTAAACGAAAATGTATGTAACGTTTTCAGAAAGAAACTAAATCAAATCAAAGGTTTATGTGCAAATTGTATTTTAAAAACGTTTGGCTATATGATTTAGCTTCTCAAACGGCTGAATAGATTTTCATCTAAATCCTGCCGATGTAGCCAAACAAAATCTGCATAATATAGCCTATAATATATTAATGCCTGGAGGTATTTGACCCCTTAACTTAATTTATTTCGGGAGTATATAGCCTATGAAACAAAACACGTCTCAATAAAAGATAGCTATTTGTCCTGCATGAAACAGTATAGATTTCTATTCAGATTCGTTTAATTTCGAAGAAGAATTTGTCCATTCTCATTGCATCCACTTGTTGTAGTCGCCACCACATTGCATCGCTTCTAGAGGCGTGACTAAAGGTGGCTGCAAGTTGTGCGGTGTAGGTGTTTTCTCTTCTTTTTTTTTAATAAGGAAGGGGAGGGGGGCAAACAGCCTATACCTACGCACCATGACAGTATCCCGTGTCCGTGTGTGGTAATACATGAGCCTGAAATGCATAGGATATTAAACGAGTATCAATGGGACATGCCAATTAAGCAAAGATAAAAGGGCAGGATGCTCAACTTACTTGTGCATATGACCCAAAGCCTTCCCCGCGAATTCCTTCACCCCCGCCGTGGCTCTCATCTTCGTGGACTCCATATCCGATTTCTGCTGTAGGCCTATTTCTCTATTTGATTTCTACTGTTTGAGCATCTTGATACAGCGCGCAGTGGAGCGGTAAAGAAAATGAATAAAACAAAAATAAAAATTCAGCCGTTGCGATATTTCTGTGCAAAAGGCTATACCGAATACAACAACACTCACGCCGAGCGCCAAAACACATTCATGTGAGACGAATCAGTCGAGCTGTGGCCCCTCGTTCACTAACTGCTCGCCCAACAACGTGGAGTCGTGGAGACGCGAATATCCATCACGCGAAAAACGAAAGATATCATTAGATCAATCAAATAATACACCGGCGTCGATAATACAGTGGTTATATCTTCCAGAAAACAAGAATATTTCAAATAAATCTTAACAGCAAAAAAAGCGTCAGTAGGTGTGGAGGAGGAGGTGTGCCTCGTTAAATCAAAGAGAGAGAGGAGGGAGGGAGGGAGGGAGGGGAGCGCCTCTCTCTCTCCCTCACGTGGAGCGCTCCAGTAGTTCTGACGTATCCAGACCTGTGGTGGTTCAGCTTCAGCACCAAGGTCAGCGACAGCACGAAGCACTCTATTATCAGGCTACATATCCCCCTTACATTATGTTCAGCTGCACGGGGCTATTCAGTTGCTGTGCTGTGTACACTATGCTGTATAAATAGGTATGAGTTATTTGGTCAAATATAGGCTACTATAATTTGCGTAGTTCGTAGCTGAATAGTAAAAACAACAACGGTATATATATAGACTTCAATAGGCATTATTTATTTTCCTCGTCTCCTCTGCTGTTTTTGTGCTTTTGCAGGGTATAGTGCATGGCATAATATATGAAAACTACCTCCCAGGGGCGGTGCCATGGAAACCAAATGAACAGAAGTGGATTTCCCCCGAATACTCCTCACCAGCCAAAGAATCCATCAATAATTTAGGCATCTCGATTCTCCCCTACCTCCCCGCCCCCCTCCCACCCCATGTACCTCGCACGCACGCAAGCACGTATATGCACACACACACACACACACACACACACACACACACACACACACACACACACACACACACACACACACACACACACACACACAATAATAATAATGTGCTTACACACAAATAATAATAATGTGCTGCCGTTGTTATTATAAGTATTCTTATACAATTTGAACACAAAGGGGAGGAGAAGATATAAATTTTATTCCTGAATGTTTCGTGGAGCTTGAGCGCCATCTGGCGCTCATCAAACACATTACACATTGCACATCCATCTGACTGAAATTGTAGTATTCCTTCATTTATTAATTATTATCAATGTTACCATGACTGTAATTAGTTAATAAACAGTATAACATTCAATTTAAATTCGCAAAGCATTCACTCAATAGCAATTCATGCAAACAAAACATGGCCAGCTTGCAGCTTGCAATAAAAAAGACATAGCCTCTATAGCAAGAACAACAGTATGAAATATGACACATTTGAATTGTGATTGGTATATTTAAGGCAGGTGTTTTGCGGCAGTAAAATTGATCTTGCACTTTACAGGATCAGGCAGGCATTAAGTCATCTTTGTTTTTTCAGAGAACAGACACAAATACGTCTGCTTATTATATTAAACCCATCAAAGATCTGTAAACGATTTGACTGTCAAATAGTGAATAATGGTATACCTGGACATTTGGAATAAGTACATAAAGCACAGCACAAATCAGTAAAACAAAGCAGAATAGAAATGAGAAACATACAAAGAACATATAGTGCAAGACTCTGCTGCAAAGAAATACCCCCCCCCCCCCCCCCCCCCCAAAAAAAAAAAAAAGAAAGTTTGAAACTTTGAAAACAAACGACATATAAGCTGCTGTAAAGAAATAAAAGGACTGTTTCCAATCCTATTTGTAGCAGAAGTAGACATGTATTATAACAATTATGCTCAAGTATAGTTAAATGTACTTCTATAAAATGAACAGTAAAAGTAAATAATTGACTCCAGACACAAACACTTTGGGAACCAGCCATGTGTCAATAAATAACATTCTTCTGATGCATCGTAAACGCATAACACACTGTATGAATAGGGAATAACCAGCAACTGAACATCCATATTCACATGTTACCATCCAAACCAATCCATTTGAATTCAATTATCATCAATCAACATCCATCATAAAGATAGACACAGGGATGATTAATAGCCATGCACACTATGAGAAGCAGTTCATTTAAAGTTCATCTTCAACTAGGAGGGGGAGGGTTGATAAACTTGGTCTACTTAAAACCATACAGATAGGATAAAAAAAGACATGCAAATCTCAATGCCCATTAGATTATGTGCTGGTTCAAAAAATACCTTGTTGAACAAATAATCAGTCCTGCTAAAAGGTATTGCATTTCTGCTATTGTGACGTTCCAAGCACCTTCCTCAGACTTCAGACGAATAGGGGAGAAGTCTATAGGAAGAGCTGTGTGTTCGGAATGTCACAACAGCAGTAAAATAAACATCCATTTGGAATGCAGATATCTCTGTTCAACTTCACAACTTCAAAGTGCACACACAGGTACACCTGCATTTCGTAACATCTTTTAAGTTACCAGTGTATCATCACTCTTTCCTCTACACCCCCTTTGTCATACTGTATATTATTGGGAAATGCACAGGTTTGGTCCCACAACAAGTTGTGTGTGCCATAGACACATTAAGGGGATTGTACATTTGATTATAAATAACATATGGTTCCTATAGGCAGAACATATGCAATCACATATTTTGGGTGTTACAGTATCAGTACCATTATCGGCGGTATAGGGCCTTCTTAAAGTTGATAGCTTAAATCGATTATACTCTCCCCATAACACAATATATGATAAGTGTTCTAACTGTTCATTCATTAATGTAAAAGGAAATAAGGGATATGTCAAACCATTTGAATTAGATACTAACTGCAGGTATGTAGACTTTAAAACCTTTCAAAACTGACACACACAAGGGTCATTAGGGTTCAACTCTTCGTCATTACGTTCTAATTTGAAGCATCAAAAGCAGTTGATATTTGAATGGCTCTGAACCACTGCATACATCACATTTATTTTAGTCAAGATATGTACACTGGAGAGAACACTCAAATACATGGTTTTAAGTTGGGAATGGTAACTGCAATTGTAATTACAATTACAATCTCTCTCATATCCCACTGTCACCATAACACAGTGCCAGCAATCTGCCATGGCACATGCTGAGAAAGTGCAAAAAAAATGCCTTCAACGAGATTAGTAATATTTAAACAAAGCAAATCAATGTCTTTCTTGCTGCCTCTACACATATCCTAATATAGGAGTATAGTTTGACAGCTGCTTTTTACCATAAACAGATAATAACACTTTTATCCCACTGATAAAAGCCCTTGATATGATTTTGGTCGACAATGAACTCCCATATAGGCTTGGGTGGTGTTAGGAGGAAGTGATAGCCTACTACAGGCACTCTGATAGCACTTCACATTTGTCTCTAGCAGAGCAGAACCCAGGGTAGAGCTCTGACCGTGATTCTGTCATGAAACTAGCACTCAGCTGAAGTTTGAGTTTCTCCACCTCGTAGTTATGCAGGTATTCCTGGATCAGGTATCGTTCACGTTTGATCCGAGCCTTCACCTCCGAAGGAACGTCGGGGATGAGCCACGCCACAAAGAACTTCACCACAAACACCACGTGCTGGAGAAGGAGAGGCAGAGAGTCTTTGATCTAGTAACATACACCTTGACAAATGATTAGAGCACCTGTTGCTGCAGAGTACTAGAAATAAGTTGATTATTTGTATTTACCTCCATAATAATTATGAAAGCCATTCTAGCTGCCAGGATGTGCCAGAACTGCATCGTGTGCGTATACTCCCTCTGGTGGCCTGGAGGGTAACGGTAATCACGGTACCTGAACAAATCAACAAGTGTATAGCTGTAGTGTCACTAATGTAATGCATAATGTATCTAAAGGCATTGGCCTTAAACATTGACCTTAAACCCTTAAACATTTTTATACCAAAGTAATACATATTTAAGTTATTTCTGTCCAAAACATGGCAAATCCCAAATGTATGGCCAATTTAATGTCACACACATGTATACTGCATAGTGCATATATAGTCCCCAGTACCTGCAGGTGGTGATGAAGGAGCTATCAAACCAGGCAGCTCTTTCGCCTTCTTCTGGCATACTGTAAGCAGAGATCTGTGAGATGTTGTACACCGACAGGCTGTTGTTTATGTAGCCCATCATGCTGGCCTCTGTGCCACTGTGGTAGGCATACAGGTAGACCAAGCGTGGGATCATGTCAGAGGTGAATGCCATGATGAATGCCTGAGAAAAGAGAAACCACACAAGGCTGTCAAACTATTTACATAGAGATTAGGGGCGGGAACCCCTTTTGGTGTTAGCATTGTGCTACGCTTTAGCTATTGAAAAATAGCAGATCTACAAGCTCATAGCGCACCACCGAGTGGCGTGCTACGAGCTTGTAGGTCTGCTATTTTTGAAAAATCGAAGAACGACTGACATAGAAACATATCTTTTTCAGAAAACTGTCAGGATGTAGAAGACATTTTTAGAATCTGATCTCAGGTCTAAATGGGTTAAGTAACAAATGTAAGGGAGGGGGGGGGGGGGCGGACAGACTACAATATAGAATGACAGCTCACATTTGTGACGACAGACAAGATGGCCACCACGTTGAGGATTTCCTGCCAGGCTCCAATGTTTCTGGCCTTGGATGCAACGGGTCGCCTGTACTGTGTGGTGAACTTCCAGGCATCCACCCTGATCTCCAGGATGTTGTTGCAGAGGGCCAGCAGAGGAGCCAGGGGGAAGGAGGCCACAAACAGGGTTATGAAGCCAAACTGGATCACTGGAAGGGCAGAAAGAGAGAGAGAGAAAACGGATTAATGAGTGACAAATGCTAGTTTGTTGTATGTATGTTTTTAATGCTTTGTTTCCTAATATAAGGTACTGTTTGCTTGTTATAAAGTTGTTGTAAAGTTTGGGTTTTAAACCCAAATCATATCATTTATAACATATTTGTATATAAAATAAGGAGGTATTCTATCTATCCGATATATGAACCCAGAACTGTAATCTGGGTGAGTATCTCACCCATCTCCAGGTACTCATAGAATAACCCAATCTGGCTGAAGTTCAGCAGGCGATGGTCTTGCTCCCAGCGACTGTACTGGTTCTCTGGTTGTCTCCTGCCCTTTCTGCTGCCCCACCAGTTTCGCATCAGCCTGTAAATAAATGCATTTGAATCTGATATACAAAGTGTCTTAGTCGTTATATCGTTACCACAGCAACCAATGCAGGCAGGTCAACAATGTCTGAATACACAATCTGATCTGATCGCGTACGGATATTAATAATCGGATTCGTCTGAACAAAGCCTGAGAATAAAATAGTGATGTCCAGAGAACTGACAAGAGGCTTTAATTACCACTTACCAGTAGGAAATTACAGCAAGTGAATGAGAGAATATTTGTCATGAACTGTGTAATTTTATTGTGTAGTTCCTGTTTCCTGTCTGCTCTAATTGTTGCTAACTGTCTTGTCTCACTCTCACCAGTCTGCATTGCAATTGTATTTCACCTGTGTCCTGTTCAGTCTCAACCAATCATGTGTTGATTGTAGTTCTGTTTCACCTGTGTCTAGTTAGTCTTTGTGTATTTAAACCTCCCTGTGTCCTGTTCATTTTTCCTTGCCAGTTGAGTTCATAGATGTTGTCATGGTGTGGCTTGGCCTTCTATGTCCTGCTTTAATGCCAGATTCAGATACTGTATCATACTGGCCCTTTATTTGCCATTGTGTATGCACACATAGGAATAATTAGCCCTTCACTAAGTCCCTCCCCAACCCCAGACGTGTCCGTAAAAAGGGTCTCACCTCAAATTCATATCTCTAACAATGCCTCCATAGTTAAAGATAGCGTAGCTGAAGCCAGGAAAACTTTTTTTTTTCAATATCTGATTTTCCTGATCTGAAAGGCAGGCAAACCTAATCTCAGCTTGTCTCTCAACTATTCTCCCACTGTGATATAGATACACTGATGGCATTTATCAAGGTGACATGTTCTTGCCGCCAGTTGAATGTTGTACAGTGAGTTTATGAATGGGAGGTGAGAGGGACTTACGGCAGCAGAGATTCCTGGATGTTCCCACAAAGCTGCTTTCCTGCCATCACTATCAATAGCTGTGTAGTCAGTTCAATCAGACAACCTCCTGGGTCACACTGGGACAGAGATACATGCAAGAGATCATTTGTTTAGCGAAGTCAAATACACACACAACGCAATATTATACAATATACAGCATTGACAACCACGGGACAATCAGAAAATGGTTAATTTGGTAGGTTCTTAAATTAGGATGCCAGAAACAAATCCTGGGAGAAAATGGAGTACAGTTAAAACTATGGATGGAAACTAAGGATTTTGTGATATGTAAAATCTAATCAATTACCTACACATTAGGCCAAGTCCAATATGATTTATATGATAAGTTATAAAAGGTTCTGACCTCCTCATTCCTCAGTCTGCTCCACTTGCCAAACATGTATGTATAGTTGCCTGGATAGCCCACAAACTTTCCCTTGAAGAATGCCACATAAAAGCAAGAGGAGTAATAGTTGACAAACTGGAACAAGTACATCTTCATGGTCAGTTTGTTCTCATATTCCAGGTGAGTCTTGGGGATTTCTATGGAAAGAAACCATTTCAATATGAATACATTTCCCAGTTTCTTTCAGGTTCCCAGATTGTTTCAATGTTCATACATTATACTGTACCTGTGCTTGAAGATCAAATAAATACATTGTATTCCAAATACTTCAACCTCATATGGTTCTAGCTAACCTTTTTTGGTCAAAGTTGGTGGTAAATGATTAATAATGTTTTTCAAATAACATAATACTGTATATGATTCTGAAATTGGCATTCTGTGTTGAGAACTTTTGCTTTTTCTACTTAAAGTATGATTTTGAGGGGCTATAGTGTAGATTTTCATCTTACACAAAGATGTATATTCCCATT
The DNA here is from genome assembly GCF_963924005.1 of Protomyctophum bolini. Lineage (NCBI taxonomy): Eukaryota > Metazoa > Chordata > Actinopteri > Myctophiformes > Myctophidae > Protomyctophum > Protomyctophum bolini. The sequence goes on from NC_137862.1 coordinate 35,868,693, forward strand.
TACAATGAATGGAGAATTTACGTCCTATGTAGACGAGCAAATTGGCGATTTTTGTCCTACACATCATCCATTCATTGACAATTAATGGTTGATGTACGATGATATGAGTGCCCCTCACTTCACACAGGTGTGATGTTTATTTAAATACCTTTGAACATTGAATTGATTTTGAGCGCAGGACTTTTACAAAATAAGTTTACACTGTGGAATTGCTACAGTGTAATTTAAGAGATCTGAGCACTCGGGGCTCCCGCTGGCCAAGTGGTCCAGGCGCATGCCACGTATCGACTTTGGCCCGACCGCGCGTCACGTGTTCGAGTCCCGTTCATGACAACCTTTGCTGCATGTCTCTCCCCTTCTCTCTCGCCCTCTCTCCTGTCCACCAAATCTTTTAAAAAAGAAAGTAAAAAAGACATCCGAGCACTCAAAAAATGTAGAGGAGACCAGTTAAGGTGTTCATCAGGCCGAGAACTGACTCTTCCACCACTTTTGAAAACCACTCACCCATATCAGTGATCCAGATGGCCACCCTCTCATAGAAGAAGTTCAGAATGAGGATGATCACAAAGTTGATGCAGGAGGCAGTGACGGAGGTGGCCAGTTGGGGAGTGATGAGGCTTCCCACCAGCTGAATCTTCCTGGTCGGGCTGTCTTTCATGATGCTGGCAAAGGCTGCAAACACAGCCAGCCTGTAGGCTATGACTCCAATAATACAGGCTACTATCAGACAGACCTGTTGAGAGTGCATACATATACAGTACAGTAAAGCATGAGTTATGACGACCGTCGAGACGATTCTACTCTATGGCTCCGAGACATAGACACTTTCAAAGAAATTAGAGAAAGTGAGAAACGGTTGGATGGCACTTATGCCCGCCTTCTAATGAGAGCGCAAAATCTCTCTTGGAAGAGCCACCCATCGACTAATCTAATATACGGCAACCTTCCCCGTGTTTCTTCACTAGTCCGATCCGATGCCGGCCACTGCTACAGAGCTAACAATGAGGTTATATCTTCCCTTCTTCTCTGAAATCCTGCCTCAGCAGACCAGAGGTAGAAAACTGTCATTTCCTGATGTCATCGCCAGCCAGACAGACAGACAGACAGACAGACAGACAGACACACAGAGCATAGCATTCAGTTACCCAGAAGAGAACAGTTGCTCCAGAGAGGCAATAGCGGGCACATTTGCTGGTCATAGGTAGGTATGGCTCCATTTCCTGAAAGAAGAAATAATATGCATAACCTGGGATTCATCAGTGTTTTTTTTTAAATTGCATTCATATCCATGTATGACACAGGCTGGCATTACTACCTACCTGAGTGATCCTGTTGAGTCTCTTCTCAGTGCATCTGATTTCAAACTCGGGTCGCATCTGGAGTTGCTGCTGTTCTTCCTCAAAATCCACCAAGTCCCACTCGTACGCCAGTCGGGCTTGACGCCTCTTCCAGAACTCCAGAAAGAGGGTTACTGACAAAACGGATAGGGAGAACGGACATAAGAATCTATCTTAACCACATTAACCCCTCCTTCCCTATTTTGTACATAAAACAATAAATAAATAAAATACTAGGCTAATAGGCTTAAGTTATAGTTTGCTGTATGGTGGTGTCGTGCATAAAAGATAGCAGATCTTCAATCTCACAACATGTGATCTTTTTGACCCTGCCACACCATAATACGAAATTATAATTCCTGTTCAGAATTAGGCCCTATTACAGTAAAGCGTTCTCAACTAAAGCAACCACTGTAGTACGAAGCCAAAACTACTGGAGGCAAGGACAGATCTGGGCTACAACAGTATGGGGACAGATTGATGCTAGCTACTGTGTGAAAAGCCTTTAACTGTCCCAATCTGTCAAACAGTGGGGAATACATTAACAAGCCAGGTTAAACACACTGAGGGCATCATGACCAGACACCTACCCCAAATCCCCATAAATATGGCAAAGAACACAGTCCCTTCATTATCAAACAGATGGGATTGCTGGAAGAGAAAGAGAGAGAGAGAGAGAGAGAGAGAGAGCATATGGCACGTTATAAGTTCCTTAGCATCCCAGAAAAAAGTGACACAGACATACTACACAGAAGGGTGCATTTCACTTGGATTGATTGTCTGTGGTTGACATGTCACGAGTCATTCAAATTGGGAATAAATAAAAAACAGGAACATGGGAATCATACATATCTTTCTGATATTCAATATACTGTATAACTCAAACGTTACAAATTACAGCAGGTTTTCCTGGTCTTACCCAGGATGAGAGACAGGTCGAGTTGAGTTTCCAGAAACTGCACTTCTTATCACAAAGTGGACACATCACAATACTACCGCCAATGGAGGGATCGCAGATCTCTTTACTTAACGACAAATAGAACAGCAGCATGAAAACACTCTGGAAAAATGCATATGAAAATATTCTGAAGGACAAAATAATGCAAATAAAATCGTTTTCCAAGTAAAGTAGTAGTAGTAGTAGACAGTAGTAGTATTGAATGGAATTGAATATTAATTATATTTTGCTTTTAATCAGTATTTTTATATTATAATGGATGGATGGATGGATTTTATTAATCATAAAGGAGCTCACTGATGACCCCTGGTGGTACTGACCTAGACATATTGTCATCATAGCTGAGCAGTCCGTAGACAAAACATACAAGGCCAATGACAGCTGCAATGAACAGCATCTCAGTGTAGAACCCCAGCCAGGCAAAGTAGATCCCAATCTTTTCTCCATAATATTTTCTGTAAACAATAGATTATGCAAACATCAGTGCAGATCACAAAATCACCGCACAAAACCCCACACAATCAAGGTTTTAGACATTTAAAATATGTAAAGGTGCCTAGGCTGTTTGCCAGTAATTGTAATGCTGCTGCTGTCTGATGCTGCTATCTTGTGTCATAGTCTGTTATGTGTATAGTTGTCTTAGGGCACACGTAGCGTCACACGGTTCACACCAAAGTTTAATTCTACCTGCTTGCTTTTCAATGGGAATGGAATGAAAAGGAAAAAAATAAAAACTCTGTTCCCATTGAAAAGCATTGACAGAAATGGACTTCGGTGTCACACCCAACTGTGATTCTGCCTATAGGACGGCAGATTCTGCCAATGCTTTTCAATGGGAACGGAGCGGTTTGTTAGCCATTTGAGGATTTCCAAAAAACAAACAAAAACAAAAGAAACGCTTCGTTCCCATTGAAAAGCATCAGCAGAATCCGTCCGCCTAGTATAGGCAGAATCCAAGCTCGGTGTGAGCACATGCACGCTTAGGGCTTATTGTGTTTTTATACTTGGTGATATTGAGTTATTTTGCGGAAGTGCTGATTATGTGCTCTTTCCCTTTATCACCTAATTCATTCATTCATTCATTCATTCATTCATTCATTCATGGTACATGACTGACTATATCCAGATATTACTTACTCACCTGATAAGGTTAAGAGGTTGTTCTTTATAGAAACTAAGTAACCTGGCCCAGTTTTGGTACAGATTATAGCGTTCACTCTCACATTCTGAATTTCTAGACCTTTTCCAGTATCGACTCTAAAAAGAGAGAGAGAAAGCAGAAGTATAAACATCTATTTAAGATCAACTATTTGACAGTGAAAGAAATTGTTCATAAATCAGTTGTTCCACTGTGAAATAATGTTCAAATCAGAGTAACTATAAAGTATAAACTGGAAGAGAAGAATTATGACTAAACATGACATTTTGAACAGAGAACAAAAGGAATGCAATATCCAGCTGAAATGTGTACATCTTTTGTTGGCAGTTAAACAACACTGAAATCTGTGCGCGTCCAACATTTCTACAGCATTATGATCATTCACCTACACCTAGTCATGATAATTGGCTTTATAATGTTTTATGATTATTGTTATACACCATTGTGAATATTTACGAGTGATAACTATAATATACAGTGTTATAAGCGGGTTATAGTGCATTATAATTTATAAGTATGTTTATAATGCATTATATAAAGTATTGCCAAAATGGTACATCCGTGGTATTGGGACACATCAATTACAATTTTGTTGCAATGTGCTATACAAACAAACTTGCCTTGCCTTTCGTTTGTCAGTTTTTTCATGAAGCCCTATTTATACTTCATATTATCATATGGCGAAAATAGAATATGTACAAGATTGCAATGCATTGTGAATGTAATGCAACACAAACTGAGTTTGTAGATGTGTTTTTACACAAAACATTGTTGAAGAATTTCACCAATGAAGGCATGTCCACAAAAGGACAGCAGGTTCAGAATAGTTATGATGTCTGTGGGCTTTATCAGTAAAGAAAAAAAGAAAAGCTTGTGACTTAATAACTACATTGGATTGATTGGAATGCCGGTTATATTTCTATTTCTTGAAAAGTAACGGTTTTGGTATACAATGTATTCACCCAACAGCGACGCAGTTCTCTTAGTTGTTGCCTTGGCTTACATCATGCAATGGGAAGGCTGCGGTGTATGTCCCATTGCTGAGCAAACGCTTGATGCCTTTCTTGTCTTTCTCTTTGCGGTCCTCTTTGTAGTATGGACAGCGAGCCAGGATGTAGTAGACCTAACAACAAGGAAGGAATGGGTTAAAATACTGGAGATCATTATGTCTATATTTTGTTTGTAACAATTTCCACATAGTAAAATCTTCAGTGTTAGATCTGCAATTCATCCCTAGATCTATGGCCTAGCGGTCCGGGCACGGGGCACCTAGACAGCACGTGGCGGGTTCGAGTCCCCTTCCCAAAAGACCTTTGCAGCATGTCTCTCTCTCTCTCCCTCTTTCCTGTCAATCTTCACTGAAAATAAAGGCAAAACAAGCCAAGGCTTGTTTATGTCCTACATTTATGTCCTTCCCAGGAGTTGAAAAAAGATAGGCCTATACCACGCGGGAGATTGTTTTTTTAATACCAGTGAGATCGGTAGAGAATGGAGTCCAAAAACCACTAGTCTTGTATTAAAATACTGTATACAGATTAGTTAAATAACTGTCCATTTGGTTAAATTTGTATATTTGTACACTCTTTGTACACTGTTTGTTATTAGTATTACCCATTAAGGGATACTCCATACTAAAAGAGCAACTGTACAATTGAACAACTGCGGAAACGTATTAATATAAATACATTTATCCATATAGCTGAATCAATATATGCATTATGCACATAGGCTACATGTATGGTCTCACGTGAATTACTCTGAATTTATTATTCTACTACACTTATGAATCACTGTTTCAGACACAGGTAAGCCTGTGTCAAAGCACACAAGAAGGGAGAGAGGGTGAGAGAGAGACAGATGTCTGTCTCAATGGAGCAGAAAGACTTTAACGATGTGAGATAGTTGTATGTAATGCCAGCTACTGAATACCAGATCAGCGTTAGCTATTCGTAATCGTATCTTCAATCATCTCCATTATCAACTTATAGTGGTGGTGTGGACTCTGCCATACACTTTAGTCAGAACGACTTTTAAAATGACATAACGTCAAATAATCAACTTAAACACCTGCGACTCACAATTCTGTTTCTTGTAGAAGGTGGGAAAAATGTATCCTTGTCTTTGATGAGGAAGAAATCAATCTTGCCCTTGTCAAAAGGAGAGGTGAAATAGTCGGGTTCTGGATGCATAATGCGCTCTGGCAAGCGGAAGGGACGAGAAAGCCACTCCAGAGGGGCTTCTTTGGTGTGGGTGATGTCACTGGCTTTGAAAGGAACCCTGATCTTCAAAACATCTGCATAGGTGGCTAACACCTCCCATGGAGCATGGATCTTCAAGAAGTATGTCTTGCCATCATCTGAGTCCTGAGGGGTACACACAGGAGATAAGGTTTAGCTCCTGTGTCTAGTCACATTTTAAATATAGCAAAATGTATTTGAATTACCTAGGTACAAATAGGTATACGATAGGCTACATCTTTGAATACTATCTTTAATTACTTTGTGGCAATGATTGTATCTTAATTTTATAACAATGATACTGGGAGACATAGCAACTTATTCTCCTATAATAAATGAACTAGCAATGGGCCATCCCTTTAAGATAGTTTTAACAGGTTTGATGCGTTTCAGCATCAAGACCACTCGGGGGCGGCAGAGTTCTTCTGTTTAAGTTCTTACCGATTTGTCCTCTGTCTCCAGTTCCAGTCCTGCCTTCTCAAGGTTGTCCTCAAATTCCCTCCGCCTCTCCTACAGATCGACACAACACACACACACACAGACACACACACACACACACACACACACACACACACACACACACACACACACACACACACACACACACACACACACACACACACACACACACATTTTAGGGTTTCTGAAGCCCCTCCTGTCATGTTTGGTAACAAAGAGATAGACAAAGCCTGGTAGAAGCCTGTTGATTCCTGGCCAGTGCGTAGACAGCATACCGCTGTGCTGTTGTGGCCATGTGGCTTTTCTGCTCAGTGGGGTGTGGAGGTTACTAGGAGCGTCTTGTTGGCCAAAGGGAAAAGTCACTCCTGCTCCCTCGCTGGCACTGTCCAACACACAAAACCTTTAAGACCTCCCTAAACAGTCTTTCTCTCAAGGATCCTCTCCCGTTCTGTAACAAGGGAACGTCCTGAATGAGGATCCTTCATGGATTCTTATTGAATACTTGTTGCATGTGGCTGTGTGGGAGACAGATTGCTCTCTGTCACCTGTAGACAGTTTCTTGTTGCTTTCTATCCGTCTGGTAACAATTTAAAGGTAGTGTAAGTCATATCTTTTTTTGAAAACAAGAAGTTTTCTCCCATTGATGAATGTAACCTGGAAGCCGTGGGGATGATGTAGGTCTGTTTGCAATATGCAGGCAACTACAGCTCAAGTTCAAGGAAACCTCCCCACACACACACACACACACACACACACACACACACACACACACACACACACACACACACACACACACACACACACACACACACACACACACACACCTGTTTCTTTCCATCTCCATCCTTGTCATCTACATAGGATATCACAAAGTCGATCCTACGCAGCCCATCCCTGAAGAACACAGTGTCTTTATTCAGATGTAAATTATCAGTCTGTAAGGGAGAAAGAAAAAACAATTAGCCAAAGAGTCACATGCAATGCATTTTCCAGTAGAATCTCTTGAAATGTGTTTACTTTTACACTGTAGATACAGTACAGGAAATGAAAGAGTCATGTCATGTTGCCTGCATGGAGACACCGCACTGAGTGGCTGAGCTTAAGCTGGAAAGTGAAAGCAGAGAGTTCTAACTTTTTGACATAGACAAAGTAAAAACATATATTTTCTGGGCTGTGTACACATAATATGTGACCAAATTCGACTGAGGGACTGCCATTGGATTTTTTTGAATTTTCGTTTTTTCATGTCATATGAAAGCTTCAAATTGACATACTGTAATGGTGGTTCAGTTTGACCCACCAGTTTTGGAGATGTGGCTTATAGAGTAATGTCTTGCATAAAACAGCGAGTTGAGAAAACAGACTTGAAAGGTTCACTTCATGTGGTCTCTCTACTCTCTAACATTACACCTAGCTACATGTTTAAGCATTTATTTAATATTTACTCGTCAATTTCAGCTCTGATATTTATTTCAGACATGCTCTAGTATGTGAATATAGTCTGCCTGTGCTATTAACTCATTTTGGATAATAAATACATAAATTCAGTTTCTCTCCTCTGGTGAAAAGATGGTGGTTGCATGATGGTAGCCCCTCAGTCAAATCTGGTCACATATTAGATTAAAAGGAATTTTGTGGAATGTCTGTTTTCTTAAGACAAAGCTGTACAACAGTTTTTATTGAGTGGTGCAACCACTCCTATATACAACTATGTGTGTCACTGGCTGTCCGTCTGAGCACGAAATAGCGTTTGTGTGTCACTGTTGCGCAGCCACACACACACACACACACACACACACACACACACACACACACACACACACACACACACACACACACACACACACACACACACACACACACACACACACACACACTCTCTCTCTCTAACTGTATATATGATGATTTGGGGTGTTACAGTACAGTACAGTGACAGTACAGTACAGCAGGGGTTCTCAACGTTTTTGGCTGGGGACCCCCAGAAATGTTGGACCTGAGGACCTGGCCTCAACTGACCACAGTGGAGTAATCAAACCCCACTCTCCACAACCACACCAAGGACGGTCTTGGACAATGTCCAGCAACTTGCAAAAGGCATGCCTATCATTATACTATACTTGGTCTGAATCTAGGGAGGAGAAACGTAGTCTGTACTCTCCCATGCTGAATCTGAAATTAAATGTCTTTCCATGGAATGCTTCATTATGGGGCAAAATTTATTTTTGTCACAGTCTCTCTCTCCCTCAGTCTGTGACTCCATCATGGCCACTCCCACATTCATTTCCACCACACTGCAGTCCCATTTACACACCTGTCTTCAACTCCCTCGTCAGCCAACCTGTGGACACTTTGCCAATCAACCTGCTCCTGTAAAACTGGACTCTTTACAAACTCTCATTGTCAGTTCATAGTTTGATGTCATGGTTGCTTGTCCCTGGATTCCTGTTTTGACTACTTTCTCATTTTGCAATTGCCTGGTTCCTGCCTACTACTTCAGTGTAAGATCTGCCTTATTCTTTATTAAATACTTAACATCTATTCTTGTTTGTTGTTACTCTGCACATGGGTTCAACTCTGTCTACATCCATGACAGTATGAACTGACCACAAATATGAACCCAGCAGAGTTAGAACTATTCAAAATGTTGTGGATCATCTCATGGCCTCTCCCCCTAACCTGCATGCTAGACTTCAGGAGGAGATTTCTATTCTGCAACAGTGGTTCAAAGAGAAGCCATGGGTTAGTCATTTTGTTCCACACTTGGATGTTGTCCGTAGGAGGCTTAATGATTTTGAGACTAGCTTGCTTCATGCTTCCCAGCCAGCTCCTCACTCTATTCGGCTTGGAGTCATGAGTCTGCAACCCACCAGCCCTGTTGCAGACAAGCAGAAAACTGAGTATGTGGACTTGTTTACATATTTTCGCAGCCGTGTGAAGATACCTGTTTATCCCGAGCCTGTTCAAGTCAAGGAACCATATACAGTATGGGCACCCGCCTAGCTCTGGGAGGTCCCCGTAGTGCCAACAAACGGGGGGGAAAGTCTCCCTGGATCGCCTAGCCACCAAGCCCACCCGGCCAGCCATTTCCAGTTCAGCTCCAACCCAGCGACCACCTGTATCTGATTCCTGCCTACTACTTCAGTGTAAGATCTGCCTTATTCTTTATTAAATACTTAACATCTATTCTTGTTTGTTGTTACTCTGCACTTGGGTTCGACTCTGTCTACATCCATGACAATTATATTCATCTTTAAAACACTTCCATCTGGCTGTATTCCCCCAGAATAGATCATTGCTATTCCTACACTATGTAATATACAGTATGTTCTGCTATGTAACTCTTAATTTGGTCACAAGTGCAGTGAGTACCGAAATAATTTACCGTAAAGAGTTGCAGACTCATTTTAATGGCAGATTAAATGTCTTGAGGCCCAGAAAATGTAAGAACAAAATAATTATACTCAGTGTAAAGTGTAGACTAAGTGTTTGAAAAACCAGCTCTACTTTCAGTACGTTTACTATTGAATTGTGTATATTGTCCATACTGTACGGGGAAAATACCACACAGTATATTATCCTGACCTTAGAAGACAGTATAAGACACAGATAATCTTTTCAGTTGGAACAGTAGCAGAGCCACACCCTGCTTGTTTATCAGACCCTTACTGCATCCACCCCTGGGAGAAGTAAGGGGGGGGGGGGGGGGATATGTTATTCCAACATGTATTATTTAACGACTGGTTAATAGCAATATAAAAACATAATTCCTGCAAAAAAAAAAATTAACCCATTTGACCCTATTTTTACATCGTGGTTAAATTAACAGTGATTTTACAGAGTGTAAAATCCTCACTTCTCCACTGTGGCTTGCCTTGCGGGCAGCAGGCTGTATATCAGGCATGGTGGGAAGCTAATGCAATAATCAGAGGAGCTCTTTGAGAGGAACAGATCTTGTGACTCAGCGAACATAACAGTAAGTAAGCAGAGGGTCAGTCACTCTCCATAATGACATCTGATAGACAGAGAGGGGGGGGGGGGGCTGCAGACCTGAAGCACAGGCAGAACTACAGCCTGCTGTTGTATGAGCTAGCAGACCCAGTAACAGTTTCCCAAATTCTAGGACTATTTCATTTTTAGTTGTCTTCACTCAATGTCCTACGTATGTGCAGTTTTGTCCCAGGTGATAACCTATTCCGCCCACCGCTGTTTAATCGCTAATCGACTCATAAGGCCGTCGGCTGTTCGGCACGAGTAAGCACTCACCAGCAGCTCACTCAGATGCACCTCAAGAGCCTCAAGGCCTTTCTGTCAACCAACCTGTCTTGTATTCTATTGTTATATTTATATTTAAATTCACAAACAAATTCACTCGGTCAACATCTATAGACAGGCCCATTTGGGACTAACGGTGATTTATAGCAACATTTATGTTGCTATAAATATATACTGAGCATGCCGCTCCAACATTTTAATGTGCCTATTCCAGCACCACCAATTGACCTGCAGCTGGGGGTCGCATTCGGGTCAACGCACGCACACAAGATCATGACACCTACGTACCTCCTCTGTATTCCCAGGCAGCGTCTCTCTGTCAGATAAGGAATTGGGACCATGGCCATTGTTGTCTTCTGGAACATAAACCAACAACACAAAAACAATAAATAATAATAATAATAATAAATGCACCCAAGGATATGGAGATAAAAAGCAGCAACAAATAAATATGCTGTATTTTAATGTACTATGATTGTTCATCTACATCAAGACAAACATTGCAGTGACTGGAGATCAAACTCGAACAAGTGCTCCTCGGAGCACAGGTCTCTGCCAGTTCATGTAGCCTGAAAGAGACCTATGCTTTTTCTGGGCATAGAGGGGGAGAGGTGGAACAAACGTTGATGAAGTCATTGCACATACATGCAAACTTTAATCTTATCCAATCAGGATGAAATATGAATAAAATTGACAGATCTGCCTTGATCCCATGACTACAGAAATGATGTGTACTGATTTGCATGATGTTTGGACGACGTCATAGTCTATAGTCTCAGCCACACCTTCGGCCTGGTGGAGACAATTAAAAACCAATCTGACAGAAATGGTAGACATTGCACACAGTTAAAACAGCACACTACACATCTCATCCATTTTGTTGCTCTTAATCAGTCACATGATGGCACTGATTGGGAAGTTTCAGTCAGTCTGTCTGTCTGTCTGTCTGTCTCTGTTTCATTGTCACAATGTCAGCCACTCCCACATTTCATTCCATCACGTCAGTCCCAGTTACAAAGCAAACTGTCTCAACCAGATACACTTAGATATCTAGGCTCAGACACAACAGCCTCCAAACAAACAAAGAATATAATACAATACAAGGTATACATGTGAAATTACATAGGTTTACAAATAAAAAGCTAAAACAAATTTCAAATAAAAGCTAAAACAAATTTCAAAATGATCTAAAAACAGTTACACTTTGTGGGGGTCTGTATGATCACCAAGGTTTTAAAACGATGCAAGGGTACTAATGTGGTCAATTTGAATGTATTTTGTAGGTCGTTCCATGTATTAGGGCCACAGAAGCTAAAGGCAGATTTACCTAGTTCAGAGCATAGACTGTAAAAAATATGGACAAAGCGTTGTCACAAAGCGTTGGACAAAAGCCTGTCAGTCCTTGAATTGTACATCGCCATCTTTCTAGATCCGTTTGGGCCCAGCTGGCCATTGGCTGGCCCAGACAACGAGGCGGGACTTCCCCCCCTTCTTCTCCGTTGGTTTTTATTTTGACTCGAGTGGGTGGGGAATCCCGACCATAGACTGAAACGGTAGCCACGCCCCTCAGAACATACGTGACTTTATGGTAATTTCTTTAATAAATGGGACCATAATTTTCCAAAAAGAATATTATGACATTAGAAATGAGACTTTAAACTAATGACTGGAAGCAGAAAGTATTCATGACCATGTTTATTAAGGTAATACAGTCTAGGTGAAGTTGGGCCCAAATACATGGACTTCTATGGGGCTATGTTTTTCTTTCTTTTTTTAACAATATATTTATTGCGTTTTTCTTTTTTTAACAAACAGACAATACAACAAAACAATACATAATACATCAGACAATACAATTACTTAAAATGAAAAACTAACAAACAAAAAGCAAAACAAGAACATACAGTACATACATGAATACAGTATAATAAAATAAAATAAGGGCAACAACAACAGAGTCCTTATGGCCACAAGACCAAACAGAGAATACAATTAGACCTTTTCAGTTTCCACCATTAAATAAGATAAATCATTAACCGTAATATATTGGATAAACCGTCCCCATATCTTATCAAACATCTGTTTATTCTTCAATGTATAAGTAATTCTTTCCAGAGGAAGACACAATGATAACTCCCTAAACCACTGAGCAATACTGGGTTTGCCTATCTTTTTCCACGATAAGGCTATAGCCCTTTTGGCTTGTAGTAAACATAAATCTAGAAATCTTTGTTCGCTACTCTGAATCTTATGGCCAGGTGGGTAAAGACCTAATAGAAACAGTTTCGGGTCAAGATCAATATCTATCGACAATATCTTCTGAATCTCCCTCCTCACTTCTTCCTTTCACTCTTGGACATGCCCACAGACAAGAGTCTTTACCACATCTGATACAAGTATCTGGAATATCTGCACTAAATTTATAAAAAAATTCTGGAGTGATATAGACCCTCATCAGCCAATTATATTGCAACAGTTTTAACCGAGTGTTACCCGTCTGGGATTGAGCATCCATACAGGCTGAGCTCCACTCTTCCAATGTCAATTCCTCTTGTAGATCAGCCTTCCATGCGTTATATTTGGATTCAGAGGATTCAGGAGAGAATTCTACTAACATAGAGTATAAATCAGAAATGATGCCCCTATTAAAGGGGTTTCTGATAAGCTCTTTTTCTATTATTGACAGGGGAGGGAGTGTCAGAGAATTCACCTGTTTAACCCCTTTAAAGCTTCTGAGTTGTAAGTACTTAAAGAAGTGTGTACGGGGTAAATTGTATTTAGCAGGCCTTGCTTGGCCCCTTATCTTGAAGCCCCCATCCGCCCTTCCTGGGGTGAAATATTCATTTCCCCAATTTGGGCTGAATCGAAAACTGGGTTGGATATCCAAAAGATAAAGTCTGACATCCTGCCAAACTTTAATCATGTTTTTAACAATGGGATTAGCTGTATATTTTATCAGTTTTTTTACTCAAATTAGAGTAAAGATATTCGGGCAGTGGGAGCTTCGCTATGGGTTTTTTTGGGCCCAATGACAGCGCCACAACAGGCCATTATATGAACTTTCAGGAAATCCCGATTTCCTTAGTAGCTTCACAAAATATCTGTCTGACTGCCCCCCTGGTTCAGAGTTAACATTTGGTACCTTGAATTTGGGGAAATGACTTGACCAGGTGTGATAGGGTTCAGAGTCCCATTTCAGGAAAGATGAGATTTATTTAGGACAATCTCCAAGCATAGCTTTATACAAGAACAGGTGCCAATGCAGTTGGCCTCGATAATATATGTCATAATCCAAGACAGACAGGAACACTGTCTCAATAATATATGTCACACATGCAGTTATGATATAGTTTAGACTTTAGAATTATGTTTTCAATATTTTCATACCAAAACACCTTATTTGAGAGAGAGAGAGAGAGAGAGAGAGAGAGATAGCTAGATAGCAACCGCTTATCTGACCGACTCGAGTCACTCGACATCGGGCACGGCACTGAGATGTGTGAACTACACAGACGGACAGAGATCCTGCAGCTTTATAGTAGGATTAATTATTAAAATGAACCAAAACCAAAATAGCATTCTGATATTGACAGTAAATCTCTGCAGTAGCCTACTTAAGCCCTCTTAGTCCGAGACCGAGTAAAGACCGAGTCCGGTCTTTAGTCCTATAGTTCTAGACTAGTGGTGGGTATATTGTGGGATGGGTAAGGTTTCAGAACCAAACAATGCTATGATAGATTTGGGAAAGAGAGTTATCAAAGTGGGTGGCTTCTGTGAACATGTACTTTACACTGGATCCTGGTGCAGACAGTCAACAGAGAGGAGATTATGTATATCCTATCCCTTTCCAGTTAACTGCCTAGGTTGCAAAAACGTGCTACTGAAGTGAACGTAGAGTAACAGGCTATAAAAACAATTAACATGATTGCGGCCCATCACTTTAACTATAACTATGACTGACTTCAAAATAGAAAGGAAGGAAAAAGAAAGAAAAAGAGATCTCAGTACTCCGGAGAGGAAGTGAAATAACTGATTGTGTAATGCAAAAACTGCAATCTTTGCATTTCACAATATCCACTTCCTTCAAATCTGTGTGGTGGGGGGGAGGAAACTGCAATTAAGGTCTCAACACAATATAGTTAGGCCCCTAAGAGTTGCATAGTCCATGGTGATAAGTGAGATTAACCCTTGACCTACTGTTGATGGAATTGACGGATTGAATCAATAAATCCAAACCTTCCGTTGGCGGAATTGACGGATTTGTTTTATTCCCTATAAATCGGGGGATTAATGTAGCAAAATGTAGCAACATTTGGCTCACGGCCAATGTAATCTACCTAAAACCGTCCGAAGTCCTCACGGGCACGGTCGATCACGCACGTGCGCGGTCTTTATGTGCATCGCTGCGTAAAATGTGATATTCAGGGCTTGATTAGAGCTTAATTTGACTTAGATATAAAAAATATACGATGATAGCTTAGCATCCCGGACATCTGGCTGTGTAGCACAGTGCAGAAAACTAGCAGATGTTATTGTCCGTTGAACCGGAAGTGCTATCGCCAGATTCGCTCTATTTGGTCAAAAACGGCATAATGGTGAAGTTACCGACACCATCAGGACTGGGTATAATACTATATGATTGCGTGTCAGAATGAGATATAGTGTGTATATCACAGATTTTTCTATTGGCATTAAAATGATGAATAAAAAATATGAATAGAGCTGGCAGAAGGCACTGAAAAGCTGCTATTGGGCTGGCAGTCCGAGTTAAAACAAACTAAAAGAATATTTTGGGGCATCTTCATTCTTCACCTTCAAAAGATACAGAGAGAATGAACACAATACTATCAATCATTCAGACACAGATACAAATAGACACAGACACACAGACAGACCCGTCACCCGCAGTTACTACACACACACACACACACACACACACACACACACACACACACACACACACACAAACACCTCCCTAACCTAAATAATACAAAAACACACAGCATTCCAGCATCCCTCCTCCTCCTCCCTGCCAGGGAAGGCCAGTGGGCCCTGGCAGTGGGAATGTGTTCATGTAGCACTAGCAGCGCTCTCTCTGCTCATTGCCCTCCCTTGTTGTCTCTGAATGCTGGGAACCAGCAACGCTTCCTGTGGGGGAGGCTACTGGAACAACGTGCACAGAGTGCTCAGTGAGGGGGAGGGGTCAAGGACCGGGCCAGTTGCCGCTTCAGAAGATCTTCGCTTTCACGTACAGATGATATGCACTGCATGGATGACACCACCAATCTCCATCCTATAAAATCCTGTCATAATTAAACTCTGAGTTCTAACCCTAACTCTCAGAATTACACTCTCTTAACAGTGAGTTGTTTAATGGGCGAGGACCCACTGCAACCCTGCCAAGGACTGCTGGGGTCCCCCGACCCCACATGGGAACCACTGACACAGTACCTCCAGCCCACCCCCGAGGCCAGCAGAGCTGCCTCTGATTAGACGCGGCGGGCATTGAGGTCTTTGACAGAGTGCAAGGTAGCCAATAAGAGCCTTTTTGGGACTGGCTGGTGTGTGTTACAAGTAGCTCTTTGATAGGCCTCACTGGAGAGGAATTCTCCACTAATGAGCCACAATGTCTGGGAGCAGCAGCAGAAGACTCTATCAGTAGACATCTTCCACAGTGGGAGTTTCACACTGAGAACATTCAAATCCATGAGGACTGTGCTATTTTCTGTCCCCCTCCTCGTCCCCTCTGTCTCTCAACATTCTTGGTCCTATTCCAGCTGTGCAGAGTCAGTTATCACAGCCTGGGCTGAGCAAACAGTGAGCTGTAGGCCAGCTCCTAGCGGTGTGTGTGTACAGTGTGTACACACACACACACACACACACACACACACACACACACACGTGCGTGTGTGATATTTCCATGCATGGAAAGACTGATAACTGGAGAAAAGTCCATGATGACAGATAAGGCTTCCACTGCTAAAATGCAATGACTATTAGTCAACAAAGCTGAAAGTAAAGCTTCCCACTTTAATATCTTGAGTGTTATTTAACTGTAAGAGTGTAAAATGGGTCCACACACTCAGTTAAAAGGAATTGCAGTGGACCTGCATTTACAATGTTATATAACCTACAACCTCTTCCAACCCAACACACACATTACACTGGCCTATTTAACTGTGATATTCTCTGTCATGATACATTCATATACGTTGCAATACACCACCAGTCCTTTGTGCCAGTAGCTATCAAGCTCCACACATCTGAGCCTGACCCCCAGATGTTCTGTTCTGTTCTTGGATTGACTGCTGGGATATACTAGGCTACACTACGGATTGAATGTACATTATACTGTATATACAGTAAGATAGAATATAAATTATGTTAAGACCAATTATTTATTTTACGTGTGCTCTGTCTGTCTGTCTGTCTGTCTGTCTGTCTGTCTGTCTGTCTGTCTGTCTGTCTGCCTGCTGCTCGTTTACTGTAAGGACTTGACAGCAAGCCCCATGAGCTCTGAAATAAACTTGACGTTGTAATGTAAACCATGTCAGCTGCTTCTGAACACTGCTCTCAGTAAAACACCAGTGACACAAATCTCACATTTCTCAATCTGAACCGAGGCAGAGGCAATAGATTAATTATTCACCCCTCTAGTGTTAGACTGAAAAAAGGGATGTGAAATGATTCCCCTTTTCTCACGTCGCGTGTATAAATGGAAGCTTTAACCTATTTTGGGTGGGAACCCCTTTTGGTGTTAGCATTATGTTGTGCTTTAGCTATTGAAAAATAGCAGATCTGCAAACTCATAGCGCGCCACCGAGTGGCGAGCTAACAGATTGTAGGTCTGCTATTTTTTGAAAAATCTAAAAACTGTCAGGATGTAGAAGACATTTTTAGAATCTGGTCAAAATGGTACCGTTATGCATGCACTTTTACCTGTTTTAACCCCAGCATCCATATTTGCATGGACAAAAATAGTCGATCTACCAGCTCGTGTAGTTTCACTTATTCATGCTTATGACTTAGATGTAGGCCTGCAATTTGAATATATTTATATTACAGCTGCTGAGACTGAGGTGAATCATTCACCCGTCAACCTTCATAGAGAGGTTTAAGGGTGGAAAAAGGATGTGAAAGTATAACCACCACACTATGCTATACCTACCTCTAACGCTTTTCTGGGTACCCAAAGTCGCTTTACAGAACAGAAGTACATTTTTATTAGAAAAACTAGTTTTCTAGTAAAAGGTTAAAAACTAGAAATCACACACACACACAGCCAAAACAGAGCAGTATTTGGCAAGCCGTTTGGCTGTGAAATTCTGAATACACAAATCTGACTCGATCACACACACACACTGAGCATGGCTAATGTACATTCACTATTAGTGACTAAATTGATGCATGATAGGACGTGAAAACAAATGGTCATTCAGCCTCCCTTAATGGCACGTTATGATACAGTGAGCATTAACTACAGCATGAGTGCAAGCATGTAAACACAACAGTAGGCAGAAGATACCGTACATGCTAGAAGCAGAAGCACAGTTTGTTACTTGGATACTTGTTACTTGGATACGATACTCGCACAGTGCAGACACAATACACCTGAGGAAGCATGGATGAGCTGCACTCTATTTGGAGCCACATTCTGTGGATTTTCCAGGACCGATTTATCGGCCGGGACAATATACTGTGTGAACCATTATTTGGTCATTATCTGTATCCGCAATTATAAAACTTTAAAATAATTTCTATAGTAGCAGATCTACAAGCATACAACTCGTCACATTGTTTTGATTGGACTTGAATGGTCAAATAAAATTGCATTTGTTGGTTCAGTGTATAATTGAAGATGCAAGTTTACTTCATAAAAAACTATTAGCTCTCAAAATGTTATTTGGGTTTATTCGTATTCCTTATTATGTTCTCAAATATAAATGTCTCAAGTCTACGTTTTTCAATTTGATTCAAACTTTTTGCAGTTTTCGCACATGATGCAAGACGTATGAGGGGATGCGAGGAGTGAAAGAGGACAACGTGAGGGCGGACAGACAGGCGTCACATTAAGCCCTTGATCTGCCCGTACCTGAGTGCAGGTTAATCCTGAAAGATGTGAGCACTGCAAGACCATCTTAATAGGTAAAGAAGAGTGAACCTGTACTGTAACAAAAGAAAGCGAAGCTGGCCCGTGATAATACCACCATGACACAATCTTATTCTTATCTACTGGATCTACTCAAAATTACAGAGGAAGCTGAAGACAAACCGCTTTAAAGCAGATTGCTGTCAAATCCGATTTGTTTCTCAAATCTGATCTTTAGGACTGAGTCACTGTCCACACTGTTATTTGTAAGTGATCGAGTCAGATTTGTGTATTCAGAATTTCAGATATTGTCGACCTAACTGCATTGGTTGCTGTGGTAACAATGTAACGACACAGGCATGATTGGCAAAATGGCTAAACTGATTCGATTGTCTTTGAGTAACGCAAAAACTAAAGAAGTTTCCATGATAGGTGACGTTTCAGCCAAGGAAGCAGTTACTTACTTAGACTGCATATTAGACAACAAACAATCTGGACAGAGAAAGGTTAATCAAAGTATGTTTTTTCTTTTCTTTTTTCAAACAGTACAACAAAACATCATTTTTCGACCGCGGTCGAGATCATGGATTCCACAATGTTACGCCAGACTTCCCGGTCCTTCATTGCCACCCCCAGTTCCTGCCTACTGAAGCACCGGTCCTTCAATGCCACCCCCAGTTCCTGCCTACTGAAGCATGTGTCCCTAGCGATGACATCAGGGAACGACAGCTTTCTACCTCTGGTCTGCCCGACTCCAGAGAAGAAGGGAAGATTATTGTCAGCTCTGTAGCAGTGGCCGGCAAACTGCGCTCTTCTGGATCGGACCAGTGAAGAAACACGGAGTAAATATTTTTACTTTTAACATCTTACTAAGCTGGGATGACCAGATCTTATGCATGTCATTACAGGCTGACCAGGCCATACACTTGTATGTTTAATTACACCTGCACGTCCTGGTACACTATACTGTAGATCCTGAAACATGAGCTGCAGACTAGGCTCACAAAATACAGTACATATGTTGATTCTACAAAAATGCCATATATATTCAAAGATATTACTTTCCAAATGTCCAATTTTGTAACTCCTCTTTATACTGCAGCTATTTTGTTACCTTTTAGCCTAATTGTTACCCTTTAGCCTAATTACAACCATGTAATTAGGCTACAGCAGGTTACAGCAGGTTCCATATTCCTTCTGCACCGGACTCCCTCGAGTTATAACTGATGTGCGAGTTTGTCATGGTACATACTATGTAATAAGTACATTTTATTAATATAGAGAATCTCACAAAGTACTTTATATCAAGTGAAAAAATAAAACTATTATATTTGAGCAGAGAGTATGTTTTGCACTCCGTCCGTGTGTGTGTGTGTGTGTGTGTGTGTGTGTGTGTGTGTGTGTGTGTGTGTGTGTGTGTGTGTGTGTGTGTGTGTGTGTGTGTGTGTCCGTGTGTCCGTCCGTCCGTCTGTGTACAGCTAATCTCCGGCACCGTTAAACCAGTCGATGCCAAATTTTGCACACACACTCCCTGGATGCCAACGATGAACCTCTGCCCCAAAATCTCCAGAACGGCCTGTTATAGCAACACCTATTTTGCTATTAATCCCGCAAATCGTTACACACTATAGTCATGTGCTCAAGACGGATCTGTCTGATATTTCATATTCCATCTGTGGTTTAATTAGTTAAACCTTCGCTTCGGAAGGAAATGTAGAAAAGGAAGGAAGGAGAATTCACGTGATGAAGTTCTCAGAATCTCAGCATTTATTTGGTAAAACACGAGATTAAATCGCTACAAAGCAAAGCATGTAAAAAGGTACACGCGAGTTGTCTGTTTCAAGTTTCAACCAAGCCTCTGTAGTCAATCTGAGTCTCAGTAAAACAGCCCCCTTCACAAAGAATCCAAGGTCTTATACAAGAAATGATCGCACCCAAAATCCCTCACCGGACATGAAATAGGCACTTCCTGACATTTGACCAATGAGATCTGGGTCAGTAGCTGCTTCCGGTTACAAAGAGGCAGGCCCTCTAGACAAAGTCCTTTACATATGTCCTTTCTTAACATATAGACCTCTAATCGGAGTTCTAACTTTGAATAATGCATTTAAAGTTACAAATGAAAACATAACGGAAATAAATGAAATTGAACAGACTCTATATTAACCCAATAAAGAAAACCATAATCATTTTACATTTTAAGTCAGTACAAAATGCACTCACTAGTAATATTTTCATAGCGTTTCTCATTATTCTATAATGACAGAAGAGTGTTAAGAGTCATTTTAAGAAAGTTAAATGTGAAACCGCTACTCAGTGACAAAGATTCTTCTAGCCAAATAGTCACCGGAAGATTTTAGATTCTCACCAGGGGAGCAAGCTTCAAACGGTTAGAACAATAGGCCTTTGCCGAAGTGCAACATTCTTTACTATGGTAAATAACAACTGTCAAGTAGAAGGAACATTTTGGCATGAAACCTCAGACTTTGTCAGAGAGAACTTCTTGTTTAGTTTCTTGTTTAGTTTCATACTCAAGTAGTTATGAAATATGCTATATGATTCACCATATACCACACATCCTAATTGGCTAACTTGGTAGGATTGGCCCGTTTTGAACAAAAAACCTCAAATCATGAACGCAGCGTGCAATTTACATGAAATCTTTCACATACTTTCCTACTAGGCTGAGGAATATATCCCACCCTTTTCACATTGGCCTGTTATAGTGCCACAGGTGGATTTTTGCAAAACACATTTTGGGGAAAAAAATGCCTCAAAGCATCCAATTGCTATAAGCCTATTATAGTGCCACCAGGAGGCCACAGCCTGACCTGGCCTGGTGGAGACCTGTGCCCCGAGGGGCACTTTATCTAGTTATTATTATTAATAATTCATCTAGATCAGCCAAAACTTTGTTTGGCTGCCAGTCTGAGCATACTATAGTCAGAATGTTGAAGCTGCACATGGGGAATGGGGATCAGACAACAGTAGATTAGAGTATTAAAAGTAGTGTAAATAAGTTTCTGGGTCTGGAAACAATGTGGGAATTTACTGAGGGATGTTTCTTTTGATTACACACTACACTGTGGTACTGTATGACTCTGACTCATGTTTTCTTACTTTCGTAACTTCCTCTGAAAAATGAAGAAACAATAAAAAAGTATTTATACAATGATGTCATGAGGCCAGGCCTATAGATCAACCTCCATTCCACCTTTTCCTTGTCACATTCAAGATAAAAAACAGGGGCAGAAAACAGCCTGGTCACGTGGTTCATGGACTCGCACGAGCCAATAGAAGACGTTTATGTAGAAGAGCCTGGCCTCATGAAGTGAACAGAGTTGTCTTACTCTATGGCCTTGGGAAGCAGGCAATCATAATCATAGTTTCAAAGAATACTGGACTACTCGCCCCGGTGCTTGCCCGTTTTTCCTCCCGGAATTTTCCCCAGTGAGGGGGATAACTTTGTAATATGCTATTGGCTGTTTTTATTCTTTTTGGAAAAATATAAAAAGATACTGCTGTGGAAAGGCTATATTATTACCTATAAACAATTTAGTATTATTTAGTATATGTAAGGTTTTGCCCCCTCAAATGGTACCTCGTCAGATAATCCCCACATATCCTACAACAACTTCTGTGAACAGACTTCACTGTAGTAGCTTTTCATAAATTATATTTGTACTTAGGCTGTTTTGCTGCCATGAAAGTTTATAGTTAGAGAAATTCAAAGTCCAGCCGTCTGCTGTCCAGCCTCTCCCACCCCTCACTGGGGAAAATTCTGGGTGGAAAACAGAAACGGGGCGAGTAGTCTTGTTACCGTTCCAGCCATAGGAGCAATGTTTGGAACTATAGCCCATAGGCACCAGCTTTGTGGCGAGATCAAAGCATGTCGCTACTCTCCTACTCTACACTCTGGTGGTGACTATGACATTATGACAAGGTCGTCTACATTTAATGAGCTTTCATTAGTCAGGTTTCACCTGACAAAAAGATCTGTGCAGAGCTGCATAAAACATTGTAATTGTCTACCCTATTAAGCCCTGTTTCAGAAATAAGCAGCAGTGAATTGCATGATTGTATTTAAAATATTTTATAATAATCCGATTCATATTCAGGATTAACCTAGTAAACTTGCCCGGGGTCGGCTCTGTACTTGGCTCTTCTTGTCCCTTTACACCAGCGGTTCTCAACCTTTTCAGGCCGTGACCCTGCAAAATAATCAAATGTGAACTGGGGAACCCCCAAAATAATCATATTTGAACTGGGGACCCTCCAAAATAATGAACTGGGGACTCTCCCCCACCCTGATAAGCACTTGGAATGTATGAGTTGAGCTAGGCATTGCATTTTGTTTGACGTTGCGAGGCGTTGTGAGCTTGTAGATCGGCTAGTTTCAAAATACTGCTTTCTTATTATTTATTTATTATTATTTGACCATTTTGCCAATGTTTCACCAGTTGTTACAGTATAGTTGTTGATTACTTTTGTTGCATTAATGGTCTACACCATAATCTCTTAATAATTGCTGCGAAATTGCAGCAGATCGTCTATTTTTGTTCAATGTATAGCCCCAGAATAGGGATGCTAGTCTTTCAGTGGTTAACTGCAATGACAGTGAATGTCAATATGGTCAAAGCCTGAAGGGTCATTCACAACAAGCACGATAGATAACTATAACTATTGCGATAATTTGTGTGCATCTACACTGATGAACATTTAATTCTGCAAACAGTATAGCAACAAACACACGCTGCGCCGTCCACCCCAGATGTGTGCTCCTGTGTCCACGGAGGGAGAGTGCAAGGTCTATCGGCTAGAGTCTGCTATTCATAATCCTCTCTTCATCTCCCTTAATAATACAACCTTTCACTTTTGTATGCCTAGCAATGTTTATATCGCTCACCAAACTGCTCTAAAAGTGATAAAAGGGATTTTTGGCTATAGCTATATATCCCATTATATTTACTAGGTCTGAACTCCATCCATTTCAGTTAGAACACTTTTTAAAACAACATATATAATAGTTATCGTGCTCTGAAGGTGAGACCAAGTCACGGTTTTACAAGTCACAGGTCAAGTAGGCCTATAAGCAAGTCTTAAGTCATGAATATGTTTGAGAACCACTGGCTTAAGATATAAAGTCAGAGACAATGCAAAAAACAGCAACATTGAATGAAAAATGCTGCATATACAGTAGGCTAGCCATGGCTAGCCCAGGAAAACTGTCGTTTCTTATCACCAGGATATGATGCACTAGCTATTTTTGACAATGACCGGAAAGTTTAAACCAACACCACAACACTCATATAAGAAGTTCAGCAAAGATAGGATAGCTAGAGCTTTATCTTCTTAAAAACACCCTTCCATGCTGGCGGTGTGTCTCCTCCTCCGTCATCAGTGCCCATACCCGAGGCGGGGTTGGCGAAAGGGCCTTTCTGTGTGGAGTTTGCATGTTCTCCCTGTGTCCCCTAGGGTTGGTACCCTCACAAAAAACATGCAGTAATCCTGGTCTCTAAACTGCCTCCCCCTGGCCAGTCGGGCGCCTGATGGAGGGGAAAGGAACTGGTTGGAATAACGTGTTCCTTCCATGTGCTACGTCCAACCAGGGAAACTCCCCCCTGTCAGGTGTAAAGGAGCAACTTGGACACTCAAGCATGAAGGAAGCATGAGTTTAAGTCCGTTGCTCTCCCCATTTCCCCCATATGGGGACTAGATTGGCGGAGGGTGTGTAGAGCCCAGAATCACATTAGATAATTGACACAGGGGAGAAAAATGGGTTACAAAAACACCCTTCCAGTGTTCATAATGTAATTGTTTGTAGAGCATAAAGTATTTCCCCCCCAAAAATGGTGACAACTACATGTATAACATAGGTACATCTTCGGATCTTGAACTGTTCATTTCAATATTTGTCCATACAAACAAATATATGCTAACACAGAATTTTTATCCAAAATGCAATAGGGCTCTGCTACTACGTAGCATTTTGATGGAAAGCTATAGGATACATCATCATACTATATGTATTTCAGAGTGTAGCGAAAATAATCTGGCATTATTAAACAAGGCACTACAAGGTGAAGTCTGACAGGACTGAGTCACATTCTGCATGCTTTCTCTGCCTCGTTTTGCATCATGCTATCAAAGTGAAGTGCAATTACTGGGTCAGTTTCCATAGCAACCCTTTGGTTCTCCCTCATCTGACTGACAGTGGAGGATGACTTCACCCATTTAGACCTCTAATCCTAGAATGAAATCACCTTAAATGGCAGCACAGTCTTTTTATAGCATCTAATAATGCATGCCAAATACAGTAATGAATTATGAGGCTTGGAATTAATACTAGTCTCAGACCAGTTAGTAATTACATAGTACTACTGTATTATAGAGTTAGTACTACATAGACATAAATAACTAGATAGTGTTGATTTTAGTTTAGTTATAGTCTTTGGAATTAAACTTAATTTAGTTTTAGTCATATTTAGTCATCTGAAATATTTTAGTGTTAGTCTAATTTTAAACTGTATTTTAGCGGGCCTTGATGGCGTCGCAATGGCTTATTTTACACTTCCATGGTTGCCTACTAAAAATAGATGATCTACAAGCTCACAACGGGTCCAGCACAACACGGTCATAAAATTACCTGTCTTTTAGTTCTACTGGATCTCTTCTCCACTAGTCCCTCCCTAACATTTTGTCTAGTTTTTATTTGTTTTAGTCGTCATAGCTTAGTTTTTATTTTGATTTGATTTTGTTTTCCTCAGTGCAAAAAAGTAGTGGACAAACATTTTTCGTCATAGTTTTAGTCTACACTTCAACACTAGTAAGTCTAGTCATTAGTCTAGTTCAACACTAGAACTAGACAAATTATTTAGTAAAACCAAACAAATGAAACATGGGCATGCCATGGACAATACCAATTAAAGGCCACTGCTGACAGTATGATTCAATGAGGCACCACAGGATATGACATTCATAAATCCAGTATTTGGTGAAAAAGTCAACATTAACATCAACAGGCACAATTTAACAATCAAAATGAATTGATCAATGAATGGGCCTCTGTCTCTCGCCACTGTTAACAAGGTAATTTAGTCCAAACAATAAAACTGATGTCAAGTGATGTGCAGAAGGACGGCTTCCTATTCTTTTGTTCTGGCTCCTACTGATGTGCCTGAAGGTCTGTGCTGATAAAACCCTTAACAAAGCCGTTGATGTGAGAGCAGTTTATTAACCCTAAAGCTCACCATAGATAAATAGACATATGTCTTTATTAACATCACTTGGCATGAAAGAACTAGCTAAGAGTGAGATCTACTGTACAAGACCTTAGATTATGTTATGTCAACTCACTTCACATCATTACAATGTTGTTGATACAATCTTTATTTTCAATTTCCTTTGAGGAAAGAGGGTGCCAAGTTTGTAAGATATTTCTAAATCAGAATGATAATAATAATCTGCCATAATCAGATTGTGGATACTATGTATCTTGTATTTTGATCATAATTTGTTTTTGCCAGGTCTCCATGTCACCATCACCTGATTTAAATAATTGCACATTTGAAATAGATTTTTTTAAATAGATGATTCAACCAGTATCACAGCCTGACGTTACTCTGCTAAATTATGGAAGCCTAAACTAGCTCATGTAGAATATGTGCTATCACACCTTCTATTTAGCTTATTCAGTTCAGCGCACACATATTAACTGTTATCTTTCCAGGCTAAAGAAAACAATATTGTTTGCATAAAATATGCTTACTGTAACTGCCCTCTATATCAGGGATAAATGGTAGGCAAGCTGAACATTTAGTAAACTACACACTTTTTCTCTGCCAACATTTTTTCAGCTGTTGTGCATGGGAGATATAACTGATCTTGGTGTAACACAATGTACTGGTTGGTACCTACTGACGTCAAGCGATGACGCTGAAATAACAGTAATAAAGGGGTAGGGTTATTTAAGTTTTTTACTTCTCCCTACTCCTTTCCGAACATATAAAGAAAAAAAAGATATATAATACTTGCGGCCAGTGAGGCTTGTTTTTGGTTTGTTGTTTTGGGAATATTCTTTTATTTGTTCTATATTGCACTTATTTTAATTCTTTGGCTTTTTTGTCTAATTTTATCATGCTCGGAATGACGTTTTTCATTCATTCATTCAATGTATATTTCAAAACCCTTCTGAGTTCATTTTAATCTACTCAGGCTTTTGTGTGCACTTGACCCCAGACAGTTTTTAAGTTTCTGGATTCAGTATTTAGATATTTGATATTCTTTTATCAGACCCCTTCCTATATAAACTCATGAGCGCATTGAACTACTAATCAATCACACACAATGTTGGGCTAGCCGCTAGCTAGGGAGTTGTTTGACTAGTTAGAAAATCTTGTGGAGTGCAAATTAGGCCTACCAAACTTCTTATGACGTCATTTTCTTCTTACTGACCTATAGCACATTCTAAGCCGATGCGCTATGTTGCACATTGTTTAATGCACAAGGCAGCTGTGTTGCCCCTAAATGATATATTGCAGTAACAAAGGCTTTCACCTAGAGCTCCATGGAGTCAACAGAGATATAGTGCTGACATCAGGTCAATGTAGAAACCCCATATGTGGGTATGGACGAGTGGCATCGTCATCATGACAGCCATTCAGTCAAACCCTATATAAAGAGTGGTTATGGGAGATTTGGTGGGCAGGCAGCATTTGCTACGCTCATCGCGAGAGACTCCATCGCCTTCCGTATGAGACAGGATATCTGGCCTTACAACCCAGATATCGTTGAGTCAGAGATTCCGACATCCTGGTTAAGTTCTAAATCAGATAGAAGTATTTTATATTACCCGTTAGACTTTATGCCTACTGCCTTGTTTGCGCATGGAGGTCTCTCTTAAGGTCTATCCGTACAATTCCTATCGTGCCCAGTCTTCCCACACACATAAGGGAAAGGGTAACCGGAACGCTCACCCCAAAACACAATCGCTCCCATTTTTTCTCCGTAATGCTCGCCCCCAGCGGCAAAACACTATCCCCACCTGGTGCGGAAGTCTCGCCCCCAGCAAGGCGGTCCACTCTGCCCGCCTGGTTAGAACAGACTTCTAATATAAAATTTGGAATTAGTAAGCCAAAAACAATGGAGGCGCTCCGTCTGAAGCAGACTTGAGCCAGGAGGCATGCACGCTGAGCGAGTCGACAGGTCAGCGAGTCACTGTGCTAAACTTTGTGAAGTCAGTTTCAGCTGACTCGGCAGCCTTCAAGTTACGTCCCATTAGGGAAAGAATCGTCAATCTCTGCCACCAGTATTAAAGGGCCACTTCACCCTTTTTGCAACTAGATCTTATTTAATGATGTTTGGCAGCCCTGCACAGTGCACACTGACATAACTTTTTTTTAATCATCCTATCCTTGTTGATATGCCATTTATAACAACGTCAATGATATAACATTATGTTGCTGGGGACTGCCAGTCTGTCTTCCGTGTTTTGGTTGGTATACAATGATGCGTGGCCGCACCGATCACCATGATGTTAGTTACCCCACTGCATCATCAGGACGCATCACGGTGCATACAGTACCATTTTCAGGTGTATCACTGGTTTGTACTTTGAAGTCATCAGGCAGGAAACTGGAATCAGAAGTACCCAAAATTCTCCATAATTATAAGGGCATCATAATTTTAGGGACCAATGTGGCATATGAATATATGACTCGTTTCTTTAAGTACTTATTGGAATAGTTTGTTTGGGGTATTTGGGGTATTTCATGAACACATTTAATTAAATGGCACATTGGATTAGAAATGCAATTATGTAGTTGCAGTTCAGACTGTTTTCAGGTAATGGGTTTTTAATTACATCACAAATACAATCATGTGCACATGGGCCTGCACTGCCTCCAACTATAACCATTCAGCATTTAGCTGAAAGCTTATGACAATGATCTGCATCAGTGAGATTGGTAATACATTGTATTGGTAGTTAAACTAACTAGCCTACTTCCTCCTTGTAATTTTACTTTTTTATTGATAGGGCTTGGGTATCACACAATGGCGCTTTAAACTAAATTTGCATGTCTGTATACTGCAACTCTACCACAAAAGAGCTATACAGGCTGGTTTATTAACCATTAATGTGACCTACATTAGGCTAGTTATTGGGAACCCAGACCTCACAAACAGCCGCAAGCTTCCAGGGAATTCCCATGATGCAAATTAAATGAAAGGATTTGAGATAAGATTAGCTCTTGGTGCTAATTATTTGATTATTTTGATTTATTTGATTGAATGAGCAAAACAGGCTATACCAGAATACTCCATATGCTTTGTTTACATGTGTTGAATATCAAACAGCATGGGATTATCCAGGATTTTGAATTAATGTTGCATTTTGTCCTCTCCCTGATAAACAGGCATATTTTAATGAATCCAAACTTTTCAAGGCTTTAGGCCCAAACTTTTTTCCAGTCAAATTTGTGGTGTTTCGTGACGTCATCGCGCACTAAGTCGACAAGTTGTCTAATACAATTATAGACTATACAGTATACAACTATAGGCTAATAGGCCTACATCACATTCACTTCTAAATTCACGAGGACACAATTGAAATCCCTTAGTTTGTGCCTTGTGGTGATGACTGAGTTACTCTTTGAGAAATGAAATACGATCAGCAGTGCCAGTGAGCACTGTATTTTGACACCCGGCCCCTGGTTGGCAAACGCCGCCGCGTCTACTGTGTTCTGAATTCAGAAGATGTGCATCAAAATTCAAAATAATAAAGTAACATAATAGCCAAGACTAACGTTTCTGATGCATGAATATGTTGCCTACCTCCAGTCTGGGAATCATCTGCGCTCTTCATTTCGATTAAAGTTTCATCCTTCGATTTGACCGTTATTCGTTTCATATTTGCCGACTAGCCTACTGTGTGCAGTGATCGAGCAGCTTCACCTTTTGAGCCAGGATGCAGATCGATTGTACGACGCCGGGACGCCTGCACACACTCCACCGACAGCTGGCACTGACAACTGATCTGATGATTACTACCTACTCAAATCGATGATTATGATTTGATATTCACTACATAGATGCATCCTTTTTTACACGTGTATTCGAGTCCCAACGGTGCTCTGCCTCTGCTGCGCTAGACGTTACTCGAGACAGGAGGCTTAGACAATAAAGGGGAGTGGCATAGCCTAATTTTCCGTCGGCATACTGTCTATCCATGGTGCATGGACGGTCCTGTTATTCACATCAACGTTTGTCGTACTCGTTTGACAATATAGTCGAAACCAAACGTGGCATGTGGAGTGGGCCTTTAATCTGTAATGTGTAGCCTAATGAATTCATTGCTTTGTTTACAATAGTAGACGTCTACAGCGGTATGACTATGAAATCAGCTGACGGCGCGCCGCGCACCAACGTTATTCAATATGGACCAACTACATACTACTACACTTTGAAGAAAACCACGAGGAACGGCCAATTTTATTGACTGCACGGCGACATCAAGTGGTGACTTTTCATATTGCACAACATGCAATGTAAGATTGTAGTCATTGTAGGCTACCACATAAAGGAAAAACATACCACATATTATAGTGTACTGTAGGTGTAAGGTTACATTCACAAAATCATAGGCATGTCACTCCATGCCTGGGTAGGTGTTTAGCAATTACTCATTACTGTAGGCTATAGAAACATAGAGCACAATACTTTTCCATCCCCTTTGCCTCCTTTTTGGGCATTCCAAATTTCCAATTAAGTTGTTGAAGGAAGCCCTCTAACAACCTGTCTGTGCTGGGTATATCCTAAACTAGACTGCCAAATATAAAAAAAATAGTCTGCACCCAATCTAGCTCTGAGAATGCTATGTAGGATTTAATGACCTGCAATTTAGCCTGGGATGCATAGCCTACCATTTTTGGGTTTCTGATCCGGTCGAGAGCGGAAAAATCTTACGTCATGACTCATGTTGTAGCCACTGGTTTGTAGTCATCAGGCCGGAACCACCAAACTGGAATCAGAGAATTTTCCAAAATAATTCCCTGCGATCAAGGGAATCATTATTATTGGGCCTAACCAATAAAACCCTTGATGCGGCATAATTTAGCTTATAGAATAGCTAGAGGCGCGCCTCCTCCGCGTCATCAGTGCCCATACCCGAGGCGGGGGTTGGCGAAAGGGCCTCTCTGTGTGGAGTTTGCATGTTCTCCCCGTGTCCCCTAGGGTAGGTACCCTCACAAAAACATGCCGTAATCCTGGTCTCTAAACTACCTCCCCCTGGCCAGCCGGGGCGCCTGATGGAGGGGAAAGGAACTGGTTGGAATAACGTGTTCCTTCCACGCGCTACGTCAGGTGAAAAGAAGCAGCTTGGACTCCTCATGCATAGAAGGTCAGTCCACTGCCCCCCATGTTGGCAGAGGAAGTGTAGCGCCCAGGATTACATTATATAATTGACACTGGGTGAAAAAATTGTGGGATAAAACATTTAAAAAAAGGTATATCCATCCTCTATTCCAACTCTAGTTATACTCGATTCAACTTAAATGGGGATTGGGGGAACTAAAAGAAAGCGGCACGGAAATAGACGGAACCAGAAAACTGGAACCACTTTTCTTTTTCTTCTCAGTATCCATTGTCTAGACCAGAATCACACAGGCCAGGAACGAATACCAGGCTTTCCTCCAAAGTGGAAAGTGTGGCGAGTGGTGACGCGAGGTTTCTAGTAGGCTATGGTCAAAGGTGCATCGTGCATGCCATACAGATACTTCCCTGGACTCTTCATCAACTTCTGGTACCCTATATTAGCTGTCAAGATGTAAAGATGTCTGGGTTATCACAGAGATGGAACATGGATGAAATGAAACAGGAATGTGTTTGTACATTCTCACTGTAGATGCATAATATTTTGATTTTGATATGTCCTTTGACTCAGTTCCACTATTCTATTGTGACGTGCTATGTACATCCTTTTCTTTGCATAGCAGCCATTCTCTCTCTCTTTCTCTCTCTTGCACGCAGGCACACACACACACACACACACACACACACACACACACACACACGCACACACACACACACACACACACACACACACACACACACACACACACGCTACAGCACCTTTAAGACAAATTACCAGGAAGCCCCAAATTCAAATGTCACCTTCTAGAATCCTTTTTACACTGTGATCTGAACTATACTGTACACTTAAGCCCACAGGTACATCTCAATAGGCTTATTATATGGTGGATTCTGCTTATGCTCGGCAGCTCAGAAGTCACATTGTACCAGTTAACAGGGCCCAATGGGATGACTTGTGTGTGTTTTTCCCTCGCCTTTTAATAGCCTTGGTCAGCAAATTACATTTCAAACTAACGTAACTGCTTCTCATTCACTAAAGCTGGTGGATGCGCATTTCAATGGATTTTGTGATGGTTTATTATGAGACTTACTTAAGCCCTGACCATGAATCCCTACTTCCTCCAGTAATAACTTAAGCAGTGGATACTGCAAATCCACACAGCATCCAAGTTGTACCCTACCAATGCTTCTACGATCAATGATGTCTACACTTTTACTTCTCTCGCAGGTGGAGAGAAAACAAGTGGACAGACTATTAGCAAGTCAATTGAGAAAGGAATGGAAATAATGGAACCAAATGTCATGGCCATATCATGGAATTTTCTGTGCACCTTCATGCCCACGGTATGAACACTACTCATTTACAGTAGGTGATTCATGGTCTTTCTTCTGGTGCCATAATAAGTCATGTACACTTGAACTCAGGTGGATTGCGTTGACGCTATATTGTTTCACATTTTTGTTCACTGCATGGTCACTCACTGGTCCACATATTTTGTGACAATATGGACTTTCCTCTAGTCTCGCATAGCTGGGCAACCAGGGCCGGATTTAGCCAGCCCCACTAAGGTGGGCAGACAGAATTTGGGGTGTCAAACCACCAAAATGCATAGAAAACTATATGCTATCATCATCAGTTCATCTATCTTCTCTTTGACCAACAGTATGCTAACCCAATTGCCCTTCCTGCCACTACCTCTGCATTTACCCCGGGCTTGGGACAACTTGTGCAACACAGGAAATGCTTTCTCGTATGTTTTCATGGGTTTAGACACAGTGGCCAGGTCTGTTTCGTTTGGACAACATAAGTTCCCTTTTCAGAGTTGCGTAGTCTGTTCCAGTTCCAGTAAGAGCATGCAAAGGCTCCAACAAGGTTGAGTCTAGAAATCTCTCAGAATAGGGTACAAGGCTTGATATGGTATGATATGATTATGATACTATTGACATACTTTTGACTCCACTATACCTTTCTAAGCCTTATATTTCAAATAGTGAAACTAGCAGATCAACAAACTTGCAGTTTCTTTTTTAACGTCTACATTTTAATATAGACAGAGTTTTAAAGGCCTGCGCACTTACATTATTGTAAAAGAAAGCACTCCAGTACTTCAACTCACGTACACATTTGACAGATAATATTCCACTTGAGTCGTACTTTGACTCAAGTACTGGGGTTGGTTTGTTGTCGTTGTTCATCCATGTCTATATATTTGTTATAGATTTCTCATTTGCCAAGATGACCAAGTTATTTTTTCTTTCGTGCAACATGGTGCGACGGTAGGGGGTTAGGACACGTGCCAGTGTGGAGAAGGAACTCTCACATGAAGCTGAAGACACACCAATTACAAGGGCTGTCACATACAACTTGTGCAACACAGGAAATGCTTTCTCGTATGTCTTCATGTGTTTAGACACAGTGGCCAGGTCTGTTTCGTTTGGATAACATAACTTGGCCAACATTGGCTTTGCAACAATGAGTTCCCTTTTCAGAGTTGCGTAGTCTGTTCCAGTTTCAGTAAGAACATGCAAAGGCTCCAACAAGGTGGAGTCTATAGAAATCTCTCAGAATAGGGTACAAGGCTTGATATGGCTGTCATTAGGTCTAAATTCTTCTTTGAGAATCTGTTTTCCAGCTCTGAAATGGCCCTGTCGAGAATGCTGAGCAAGGATCTTTTGAGAGACTGAGAGGGGGTGATGGTGGGGTTATCAGTATCTGTATAGCTGGAAGCCCTTCAAGGACCTCTGGGGTAGCCCCAAACCTCACTTTGACCCCATATTATTGCTTATAGCAGCTTTAAGTAAAAGTAGCAATACTGCAACATATACATATTCTGTTAGAACTAAAAGTGTGGAATTCAAAATGTACATAAGAAAAAATACAAAAGTATTGGCTTAAAAATGTACTTACAGTAGGCCTACCAAAGGTAAAAGTAGGCCTACTAAGTAGGCCGATAAACTTTATTTTCTTTGTGTTTGAGCATATAGAATTACTCCTGCTTCGTGGATCTGTTGCTGGAGGCGTGGTTATGTGTAGGAGGTTTTCGACGCTGCTCATTTTCTTCAGTGTGTGCTCTGTGTTGTGTTCTGAACACTTCTTTGTTACACTTTTGCGGTATGGGTTCATTGTTGGGTCTAAAAATGCTGCGCAGTGCCCACCCAATCAGAAACGCTACAGATATTTTGTGATATTTTTATAGGCAAAAAAATAAAGGATCCCCATAACTTTTGATTGGGTGGGCAGGACGCACGTTTGGGTGGGCTGTGCCCACCCCTGCCCCCCCCTAGAACTGGCCTTGTGGGCAACTATTCCACAATCTCTGAATGCTACGTATAGTCTGCATGGAACCAAGCCCCCTGAAATCTATCAGGACGTTGTAATGGCTGTCACTTCCGTTCTCAAAAATATATTATAAACTATATTTAAAACATACTGTATTTTAGAATTGTTATTTCTGCTTAGCAGCAAGCTATACCTGTATATGCTTGGATTATTTTTATTTACATTAGGACAAACAAAATGGAAGTGGTGAGAGGTGGGACATCCACTTCACCCGGACATTTTACGCGCTTCCCTGCAGACTATAGCCTATGATGAAAGCATTTGAAAATTGTGTGAGTCAACAGTCTGGCTTGAGAGACTATTTTTCCTTCGGCTAAAATTTCAAATTGAACACAAGATATCACAAAATATTCTACTTGTAAGTACATTCATGATCCCTGCAAGATGATCACTCCTGATTATGGTGACCAACAATGGCCATTAATGTCAAAACAGGCCCCTGTAAAAAAAAAAATCCCCCCTCCCATTTCTTTCTTTTTCTTTTTTTTTTGTAGTGTGTAAGCCTATATGAATCATAACAAAATAAATCATCATATAATATGATGATTTATTTTGTCTTGGAGGCACTTAACTACATCTCGTGAGTCGTATACCTCAATACAAGGTAACCCAAACTCACACCTCTTGTGGTTTATTGCTTTAAGTTCTCATGTAGTAAAAGATAATGTAATTCTAACACATTTCTCTCGTCTTTAGTGTGATTATGATACCATTACCAAATCCAATACCAAATATTCAAAGGTGCACGTCACCCCTTTTGCAATGAGATCTTATTTTAATTATGTTAATTTGGGAGACAAGTGGGTATATGTGTTTTTAGATATTTTAGTATTTCCAAATGTCCATGATGTCAATCAAGGACACTGGGCTCACTTACTTCCTGGACTCAGTAAGACTATAGACATAACCGACTCTGGGGCGTCTGTATCTCAACGGAAGGCGACATGGAGGCGATGGGTGATTGGATTGCATTGGCAAGCTTTCCTGAGATTCCTTGCGAAGCATAGCGGAAGAACGAAAGAGGACGTTCGGTAGGCCAATCCGAGATTCCGCTTGACTTCCTCCTCCTGTTTGAGACAGGTCTCTCCAATGAAAGTGCAGTGACCAATGAGGCAGCTATATATTTTTAATACAGGTATCTATGCATAGACATATATCTTTGAGTTTGACAACACTCCCCCTATCCACAAGGAGGAGCAGTGCACCAAAGCATTATTGGAATTGTAGTCCAGGAAGGAAGTGAGCCCAGTGTCCATGACATCATGGACACTTGGAAATATTCAATATCTAAAAACTCATATTACCCACATAAAAAACCCAGTAAAGTGTTTCTTGTCTGAGTTGTCTCCCAAACATTAAAATAAGATCTGGACTGGTTGCAAAAGGGGTGTCCCTTTAAGCAAAGTGGCGACCTCAACACATGCTTGGTCCACAAGAGGGAGGTAGAGCTGCTATACGGTTGCTTACCATCTGTCTGATTTGGTCATCGTGTTGGACGGCTCCGTCTTATGAGCAGTTTTAGAACTTCCGGTCTGAGAGCTAGCAGATTTAAGACATCCGGTTGCTTTCAGAATAAAATAAGGTTATTTAATTCGTTAATTAAATAATTTTTACATTACATTATTAGTATTATTATTACATTACAGTTATTGTAAAGACACACATTATGTTTCTGTGTAAAAATAAGTAATTAAATAACATAAAAAAGTTATCTAAATGGATAAATGCTATTCACTGGAGTGCATGGACTTTATAAAGTGGACACTGGACAAAAGACGGCTCCGCGAGGCAACTATCTGGACATACCCACGCGTCCGGGGAGATGTCCTCTACCACCCCACAGTCTCCGCTAAGCGGGAGAGGTGTAAAATTCACAGCAGCAGAGCTTCTACTGGGGTCAATGCAAAAAAATGTACCGTTTCCGGACCCAGAATGGACACTGGACAAAGAGGCCTCCGCGAGGCAACTATCTGGACATACCCACGCGTCCGGGGAGATGTCCTCTACCACCCCACAGTCTCCGCTAAGCGGGAGAGGTGTAAAATTCAGAGCAGCAGACCTTCTATTGGGGTCAACACTCAAAAAAGTGCCGTTTCCGGACCCAGACTGGACACTGGACAAAGAGGCCTCCGCGAGGCAACTATCTGGACATACCCACGCGTCCGGGGAGATGTCCTCTACCACCCCACAGTCTCCGCTAAGCGGGAGAGGTGTAAAATTCAGAGCAGCAGACCTTCTATTGGGGTCAACACTCAAAAAAGTGCCGTTTCCAGACCCAGAATGGACACTGGACAAAGAGGCCTCCGCGAGGCAACTATCTGGACATACCCACGCGTCCGGGGAGATGTCCTCTACCACCCCATAGTCTCCGCTAAGCGGGAGAGGTGTAAAATTCAGAGCAGCAGACCTTCTATTGGGGTCAACACTCAAAAAAGTGCCGTTTCCAGACCCAGAATGGACACTGGACAAAGAGGCCTCCGCGAGGCAACTATCTGGACATACCCACGCGTCCGGGGAGATGTCCTCTACCACCCCACAGTCTCCGCTAAGCGGGAGAGGTGTAAAATTCACAGCAGCAGACCTTCTATTGGGGTCAATACTCAAAAAAGTGCCGTTTCCAGACCCAGAATGGACACTGGACAAAGAGGCCTCCGCGAGGCAACTATCTGGACATACCCACGCGTCCGGGGAGATGTCCTCTACCACACCCCAGTCTCCGCTAAGCGGGAGAGGTGTAAAATTCAGAGCAGCAGACCTTCTATTGGGGTCAACACTCAAAAAAGTGCCGTTTCCAGACCCAGAATGGACACTGGACAAAGAGGCCTCCGCGAGGCAACTATCTGGACATACCCACGCGTCCGGGGAGATGTCCTCTACCACCCCATAGTCTCCGCTAAGCGGGAGAGGTGTAAAATTCAGAGCAGCAGACCTTCTATTGGGGTCAACACTCAAAAAAGTGCCGTTTCCAGACCCAGAATGGACACTGGACAAAGAGGCCTCCGCGAGGCAACTATCTGGACATACCCACGCGTCCGGGGAGATGTCCTCTACCACCCCACAGTCTCCGCTAAGCGGGAGAGGTGTAAAATTCACAGCAGCAGACCTTCTATTGGGGTCAATACTCAAAAAAGTGCCGTTTCCAGACCCAGAATGGACACTGGACAAAGAGGCCTCCGCGAGGCAACTATCTGGACATACCCACGCGTCCGGGGAGATGTCCTCTACCACACCCCAGTCTCCGCTAAGCGGGAGAGGTGTAAAATTCAGAGCAGCAGACCTTCTATTGGGGTCAACACTCAAAAAAGTGCCGTTTCCAGACCCAGAATGGACACTGGACAAAGAGGCCTCCGCGAGGCAACTATCTGGACATACCCACGCGTCCGGGGAGATGTCCTCTACCACCCCACAGTCTCCGCTAAGCGGGAGAGGTGTAAAAATCAGAGCAGCAGAGCTTCTACTGGGGTCAATGCAAAAAAAATTACCGTTTCCGGACCCAGACTGGACACTGGACAAAGAGGCCTCCGCGAGGCAACTATCTGGACATACCCACGCGTCCGGGGAGATGTCCTCTACCACACCCCAGTCTCCGCTAAGCGGGAGAGGTGTAAAATTCAGAGCAGCAGACCTTCTATTGGGGTCAACACTCAAAAAAGTGCCGTTTCCAGACCCAGAATGGACACTGGACAAAGAGGCCTCCGCGAGGCAACTATCTGGACATACCCACGCAGAGGCACAGAGACAGGATTTTGCAATAGTATATGCAGGTTTGCAAATAATGAAAATAATTGTTGGCTAAATGCAACTCTACAATCTATACTGCATCTACAAGTAGTACAAGATAAATTGAAACCATTGACACCTACTTCGATGGTTCAGTTGTCATCTATGCCGGGGAATTTAGCAGCTCTCATTCAAGCGTTTTTTCAAAATCCAGGTCACACATTTGATTGCAAAACAATCTGTGGTGTCACTCAACAACTAGTGAATAGCATCCCAGACTTGGCTTTAGGAATGCACAATGACCCATTAGATTTTATACACAAACTAGTAGTTTGGTTGAGTATGTGTGGTGTCCACACAGTTGTTCAAGCAAAACATACAGACATCTGTACATTCTGTGCCTGGACAGTTGAAAGCAATTCTTCTATTACTAATATTTTTGCATTACCGCTGCCACAGAAAAGAGAGTCCCTCAATTCTCTTTTCGAACACTCAATCATGGAAGGTGTAAGTCCAGACAAATGTACAACATGTGGTTGTGATATGAAGCGACAAATATGTTGGAATGACTCTCCCGATTTCATTACTCTTTCTCTGTCGCGTGTTACTGATCGTGGGGCGGTGAGCCGCAAGCATGTAGAAGCATCTGGTGTAATCGAAATTCCTATTTGTGATGGCGGTAAAATTAAGTATAAGTTGGCCTCAATCATTTGTCATATAGGCTCTATGGCCAAAACTGGACACTTTTGGGCAGACTTGATTTATGACAATGTTGTAATTAAAGCAAATGACACAATGATAGAAATCTTACCAGCAGCAAATGCTGTGCGAGAGTCAAAAATAAATGGGTGCTTATATTTCTATGTGAAATGTGGTGATGCTGGCATCACAATAGACAAGGATAATAACAGAACAATAACGGAGGACAATTTGGAAGAAGATGATGTGGTTTTATGCAATGAAAGTCTAAATGACAATATGTGTGAACCCATACCATTACCAATTCTAACATTTCTACAACAGACATCTGCTTTCAAAAAATGTCACACACGGCTTGAAGAAGCAGCAGCACAGGACTCAACATTTAGACGGAAACTTGATAAATTCAATCTAGCCAACACATCAGTGTCATTAGTGTCTCAGAAATGTTCTAGGACAGACGTATGCACCATATTAAACAGCTTTGTAGAATACACACTTCGGTCTCCTTTCCTTGGAGATGACCTGCTTTGCCTGAAAAGTCTTAGTCTGTATAGTTGTACTCAATGTGGTGACAAGGCCTTGCCATCTACAAAGAACATGTCACAATTCATAGTGCAGCCACTTGACGTGTCACAAAAAGGCATCTTAGACACTATTGCACAAATATTACCTGCTCAATCTGAACAATGTGAAACATGTCAGCAGGAAAAGAGCTTATCAACATATGAAGTAATTAACAGCCCACAGACCTTACTTCTCCTGTTAAGAGTTGGCACAAAAATTCCAACTACGTTCAATTTATCCTGTCTGTACCACCAAAATGAGTATGCTTTGACCAGTATGTGTGTATTTTTCGACAGGCCACCATATGCGACATTGTACATCCGTATAGATGATAAATGGCATATCTGGACAAATGAATCGAATGACACAGCAGGCTATACCTTTGAGCTGATGCAAAGAGCATCCGCTCAACAGCACAACAATACATTAGGCACAAGTAGTTTCTATGTCGTGTCATACGAGAAAATAAAAAGTAAAGAAATAATCAAGTTTCGTCAGGACAAACAAATGCATAAATGCACAGACAGATGCAATCAACGCACACAAGTGACACCCATTCCAAAGCTAGAGGTAACTCCTTCACCTGACTTAGCTTGCGTAGAGAAAGCTAACGGGTGGCTGTGTGATAAGACAATCGATCAGTACCATCAGCTCTTGCTATCTCATCTTGTTGACAAAAGGGCATATATTTGTCCCAGCATTTTTGTAAGCCAACAGTTAATGAGTCTTTATTGTGGTGACATCAGCATACTACCAGATGTACCAAGAACATCACAGAATTGGTGGAGCTATGAGTTGGTAATATTGCCAGTCAACCTCCAAAAGACTCATTGGGGAGCAATTGTCATAGATTTCTCTAAAAAGACAGTGGAGGGTGATAGCATAGTCTTAGATGTTGTTCTAATGGATTCAGTCCATACGTATGAACAAGACCTGGTTAATGTATTTGGTCCACTGCAAAAATACTTAGCCTTACAGTATTTTGCAATTCATGGTAGAGGTATGAATATCACATTTAGATATGAGTGTTATGACAGTTGCCCTCATTTCATAACACAAACTGACAACAGTAGCTGTGGTCTCTACACTTGTTTATTTTCCAAAGCTGTTCTGTTTGATGTGAGTCTCAACACTTTCCAAACAGAGACTGAAAAGCGAGATATCATATTGTATGAGCTGACAGGAAAAAATGTATTGCTATGAGTACATAGTTTAAGTACTGCACTGCACTAAAAGGCTCTGTTTTATCTATGTTGTAGGAGAACTTCGACAATGGAGGATGCGAGGGACGCCAAATGACACGTCCCCACGTGATTTAATCCAATAGTGCTTACTGTGATCATCTAAAAACAAACGTTTGAAATGTTTGGACTGAGCTGGTTTTGCTTTAAAAGTACATCTAACTTTTGATCAATTTGTGTGTGTGTGTGTGTGTGTGTGTGTGTACAATGTTTGCACTTAATGTTTGCAGTGATGCTTTGCACTATACCTTTTTATACATTTGAGTGATGTGTGCACTTAGGTACATTGCATGTTGTACCATATTATACATTTGAGTGACGTTTGCATTGAGGTACATTGCATGTTGTACCATATTATACATTTGAGTAACGTTTGCACTTGGTACATTGCACGTCTTACCTTTTTATACATTTGAGTAATGTATGCACTTATAGGTACGTTGCACTTATAGTACCATTTTGTACTTTTGAGTGATGTTTGCACTGATTGACTTTGTAGTTTTTGCATGTTTTGCATGTGTTTGAATAATGTTTGCTGTATTAACACAGATGCGCACACACATGCAGTAAATTGATCAAATCTGTGACTACTAAACTATTAAAGTAGCTTCTCAGTCCACATTAAGACAAATTGTGATGTTTAAAAACAAATATTGTAGGGATTTGGAAACTTTAAAATGAGCGTTTTATTTCTGATTGTGATGACCATTATTTTGAAGAGTGATTTTTTCTTCTTGACATCTTGACATCTCCCTGAACGCGTGGGTGTGTCCAGATAGTTGCCTCGCGGAGGCCTCTTTGTCCAGTGTCCATTCTGTGTCTGGAAACGGCACTTTTTTGAGTGTTGACCCCAATAGAAGCTCTGCTGCTCTGAATTTTACACCTCTCCCGCTTAGCGGAGACTGTGGGGTGGTAGAGGACATCTCCCCGGACGCGTGGGTATGTCCAGATAGTTGCCTCGCGGAGCCGTCTTTTGTCCAGTGTCCAGTCTGGGTCCGGAAACGGTAATTTTTTTTGCATTGACCCCATTAGAAGCTCTGCTGCTGTGAATTTTACACCTCTCCCGCTTAGCGGAGACTGGGGTGTGGTACAGGACATCTCCCTGAACGCGTGGGTGTGTCCAGATAGTTGCCTCGCGGAGGCCTCTTTGTCCAGTGTCCATTCTGTGTCTGGAAACGGCACTTTTTTGAGTGTTGACCCCAATAGAAGCTCTGCTGCTCTGAATTTTACACCTCTCCCGCTTAGCGGAGACTGTGGGGTGGTAGAGGACATCTCCCCGGACGCGTGGGTATGTCCAGATAGTTGCCTCGCGGAGCCGTCTTTTGTCCAGTGTCCAGTCTGGGTCCGGAAACGGTAATTTTTTTTGCATTGACCCCAGTAGAAGCTCTGCTGCTCTGAATTTTACACCTCTCCCGCTTAGCGGAGACTGTGGGGTGGTAGAGGACATCTCCCCGGACGCGTGGGTATGTCCAGATAGTTGCCTCGCGGAGCCGTCTTTTGTCCAGTGTCCAGTCTGGGTCCGGAAACGGTACATTTTTTTGCATTGACCCCATTAGAAGCTCTGCTGCTGTGAATTTTACACCTCTCCCGCTTAGCGGAGACTGAGGTGTGGTACAGGACATCTCCCTGAACGCGTGGGTGTGTCCAGATAGTTGCCTCGCGGAGGCCTCTTTGTCCAGTGTCCATTCTGTGTCTGGAAACGGCACTTTTTTGAGTGTTGACCCCAATAGAAGCTCTGCTGCTCTGAATTTTACACCTCTCCCGCTTAGCGGAGACTGTGGGGTGGTAGAGGACATCTCCCCGGACGCGTGGGTATGTCCAGATAGTTGCCTCGCGGAGCCGTCTTTTGTCCAGTGTCCAGTCTGGGTCCGGAAACGGTAATTTTTTTTGCATTGACCCCAGTAGAAGCTCTGCTGCTCTGAATTTTACACCTCTCCCGCTTAGCGGAGACTGTGGGGTGGTAGAGGACATCTCCCCGGACGCGTGGGTATGTCCAGATAGTTGCCTCGCGGAGCCGTCTTTTGTCCAGTGTCCAGTCTGGGTCCGGAAACGGTAATTTTTTTTGCATTGACCCCATTAGAAGCTCTGCTGCTGTGAATTTTACACCTCTCCCGCTTAGCGGAGACTGTGGGGTGGTAGAGGACATCTCCCCGGACGCGTGGGTATGTCCAGATAGTTGCCTCGCGGAGCCGTCTTTTGTCCAGTGTCCAGTCTGGGTCCGGAAACGGTAATTTTTTTTGCATTGACCCCAGTAGAAGCTCTGCTGCTCTGAATTTTACACCTCTCCCGCTTAGCGGAGACTGTGGGGTGGTAGAGGACATCTCCCCGGACGCGTGGGTATGTCCAGATAGTTGCCTCGCGGAGCCGTCTTTTGTCCAGTGTCCAGTCTGGGTCCGGAAACGGTACATTTTTTTGCATTGACCCCATTAGAAGCTCTGCTGCTGTGAATTTTACACCTCTCCCGCTTAGCGGAGACTGGGGTGTGGTACAGGACATCTCCCTGAACGCGTGGGTGTGTCCAGATAGTTGCCTCGCGGAGGCCTCTTTGTCCAGTGTCCATTCTGTGTCTGGAAACGGCACTTTTTTGAGTGTTGACCCCAATAGAAGCTCTGCTGCTCTGAATTTTACACCTCTCCCGCTTAGCGGAGACTGTGGGGTGGTAGAGGACATCTCCCCGGACGCGTGGGTATGTCCAGATAGTTGCCTCGCGGAGCCGTCTTTTGTCCAGTGTCCAGTCTGGGTCCGGAAACGGTAAATTTTTTTGCATTGACCCCAGTAGAAGCTCTGCTGCTCTGAATTTTACACCTCTCCCGCTTAGCGGAGACTGTGGGGTGGTAGAGGACATCTCCCCGGACGCGTGGGTATGTCCAGATAGTTGCCTCGCGGAGCCGTCTTTTGTCCAGTGTCCAGTCTGGGTCCGGAAACGGTAATTTTTTTTGCATTGACCCCAGTAGAAGCTCTGCTGCTCTGAATTTTACACCTCTCCCGCTTAGCGGAGACTGTGGGGTGGTAGAGGACATCTCCCCGGACGCGTGGGTATGTCCAGATAGTTGCCTCGCGGAGCCGTCTTTTGTCCAGTGTCCAGTCTGGGTCCGGAAACGGTACATTTTTTTGCATTGACCCCATTAGAAGCTCTGCTGCTGTGAATTTTACACCTCTCCCGCTTAGCGGAGACTGAGGTGTGGTACAGGACATCTCCCTGAACGCGTGGGTGTGTCCAGATAGTTGCCTCGCGGAGGCCTCTTTGTCCAGTGTCCATTCTGTGTCTGGAAACGGCACTTTTTTGAGTGTTGACCCCAATAGAAGCTCTGCTGCTCTGAATTTTACACCTCTCCCGCTTAGCGGAGACTGTGGGGTGGTAGAGGACATCTCCCCGGACGCGTGGGTATGTCCAGATAGTTGCCTCGCGGAGCCGTCTTTTGTCCAGTGTCCAGTCTGGGTCCGGAAACGGTAATTTTTTTTGCATTGACCCCAGTAGAAGCTCTGCTGCTCTGAATTTTACACCTCTCCCGCTTAGCGGAGACTGTGGGGTGGTAGAGGACATCTCCCCGGACGCGTGGGTATGTCCAGATAGTTGCCTCGCGGAGCCGTCTTTTGTCCAGTGTCCAGTCTGGGTCCGGAAACGGTAATTTTTTTTGCATTGACCCCATTAGAAGCTCTGCTGCTGTGAATTTTACACCTCTCCCGCTTAGCGGAGACTGTGGGGTGGTAGAGGACATCTCCCCGGACGCGTGGGTATGTCCAGATAGTTGCCTCGCGGAGCCGTCTTTTGTCCAGTGTCCAGTCTGGGTCCGGAAACGGTAATTTTTTTTGCATTGACCCCAGTAGAAGCTCTGCTGCTCTGAATTTTACACCTCTCCCGCTTAGCGGAGACTGTGGGGTGGTAGAGGACATCTCCCCGGACGCGTGGGTATGTCCAGATAGTTGCCTCGCGGAGCCGTCTTTTGTCCAGTGTCCAGTCTGGGTCCGGAAACGGTACATTTTTTTGCATTGACCCCATTAGAAGCTCTGCTGCTGTGAATTTTACACCTCTCCCGCTTAGCGGAGACTGGGGTGTGGTACAGGACATCTCCCTGAACGCGTGGGTGTGTCCAGATAGTTGCCTCGCGGAGGCCTCTTTGTCCAGTGTCCATTCTGTGTCTGGAAACGGCACTTTTTTGAGTGTTGACCCCAATAGAAGCTCTGCTGCTCTGAATTTTACACCTCTCCCGCTTAGCG
Organism: Protomyctophum bolini; assembly: GCF_963924005.1. Taxonomy (NCBI): domain Eukaryota; kingdom Metazoa; phylum Chordata; class Actinopteri; order Myctophiformes; family Myctophidae; genus Protomyctophum; species Protomyctophum bolini. Next base: position 35,913,358 of record NC_137862.1, read on the forward strand.
GAGACTGTGGGGTGGTAGAGGACATCTCCCCGGACGCGTGGGTATGTCCAGATAGTTGCCTCGCGGAGCCGTCTTTTGTCCAGTGTCCAGTCTGGGTCCGGAAACGGTAAATTTTTTTGCATTGACCCCAGTAGAAGCTCTGCTGCTCTGAATTTTACACCTCTCCCGCTTAGCGGAGACTGTGGGGTGGTAGAGGACATCTCCCCGGACGCGTGGGTATGTCCAGATAGTTGCCTCGCGGAGCCGTCTTTTGTCCAGTGTCCAGTCTGGGTCCGGAAACGGTAATTTTTTTTGCATTGACCCCAGTAGAAGCTCTGCTGCTCTGAATTTTACACCTCTCCCGCTTAGCGGAGACTGTGGGGTGGTAGAGGACATCTCCCCGGACGCGTGGGTATGTCCAGATAGTTGCCTCGCGGAGCCGTCTTTTGTCCAGTGTCCAGTCTGGGTCCGGAAACGGTACATTTTTTTGCATTGACCCCATTAGAAGCTCTGCTGCTGTGAATTTTACACCTCTCCCGCTTAGCGGAGACTGGGGTGTGGTACAGGACATCTCCCTGAACGCGTGGGTGTGTCCAGATAGTTGCCTCGCGGAGGCCTCTTTGTCCAGTGTCCATTCTGTGTCTGGAAACGGCACTTTTTTGAGTGTTGACCCCAATAGAAGCTCTGCTGCTCTGAATTTTACACCTCTCCCGCTTAGCGGAGACTGTGGGGTGGTAGAGGACATCTCCCCGGACGCGTGGGTATGTCCAGATAGTTGCCTCGCGGAGCCGTCTTTTGTCCAGTGTCCAGTCTGGGTCCGGAAACGGTAATTTTTTTTGCATTGACCCCAGTAGAAGCTCTGCTGCTCTGAATTTTACACCTCTCCCGCTTAGCGGAGACTGTGGGGTGGTAGAGGACATCTCCCCGGACGCGTGGGTATGTCCAGATAGTTGCCTCGCGGAGCCGTCTTTTGTCCAGTGTCCAGTCTGGGTCCGGAAACGGTACATTTTTTTGCATTGACCCCATTAGAAGCTCTGCTGCTGTGAATTTTACACCTCTCCCGCTTAGCGGAGACTGGGGTGTGGTACAGGACATCTCCCTGAACGCGTGGGTGTGTCCAGATAGTTGCCTCGCGGAGGCCTCTTTGTCCAGTGTCCATTCTGTGTCTGGAAACGGCACTTTTTTGAGTGTTGACCCCAATAGAAGCTCTGCTGCTCTGAATTTTACACCTCTCCCGCTTAGCGGAGACTGTGGGGTGGTAGAGGACATCTCCCCGGACGCGTGGGTATGTCCAGATAGTTGCCTCGCGGAGCCGTCTTTTGTCCAGTGTCCAGTCTGGGTCCGGAAACGGTAATTTTTTTTGCATTGACCCCAGTAGAAGCTCTGCTGCTCTGAATTTTACACCTCTCCCGCTTAGCGGAGACTGTGGGGTGGTAGAGGACATCTCCCCGGACGCGTGGGTATGTCCAGATAGTTGCCTCGCGGAGCCGTCTTTTGTCCAGTGTCCACTTTATAAAGTCCATGCACTCCAGTGATGAGCATTTATGCATTTAGATGACTTTATTATTACTATTATTATTATTTAATTACTTATTTTTACACAGAAACATAATGTGTGTCTTCTAGCATCATATAGCATCATTTAAATGCTTAATTTGTAGTTTTAATGTGCAAATGAAACTTTTTTTTCATACTCTAGAGGGTACTCTTATTTTGAAGAGATCGTCCACCGGAAGTCTTAAATCTGTTCATTAGATCTGCTCACTAGACGCTGCCGTGTTGGACTCATCAATGGTTTGCCTTCCCAGCATGCCTCGAGTCGAGCCGAACGCACCAGCTCTGCAGTTCTGTAATACAGTTTTGTAGAAACATTTATTTATTTGGAAGGTGTTATGGGGATTTATGTGATATGTAATGTTGTTTTATTATAATATAAAGCGGTGCCTATTGTGTGCCTTTGTTTAGTAGGCTAACAATGCTAATACTCAGGAGGAGTGATGATAACAATCCACTGTGCGCCGAACAGGGTTCTGGTTAGCCTCGGTCCCAGAACACCTGGCTGTGTGCGGTTGGATGTTCTTCTCATTGTTCTGCGACACGTTCTCTAACTCTAAAGTAAGTTTTCATGCCCCAATCCTTTACAGAACAAATACCGGTCTTTATGAACCACGTGCAGGCATTTTATGTTTGAGCTGCATTCTCTCCTAAAAATCTAAATGGATAGTCATATAGGCTAGAGTATGGGCTACCCCCTAGCTCTGGTCCATAGTACTTCTCCTTTCTCCTGTACGGCTGTACCCATATTGCCCCTGTGCCGAGCCGTTCTCCTAGCTTTGGTCCATAGCTCTAATGCCGTTGCATTAGATGCATCAAATGCAACGACATTATGGACCAGAGTAGGCCAGCGACCTATAACTTGCCCGTGGCTACCTTTAGATGTCACTCTTCTCTTATTCTCTGCTCTCTGGCACAGTGGCAAGTGACAATATTGTCTGTGTAAAATGTTCTACCAACGATAGGTTCCAATGGTTTGAAAAAAAGTATCCCATTCCCATACACACCTGAATGATTGTCTCCACCAGGCCGAAGGCATGGGGAGAGAGTATGTTTTGCACAAATTGCACTCTGTTACCAGCTAATCTCTGGCACCGTTAACCCGGGATGCCAAATTTTGCACACACACTCCCTGGCCAACGATGAACCTCTGCCCCAAAATTTCCAAAACAGCCTGTTATAGCGCCACCAGTAGGCCGACTTTTGAAAAACACAATTCTTGATATTACTCCTCCAGATTCTGTCCAAACATTCTGTAAAAAATGTTACACACTATCTCTATAGTCATGTGTTCAAGATGGATCTGTCCGATTTTTCATATTCCATCCTAATTGGCTAACATTGGCTTTCAAACTTTGCAGGATTGGCCCGTTTTGAACAAAAAGCCTCAAATCATGAACGAAGCGTGCAATTTACGTGAAATCTTTCACAGACTTTCCTACTAGGCTGAGGAATATATCCCACTCTTTTCACATTGGCCTGTTATAGCGCCACCAACAGGTGGATTTTTGCGAAACACATTTTTGGAACAAAATGCCTCAAATCATCCAATTGCCATCCAAGGCATATAAGAAATGTCAGCCTTTTCACATTGGCCTATTATAGCAGCGCCACCAGGAGGCCACCTACTGACCTGCCCTGGTGGAGACCTGTGCCAGGGCACTTTTTCTAGTTTGAATTTGTATATTGTGTGTGTGTGTGTGTGTGTGTGTGTGTGTGTGTGTGTGTGTGTGTGTGTGTGTGTGTGTGTTATTATATAGCCTATGTTAGGTTAGGCCTATGAGACGAATATGATTCATATTACTTATTAGATAAAGTTAAAACAAATTAAAAATACATAAACTCAAGCTGATTTTGTAGGGTTTCTCATGACTTGTAAGCGCAGCAGTCTGGTCTCTTTTGTTCCCAGAGCAGATTCAGCGAATGGGCCATGGGGGTGGGAGGGGTGGGGGGACACGGAGAGAGAGAGAGCGCGAGGGAGAGGCCGGGTTTGGGATACAGCAGAGAGGGATAGAGGAGGAGAGAGAGAGAGAGAGAGCGAGATGCTGACAGATTCCTGATAGATGTGCAAAATGGCGCAAGCATGTTCGACCTCAGCTCGCCTCCAACTGTAGCATTGTAGGTCGGAACATGTAGAGCTGACGCTGGATGTGTATTGCTTTCTTCTTCCACTCACCTTGCGTTGTTTTCTTCAAGTAAACTGGGATATTTTTTCTAAGTGTTTAAATGGCTACCAGAAGGCACTGCCTTGTTCCCTGCTTTTTGGGGATACTCCTAAATGCTTTAATCGGTAAGTGGCGTTATTCTTATTATACCCCCCTAGCGATGAAGGGCAGCGTCTAGTGAGCAGATCTAATGAACAGATTTAAGACTTCCGGTGGACGATCTCTTCAAAATAAGAGTACCCTCTAGAGTATGAAAAAAAAGTTTCATTTGCACATTAAAACTACAAATTAAGCATTTAAATGATGCTATATGATGCTAGAAGACACACATTATGTTTCTGTGTAAAAATAAGTAATTAAATAATAATAATAGTAATAATAAAGTCATCTAAATGCATAAATGCTCATCACTGGAGTGCATGGACTTTATAAAGTGGACACTGGACAAAAGACGGCTCCGCGAGGCAACTATCTGGACATACCCACGCGTCCGGGGAGATGTCCTCTACCACCCCACAGTCTCCGCTAAGCGGGAGAGGTGTAAAATTCAGAGCAGCAGAGCTTCTACTGGGGTCAATGCAAAAAAAATTACCGTTTCCGGACCCAGACTGGACACTGGACAAAAGACGGCTCCGCGAGGCAACTATCTGGACATACCCACGCGTCCGGGGAGATGTCCTCTACCACCCCACAGTCTCCGCTAAGCGGGAGAGGTGTAAAATTCAGAGCAGCAGAGCTTCTATTGGGGTCAACACTCAAAAAAGTGCCGTTTCCAGACACAGAATGGACACTGGACAAAGAGGCCTCCGCGAGGCAACTATCTGGACACACCCACGCGTTCAGGGAGATGTCCTGTACCACACCCCAGTCTCCGCTAAGCGGGAGAGGTGTAAAATTCACAGCAGCAGAGCTTCTAATGGGGTCAATGCAAAAAAATGTACCGTTTCCGGACCCAGACTGGACACTGGACAAAAGACGGCTCCGCGAGGCAACTATCTGGACATACCCACGCGTCCGGGGAGATGTCCTCTACCACCCCACAGTCTCCGCTAAGCGGGAGAGGTGTAAAATTCAGAGCAGCAGAGCTTCTACTGGGGTCAATGCAAAAAAAATTACCGTTTCCGGACCCAGACTGGACACTGGACAAAAGACGGCTCCGCGAGGCAACTATCTGGACATACCCACGCGTCCGGGGAGATGTCCTCTACCACCCCACAGTCTCCGCTAAGCGGGAGAGGTGTAAAATTCAGAGCAGCAGAGCTTCTATTGGGGTCAACACTCAAAAAAGTGCCGTTTCCAGACACAGAATGGACACTGGACAAAGAGGCCTCCGCGAGGCAACTATCTGGACACACCCACGCGTTCAGGGAGATGTCCTGTACCACACCCCAGTCTCCGCTAAGCGGGAGAGGTGTAAAATTCACAGCAGCAGAGCTTCTAATGGGGTCAATGCAAAAAAATGTACCGTTTCCGGACCCAGACTGGACACTGGACAAAAGACGGCTCCGCGAGGCAACTATCTGGACATACCCACGCGTCCGGGGAGATGTCCTCTACCACCCCACAGTCTCCGCTAAGCGGGAGAGGTGTAAAATTCAGAGCAGCAGAGCTTCTACTGGGGTCAATGCAAAAAAAATTACCGTTTCCGGACCCAGACTGGACACTGGACAAAAGACGGCTCCGCGAGGCAACTATCTGGACATACCCACGCGTCCGGGGAGATGTCCTCTACCACCCCACAGTCTCCGCTAAGCGGGAGAGGTGTAAAATTCAGAGCAGCAGAGCTTCTACTGGGGTCAATGCAAAAAAATTTACCGTTTCCGGACCCAGACTGGACACTGGACAAAAGACGGCTCCGCGAGGCAACTATCTGGACATACCCACGCGTCCGGGGAGATGTCCTCTACCACCCCACAGTCTCCGCTAAGCGGGAGAGGTGTAAAATTCAGAGCAGCAGAGCTTCTATTGGGGTCAACACTCAAAAAAGTGCCGTTTCCAGACACAGAATGGACACTGGACAAAGAGGCCTCCGCGAGGCAACTATCTGGACACACCCACGCGTTCAGGGAGATGTCCTGTACCACACCCCAGTCTCCGCTAAGCGGGAGAGGTGTAAAATTCACAGCAGCAGAGCTTCTAATGGGGTCAATGCAAAAAAATGTACCGTTTCCGGACCCAGACTGGACACTGGACAAAAGACGGCTCCGCGAGGCAACTATCTGGACATACCCACGCGTCCGGGGAGATGTCCTCTACCACCCCACAGTCTCCGCTAAGCGGGAGAGGTGTAAAATTCAGAGCAGCAGAGCTTCTACTGGGGTCAATGCAAAAAAAATTACCGTTTCCGGACCCAGACTGGACACTGGACAAAAGACGGCTCCGCGAGGCAACTATCTGGACATACCCACGCGTCCGGGGAGATGTCCTCTACCACCCCACAGTCTCCGCTAAGCGGGAGAGGTGTAAAATTCACAGCAGCAGAGCTTCTAATGGGGTCAATGCAAAAAAAATTACCGTTTCCGGACCCAGACTGGACACTGGACAAAAGACGGCTCCGCGAGGCAACTATCTGGACATACCCACGCGTCCGGGGAGATGTCCTCTACCACCCCACAGTCTCCGCTAAGCGGGAGAGGTGTAAAATTCAGAGCAGCAGAGCTTCTACTGGGGTCAATGCAAAAAAAATTACCGTTTCCGGACCCAGACTGGACACTGGACAAAAGACGGCTCCGCGAGGCAACTATCTGGACATACCCACGCGTCCGGGGAGATGTCCTCTACCACCCCACAGTCTCCGCTAAGCGGGAGAGGTGTAAAATTCAGAGCAGCAGAGCTTCTATTGGGGTCAACACTCAAAAAAGTGCCGTTTCCAGACACAGAATGGACACTGGACAAAGAGGCCTCCGCGAGGCAACTATCTGGACACACCCACGCGTTCAGGGAGATGTCCTGTACCACACCTCAGTCTCCGCTAAGCGGGAGAGGTGTAAAATTCACAGCAGCAGAGCTTCTAATGGGGTCAATGCAAAAAAATGTACCGTTTCCGGACCCAGACTGGACACTGGACAAAAGACGGCTCCGCGAGGCAACTATCTGGACATACCCACGCGTCCGGGGAGATGTCCTCTACCACCCCACAGTCTCCGCTAAGCGGGAGAGGTGTAAAATTCAGAGCAGCAGAGCTTCTACTGGGGTCAATGCAAAAAAAATTACCGTTTCCGGACCCAGACTGGACACTGGACAAAAGACGGCTCCGCGAGGCAACTATCTGGACATACCCACGCGTCCGGGGAGATGTCCTCTACCACCCCACAGTCTCCGCTAAGCGGGAGAGGTGTAAAATTCAGAGCAGCAGAGCTTCTACTGGGGTCAATGCAAAAAAATTTACCGTTTCCGGACCCAGACTGGACACTGGACAAAAGACGGCTCCGCGAGGCAACTATCTGGACATACCCACGCGTCCGGGGAGATGTCCTCTACCACCCCACAGTCTCCGCTAAGCGGGAGAGGTGTAAAATTCAGAGCAGCAGAGCTTCTATTGGGGTCAACACTCAAAAAAGTGCCGTTTCCAGACACAGAATGGACACTGGACAAAGAGGCCTCCGCGAGGCAACTATCTGGACACACCCACGCGTTCAGGGAGATGTCCTGTACCACACCCCAGTCTCCGCTAAGCGGGAGAGGTGTAAAATTCACAGCAGCAGAGCTTCTAATGGGGTCAATGCAAAAAAATGTACCGTTTCCGGACCCAGACTGGACACTGGACAAAAGACGGCTCCGCGAGGCAACTATCTGGACATACCCACGCGTCCGGGGAGATGTCCTCTACCACCCCACAGTCTCCGCTAAGCGGGAGAGGTGTAAAATTCAGAGCAGCAGAGCTTCTACTGGGGTCAATGCAAAAAAAATTACCGTTTCCGGACCCAGACTGGACACTGGACAAAAGACGGCTCCGCGAGGCAACTATCTGGACATACCCACGCGTCCGGGGAGATGTCCTCTACCACCCCACAGTCTCCGCTAAGCGGGAGAGGTGTAAAATTCACAGCAGCAGAGCTTCTAATGGGGTCAATGCAAAAAAAATTACCGTTTCCGGACCCAGACTGGACACTGGACAAAAGACGGCTCCGCGAGGCAACTATCTGGACATACCCACGCGTCCGGGGAGATGTCCTCTACCACCCCACAGTCTCCGCTAAGCGGGAGAGGTGTAAAATTCAGAGCAGCAGAGCTTCTACTGGGGTCAATGCAAAAAAAATTACCGTTTCCGGACCCAGACTGGACACTGGACAAAAGACGGCTCCGCGAGGCAACTATCTGGACATACCCACGCGTCCGGGGAGATGTCCTCTACCACCCCACAGTCTCCGCTAAGCGGGAGAGGTGTAAAATTCAGAGCAGCAGAGCTTCTATTGGGGTCAACACTCAAAAAAGTGCCGTTTCCAGACACAGAATGGACACTGGACAAAGAGGCCTCCGCGAGGCAACTATCTGGACACACCCACGCGTTCAGGGAGATGTCCTGTACCACACCTCAGTCTCCGCTAAGCGGGAGAGGTGTAAAATTCACAGCAGCAGAGCTTCTAATGGGGTCAATGCAAAAAAATGTACCGTTTCCGGACCCAGACTGGACACTGGACAAAAGACGGCTCCGCGAGGCAACTATCTGGACATACCCACGCGTCCGGGGAGATGTCCTCTACCACCCCACAGTCTCCGCTAAGCGGGAGAGGTGTAAAATTCAGAGCAGCAGAGCTTCTACTGGGGTCAATGCAAAAAAAATTACCGTTTCCGGACCCAGACTGGACACTGGACAAAAGACGGCTCCGCGAGGCAACTATCTGGACATACCCACGCGTCCGGGGAGATGTCCTCTACCACCCCACAGTCTCCGCTAAGCGGGAGAGGTGTAAAATTCAGAGCAGCAGAGCTTCTATTGGGGTCAACACTCAAAAAAGTGCCGTTTCCAGACACAGAATGGACACTGGACAAAGAGGCCTCCGCGAGGCAACTATCTGGACACACCCACGCGTTCAGGGAGATGTCCTGTACCACACCCCAGTCTCCGCTAAGCGGGAGAGGTGTAAAATTCACAGCAGCAGAGCTTCTAATGGGGTCAATGCAAAAAAAATTACCGTTTCCGGACCCAGACTGGACACTGGACAAAAGACGGCTCCGCGAGGCAACTATCTGGACATACCCACGCGTCCGGGGAGATGTCCTCTACCACCCCACAGTCTCCGCTAAGCGGGAGAGGTGTAAAATTCAGAGCAGCAGAGCTTCTATTGGGGTCAACACTCAAAAAAGTGCCGTTTCCAGACACAGAATGGACACTGGACAAAGAGGCCTCCGCGAGGCAACTATCTGGACACACCCACGCGTTCAGGGAGATGTCAAGATGTCAAGAAGAAAAAATCACTCTTCAAAATAATGGTCATCACAATCAGAAATAAAACGCTCATTTTAAAGTTTCCAAATCCCTACAATATTTGTTTTTAAACATCACAATTTGTCTTAATGTGGACTGAGAAGCTACTTTAATAGTTTAGTAGTCACAGATTTGATCAATTTACTGCATGTGTGTGCGCATCTGTGTTAATACAGCAAACATTATTCAAACACATGCAAAACATGCAAAAACTACAAAGTCAATCAGTGCAAACATCACTCAAAAGTACAAAATGGTACTATAAGTGCAACGTACCTATAAGTGCATACATTACTCAAATGTATAAAAAGGTAAGACGTGCAATGTACCAAGTGCAAACGTTACTCAAATGTATAATATGGTACAACATGCAATGTACCTCAATGCAAACGTCACTCAAATGTATAATATGGTACAACATGCAATGTACCTAAGTGCACACATCACTCAAATGTATAAAAAGGTATAGTGCAAAGCATCACTGCAAACATTAAGTGCAAACATTGTACACACACACACACACACACACACACACAAATTGATCAAAAGTTAGATGTACTTTTAAAGCAAAACCAGCTCAGTCCAAACATTTCAAACGTTTGTTTTTAGATGATCACAGTAAGCACTATTGGATTAAATCACGTGGGGACGTGTCATTTGGCGTCCCTCGCATCCTCCATTGTCGAAGTTCTCCTACAACATAGATAAAACAGAGCCTTTTAGTGCAGTGCAGTACTTAAACTATGTACTCATAGCAATACATTTTTTCCTGTCAGCTCATACAATATGATATCTCGCTTTTCAGTCTCTGTTTGGAAAGTGTTGAGACTCACATCAAACAGAACAGCTTTGGAAAATAAACAAGTGTAGAGACCACAGCTACTGTTGTCAGTTTGTGTTATGAAATGAGGGCAACTGTCATAACACTCATATCTAAATGTGATATTCATACCTCTACCATGAATTGCAAAATACTGTAAGGCTAAGTATTTTTGCAGTGGACCAAATACATTAACCAGGTCTTGTTCATACGTATGGACTGAATCCATTAGAACAACATCTAAGACTATGCTATCACCCTCCACTGTCTTTTTAGAGAAATCTATGACAATTGCTCCCCAATGAGTCTTTTGGAGGTTGACTGGCAATATTACCAACTCATAGCTCCACCAATTCTGTGATGTTCTTGGTACATCTGGTAGTATGCTGATGTCACCACAATAAAGACTCATTAACTGTTGGCTTACAAAAATGCTGGGACAAATATATGCCCTTTTGTCAACAAGATGAGATAGCAAGAGCTGATGGTACTGATCGATTGTCTTATCACACAGCCACCCGTTAGCTTTCTCTACGCAAGCTAAGTCAGGTGAAGGAGTTACCTCTAGCTTTGGAATGGGTGTCACTTGTGTGCGTTGATTGCATCTGTCTGTGCATTTATGCATTTGTTTGTCCTGACGAAACTTGATTATTTCTTTACTTTTTATTTTCTCGTATGACACGACATAGAAACTACTTGTGCCTAATGTATTGTTGTGCTGTTGAGCGGATGCTCTTTGCATCAGCTCAAAGGTATAGCCTGCTGTGTCATTCGATTCATTTGTCCAGATATGCCATTTATCATCTATACGGATGTACAATGTCGCATATGGTGGCCTGTCGAAAAATACACACATACTGGTCAAAGCATACTCATTTTGGTGGTACAGACAGGATAAATTGAACGTAGTTGGAATTTTTGTGCCAACTCTTAACAGGAGAAGTAAGGTCTGTGGGCTGTTAATTACTTCATATGTTGATAAGCTCTTTTCCTGCTGACATGTTTCACATTGTTCAGATTGAGCAGGTAATATTTGTGCAATAGTGTCTAAGATGCCTTTTTGTGACACGTCAAGTGGCTGCACTATGAATTGTGACATGTTCTTTGTAGATGGCAAGGCCTTGTCACCACATTGAGTACAACTATACAGACTAAGACTTTTCAGGCAAAGCAGGTCATCTCCAAGGAAAGGAGACCGAAGTGTGTATTCTACAAAGCTGTTTAATATGGTGCATACGTCTGTCCTAGAACATTTCTGAGACACTAATGACACTGATGTGTTGGCTAGATTGAATTTATCAAGTTTCCGTCTAAATGTTGAGTCCTGTGCTGCTGCTTCTTCAAGCCGTGTGTGACATTTTTTGAAAGCAGATGTCTGTTGTAGAAATGTTAGAATTGGTAATGGTATGGGTTCACACATATTGTCATTTAGACTTTCATTGCATAAAACCACATCATCTTCTTCCAAATTGTCCTCCGTTATTGTTCTGTTATTATCCTTGTCTATTGTGATGCCAGCATCACCACATTTCACATAGAAATATAAGCACCCATTTATTTTTGACTCTCGCACAGCATTTGCTGCTGGTAAGATTTCTATCATTGTGTCATTTGCTTTAATTACAACATTGTCATAAATCAAGTCTGCCCAAAAGTGTCCAGTTTTGGCCATAGAGCCTATATGACAAATGATTGAGGCCAACTTATACTTAATTTTACCGCCATCACAAATAGGAATTTCGATTACACCAGATGCTTCTACATGCTTGCGGCTCACCGCCCCACGATCAGTAACACGCGACAGAGAAAGAGTAATGAAATCGGGAGAGTCATTCCAACATATTTGTCGCTTCATATCACAACCACATGTTGTACATTTGTCTGGACTTACACCTTCCATGATTGAGTGTTCGAAAAGAGAATTGAGGGACTCTCTTTTCTGTGGCAGCGGTAATGCAAAAATATTAGTAATAGAAGAATTGCTTTCAACTGTCCAGGCACAGAATGTACAGATGTCTGTATGTTTTGCTTGAACAACTGTGTGGACACCACACATACTCAACCAAACTACTAGTTTGTGTATAAAATCTAATGGGTCATTGTGCATTCCTAAAGCCAAGTCTGGGATGCTATTCACTAGTTGTTGAGTGACACCACAGATTGTTTTGCAATCAAATGTGTGACCTGGATTTTGAAAAAACGCTTGAATGAGAGCTGCTAAATTCCCCGGCATAGATGACAACTGAACCATCGAAGTAGGTGTCAATGGTTTCAATTTATCTTGTACTACTTGTAGATGCAGTATAGATTGTAGAGTTGCATTTAGCCAACAATTATTTTCATTATTTGCAAACCTGCATATACTATTGCAAAATCCTGTCTCTGTGCCTCTGCGTGGGTATGTCCAGATAGTTGCCTCGCGGAGGCCTCTTTGTCCAGTGTCCATTCTGGGTCTGGAAACGGCACTTTTTTGAGTGTTGACCCCAATAGAAGGTCTGCTGCTCTGAATTTTACACCTCTCCCGCTTAGCGGAGACTGGGGTGTGGTAGAGGACATCTCCCCGGACGCGTGGGTATGTCCAGATAGTTGCCTCGCGGAGGCCTCTTTGTCCAGTGTCCAGTCTGGGTCCGGAAACGGTAATTTTTTTTGCATTGACCCCAGTAGAAGCTCTGCTGCTCTGATTTTTACACCTCTCCCGCTTAGCGGAGACTGTGGGGTGGTAGAGGACATCTCCCCGGACGCGTGGGTATGTCCAGATAGTTGCCTCGCGGAGGCCTCTTTGTCCAGTGTCCATTCTGGGTCTGGAAACGGCACTTTTTTGAGTGTTGACCCCAATAGAAGGTCTGCTGCTCTGAATTTTACACCTCTCCCGCTTAGCGGAGACTGGGGTGTGGTAGAGGACATCTCCCCGGACGCGTGGGTATGTCCAGATAGTTGCCTCGCGGAGGCCTCTTTGTCCAGTGTCCATTCTGGGTCTGGAAACGGCACTTTTTTGAGTATTGACCCCAATAGAAGGTCTGCTGCTGTGAATTTTACACCTCTCCCGCTTAGCGGAGACTGTGGGGTGGTAGAGGACATCTCCCCGGACGCGTGGGTATGTCCAGATAGTTGCCTCGCGGAGGCCTCTTTGTCCAGTGTCCATTCTGGGTCTGGAAACGGCACTTTTTTGAGTGTTGACCCCAATAGAAGGTCTGCTGCTCTGAATTTTACACCTCTCCCGCTTAGCGGAGACTATGGGGTGGTAGAGGACATCTCCCCGGACGCGTGGGTATGTCCAGATAGTTGCCTCGCGGAGGCCTCTTTGTCCAGTGTCCATTCTGGGTCTGGAAACGGCACTTTTTTGAGTGTTGACCCCAATAGAAGGTCTGCTGCTCTGAATTTTACACCTCTCCCGCTTAGCGGAGACTGGGGTGTGGTAGAGGACATCTCCCCGGACGCGTGGGTATGTCCAGATAGTTGCCTCGCGGAGGCCTCTTTGTCCAGTGTCCATTCTGGGTCTGGAAACGGCACTTTTTTGAGTATTGACCCCAATAGAAGGTCTGCTGCTGTGAATTTTACACCTCTCCCGCTTAGCGGAGACTGTGGGGTGGTAGAGGACATCTCCCCGGACGCGTGGGTATGTCCAGATAGTTGCCTCGCGGAGGCCTCTTTGTCCAGTGTCCATTCTGGGTCTGGAAACGGCACTTTTTTGAGTGTTGACCCCAATAGAAGGTCTGCTGCTCTGAATTTTACACCTCTCCCGCTTAGCGGAGACTATGGGGTGGTAGAGGACATCTCCCCGGACGCGTGGGTATGTCCAGATAGTTGCCTCGCGGAGGCCTCTTTGTCCAGTGTCCATTCTGGGTCTGGAAACGGCACTTTTTTGAGTGTTGACCCCAATAGAAGGTCTGCTGCTCTGAATTTTACACCTCTCCCGCTTAGCGGAGACTGTGGGGTGGTAGAGGACATCTCCCCGGACGCGTGGGTATGTCCAGATAGTTGCCTCGCGGAGGCCTCTTTGTCCAGTGTCCAGTCTGGGTCCGGAAACGGCACTTTTTTGAGTGTTGACCCCAATAGAAGGTCTGCTGCTCTGAATTTTACACCTCTCCCGCTTAGCGGAGACTGTGGGGTGGTAGAGGACATCTCCCCGGACGCGTGGGTATGTCCAGATAGTTGCCTCGCGGAGGCCTCTTTGTCCAGTGTCCATTCTGGGTCCGGAAACGGTACATTTTTTTGCATTGACCCCAGTAGAAGCTCTGCTGCTGTGAATTTTACACCTCTCCCGCTTAGCGGAGACTGTGGGGTGGTAGAGGACATCTCCCCGGACGCGTGGGTATGTCCAGATAGTTGCCTCGCGGAGCCGTCTTTTGTCCAGTGTCCACTTTATAAAGTCCATGCACTCCAGTGAATAGCATTTATCCATTTAGATAACTTTTTTATGTTATTTAATTACTTATTTTTACACAGAAACATAATGTGTGTCTTTACAATAACTGTAATGTAATAATAATACTAATAATGTAATGTAAAAATTATTTAATTAACGAATTAAATAACCTTATTTTATTCTGAAAGCAACCGGATGTCTTAAATCTGCTAGCTCTCAGACCGGAAGTTCTAAAACTGCTCATAAGACGGAGCCGCGATGAAGCACCTTTTGTAGACTGGAATTGTCATGAATCTGTTGTTTCCAAAAGTGGTGCATGCTGCAAAGTAGGCTTAGATGCACCACCACTGACCATGCCGATTGCCGACTATAACCCTGAACTTGACCATTCTCTTGTCGTTGTAGCCTATTTCTACATCTACATTTAAGTATTCTGAATCTGGTTCTGTATTGCATCAGTTGGTGGATATTGAATCAAACCACATAGAGACGTGCAAAAACCAAACAGCATGTCATGTTTTTAAACTGTGCAGTTATCCAGTGTAAAACGCTGTTGTCAATGTATGACTCGCTTTTGGATGCACCGCAGTTTAATATTGAACAGACACGTTTAACAGTTAACAGAGTTTCTTCGTGGATTTGAATCTTTATTTGAATAATCATAATAGCCTAATACATTTTTTGGCATTCATTTCTAAATGATAATATTGCATATTTTCCCTGTGCAAAGTGGTCTCTCTTTAACATTAGGCTAGTCTAGTATACATAATAGAACTGGCATTTTCTTTCTAGTAGTAGGGTTGGTGATGGTCAAAAGGGTCTCAGGGATCCATTAGAAGTCGGACCGTAGGCTACTGTACCCATTTAATAATGTCCTCCTTACGCCTGCATTACTAAGCTGCTGCAATCTGTTGAATAACTTTTTTTAAATTTATAACTACAATGAGTAGTAGTAATAGTAATGAGTAATAAACTCATGAGGTAGTTTTAAGCCCCCTGGCTAGTTCACTTCATATGTTTGTTGAAAGGGATACTTTGTCAGGGTGATGATATATTTCATTGATATCAGCTGACTTTTAACATAGTAGGTTGAGATCTTGATTTGTCAGTCTTTATACACTCAACACAGCACCCTGTGGATGGCTGAAATGACAGTGGTTATTGCTGAGGGAAGAGATAAAAAGACTGTGGTTATTGCCTGCTGGGAAGAATATTTGTACAGATTAAATGTCAAGCTTGTCCCTCTCCTCCTTTTCAAAAATGCTTTCAGCCTTTGTTTGGTGTGATAGACAGTTTTCCTCTCTCTATGTGAGGCCTCTTAATTCAAAGGCTGGAAAGCACATAGGCTAGAGGAGTTATTGAGTGTTTACAAAGTACTGCATGCACAGCATCTGAGAACACGCTGCCTGGAATAGAATAAAAGTGCACTGGGGTTCATATTAATGTCTGGTGAGTGGACTGTGGTTGAACACAAATCCACATGTTATCACAATTATGGCTAGTGATACATTAACAAAACAAAAAAGAACAACATACTACCTGACATATTGTATGAAAAGTCAAGCACTGCACTTTCACATTTCAAGTTATTTCAGTATCTGATTTATTCAAAGATGGTTGATGAGAGGGGAAACACAATATGCAGGGTTTGGAACCTCAAGACAGTGAAGACACCCACAAACAGCAAATAGACATGTTGCATCATTGCTACATTATTATTTAGGGGAAATATAATGTTTCTCCATAGTTGGGGACAAAATGTGAAAACCAATCTTTTGGTTTCCCCACCATTAAAGGTGGGGAAAGTGATATTGTTAGTTTAAGACAAAAAATATTTTGTGGAAAAAGTCAAAGCTCTATATTCTGACATTGCTATAGTCTAGTCTAGTGTTTATGTTTTTCCTTCTCTTTAATAAACAGAAGAGTACCCATTTATCAGCTTGAATTGGATTGTTCTAGTTTAAATTTTGTGTGCTCATCTCTTTGTGTCATCATCACTTTCACTTGTTAATACTGCATCATGTACGAGTTCCCTCTCCCGATTGGATATAATTTGTATCCTGAACCTGAAAATGCATTTTCTGTTTACTAGAGAGATATGGAGACCCCTGTTACTGAACAAACACACTATACTAGCACTACTAGCAATGATTAAAGGAGAAAAAGGTTCCGCATCAGCAATGGTTTTCAGTGGAGTTTGGTACTAGCAATGATTACTATCAGAATATAGACCTGTTTAATACTTATTTTAACCAAATAATATCACTTACTCCACCTTAACATGAAAATATATTAAACAAGTCATGGAATCATCCAACTGAGCAAGTAGTTAACGCTTGTATAACATTTAGTCAATACATATATTGACTCAATTATTTTAATCTTCAATATAAATAATATCTGACAGCAAGACTGCAATGGGAGCTTTCTTGACTGCCAAGATTAAATATGTATTGTAATGATTAATTCAGGAGGGATGGAGCTATCTTTTTGTGTGCAAGAATATCCCCAAATTATGTTTTTAATGGATTCCACTCGCAGTGACAGTACTAGCAATGCCGTTATCTCTAAACAAAGTTATTGTTCATCTGTGGCACGGGGAAGCTGATTCAGGGAAATCCAATGCTTTACATCTGTGCCCTGGTTGTTTCAACACATACTCCTTGTTTTTCCATTTTCATCTTGCATGTTTTTCTACCTTACAGCACAGTTATTTCTTTGTGATTGTCATAACAAGGTTCAGTAGTTTTGATGAATCTGTTCCTCTTATCAGGTAAACACTCTCCCAGTTAAAACTATACTCGCATGAGTATTGAAGTGGTTCAAATGGAAGGGCATTGATTAATAATTTACCTGGCAGATTGCCTGTCGGAGAGACTGCAAATATAAAGAGTGTTCACACAGTGTTTCCCATGGATATAGGGTGAATATTGATTGTTAGCTGTCAGACATACAGTATGCAACAGCACAGGCTGCTCTTCCATTGCATTTCTTTGGGATATCAGGAGGGTAGCTCTTTTTAATGTAATGTGAACAATGGATACTTTTGTTCAGCTGGTTGAATTTGGTTGAACAACAACTAAACGATAACAATTCTACCAGATAAACTTTAGATGTGATCAGTCACGATCTCAACCGTCAGTCACTATCTCAACGTGTCTGCATGAGATTTAGGTTTAGGACGCTTTCAGAAAATTAAAGCCTTAAAGTAAATTGAGTGTAGTAAAGTAAAAAAACAAAAACAAGCTGTAGCTTCACAAGCTTTCATATTACACCTAGTTGTGTCAGTAGCCTGTTATGGCCTCGCACAGGTGTCAACAGGAAGCATGTGGCACAAGCTCACTTAGCTCTGACTGTCACTGCTACCTCTTTCTGCTAACTAGGTGTAACTGTCAGTAGCCAGAGTGTGATCCTCGCGTTATAGTGGGAGCAGTAAACCTCTGCGCTAGCTAGCCACACTTATCTGTCAATAGTAAGCCAGGGCATGAGCCACACTTAGCCCAGCACTTGTCTCTGTCAGGCAACAGGCTTTCTGGTCTCGCCCAGATGTAATCCTACACGCTAGGCCAGGGTGTCCTTCCTCCAATAAAACGAGCGTGAAGATGGGTCTGAGGTTGTGCATTTCTGCGAGCTCTTGCGCACGTGTGTCAGTGTATGCTTAATGCTTATACTGTACATGTGCATCTCTGCATGTGTCTCCATGGCATGCATGAGTAGGCCTATATGAGTATTGTTGTGGCCACTGCTGTCTCTAAAGCCATGCCTTCCTCTCACCGACATGTTCCATACATGCAGTGGTGGATTAAGTACTAAAACATTTTTACTTCAGTAAAAGATCAATACTGCAATATAAAAAATACTCTGTTACAAGTAAATGTGAGTTCATAATGCTGAGTTCATAATGCTTCAAAATGTACTTAACGTACAAAAGGTTAACTACTCAATATGCAGATTGTTCCATTTCAAGTTTTCAAATGTGGTTAATGTATGTTTTGTAATTATAATCAAAATCTAGTAATCTACAAAGTAACTAGTAGATAAAGTTTTAAAATAATTTTAGTGGAGTAAAAGTATAATATTTGCCTCTCCGAGGTATATTGGATTAGACGTAAAAGTATTGGGAATTGGACATACTCAAGTACAGTACTTAAGTAAATGTAATTAGTTACAATTAGTTACCCCTGCATACAGTTACATGGATGCAGGATGCATAGCGCACATGTACGCACAGATGTGCACGCATGCATGCTCACACACACACACACACACACACACACACACACACACACACACACACACACACACACGCACGCATGTACACACGTAGACTTACACCATATCGCTGAGGTGTGTTAATGAAGTTGTCCCTCTGTCTCTTTATCTGGTGAGTCTCTAAATGCTCTTACCTAGCCTAGCCTTCTTTTACTCATTGGATCTGCCTAGTTCAGAGATAGCATTCAATTCCATTCAGGGTGATTCTGTAAGGTCTATTCTGTTTTTCATTGTACCGTTCAAAGCCTCATTTGTTTGCCAACCAGTCGAATGCCAATCTTTTCAAATATGCTTTATTAGTTTTACAAAGCCAAAGCAGAAGCAGTTATTTCTAATGCAGGAATGGCAGCTTATTTAATGCATGTATAAATGGCTCAGCTGAGATTTATGCAGTGCATTAATGAAGCCATTTAATAGCCATGCTAACACATTGGGCGCATGTTGATTCAAACCACACACAGTGAAATGCTCAGTGTTCAATTGTCCATTTGTTACTCTGGGAGTGCAGTCATTAACTCTCAAATAACACTGGGGATTTTTACAGTGCAAGCATTGAACACTGCTTGCACTTTGGCTGTTATCTGGCCCTCTGCAAAGCTGGATAACATCGATTAATATAGCAGGGGACTGAACATTCTAAACTCTTTCATTAAAAGAAGATATCATTTGACACCTTTGTCTACTCCATAGCCTCATTCGTGTCCTGAAGCATTCATATATAATGGAGTTTTTTCTTCATATAGAGCCTCATCCATGTTTTGCTCCTAACATGAAGCGTGACTGATTGGCTGTGTGTCCTCAGGCACTGTGCGCTCTGTATCTCTCTCTCTCTCTCTCTCTCTCTCTCTCTCTCTCTCTCTCTCTCTCTCTCTCTCTCTCTCTCTCTCTACTTCCTGTGGATAACACTTTTGCTTTGTTGGAGCAGTGGCCTGAATGGTTCTGTGTGGCTCTGGGCAGCACTGTAGTGTAGCCGTAGCGTACCAACTTGGGTCGCTCTGGAAGCAGCAGTGCAGCCAGCCAGTTAAGGGTTACATATTTCTCCACTACCCCCTCCTTGTTTTTCATAGATGTCTCTTTGGTCCTATGGACACTTACCATGCTTTTCAGAGAGAGAGAGAGAGAGAGAGAGAGAGAGGGACAGAAAGGAAGAAGAGAGAGCGGAGGGGAGAGGTATGGGAATATGTCTTTCCCTCAGTGTTCATTATGTGATCCTCATGGACGAACATGTCAATGCATTCCTCGTATGCACCTAAAGGGGAGTATTTCTGGGACTCGGAATTTGAGGGATGACGCCGGAGGTTCTCTGTTTTGACCCCTGTGCTGCTGCGGCCCCCCAGCCCCCTCTCCCCCTCCAGATTCCAGGGCCTGGGGCAGAGGCTGGTAGTGCTTTAGTCCATCAGCAGCTGAAACGTGATACCTGGAGAGCCTGCTAAGCTCCTCTTTTATGGTACCAAGTCAGGTCAGCCTGTTTACATCCTTTATTTATTGTTCTCCCTCTGCCCCCCTTCTTTGCCCCAAGACACTGCAGCAGTGCAGCCACTAAAATCCTCACACAGTTGTGAACTAGTGGGCATATATAACTAACAACAGACATTATTTTTGTTAGGGCCTTTCTTGGTTTAGTATTAATCACAGAAGTGTGTGTGTGTGTGTGTGTGTGTGTGTGTGTGTGTGTGTGTGTGTGTGTGTGTGTGTGTGTGTGTGTGTGTGTGTGTGTGTGTGTGTGTGTGTGTGTGTGTGTGTGTGTGTGTGTGTGTGTGTGTGTGTGTGTGTGTGTGTGTGTGTGTGTGTGTGTGTGTGTGTGTGTGTGTGTGTGTGTGTGAGAGAGATGGAAAGAGAGCACAAGTGCAAAGGAGTTAAATATGTTCTTCTGTTTTACTGCTTTTCCCCTTTTAGTCTTGCTTGTGGACTTGGACCAGGTAGACAATTAACCTCATTGCCAGGTTCAGCCTGAGTGGAAATACAGATATAGCTGAGTGACTAATAGCCACAGTGAGATTACACATTGACCCCACTGCTGTGCCCCCACTCCCACACACACTCTTTTCTCTCCCTCTTTCACTGAATCAGGATCTGCTCTGTCCAGAAAGTGACAGATAGGGGAGAGGATTTGGTATGGAGGGTATCCTGTCTTCAAGTCAGCTTTGATGCGTGATATTCTGTGCCTCAGCTCAGCTCAAATGTCAGCAGGTCAGCGGGAGAGGAACAGAGTCCTACGGCCCCTAATGTCGCCACTGGTGAAAGACGAAAAACACCAGTGGCTCGAGGCACAAAGAAACTGGTGACGGAGTTCAAATCTCCCTCCCACTGTCGAGAAAACTCCTGCTCACACCTGAAAAATTGACACAGATTGGATGTGATTTTTTACTTTTAATCGCTTCAGGTTATAATATTATTGAAAAGCACCGGCACAAATTCCAGCTGTATCAGTGGCATACAGTAGAAGGATGCTTCAAGGAGAATCACGTAATAATCACTATGTTCCTACTCCCTTTTTGATGGCTGACCTTGCAGGTGATTACAGTGTGAGGACACGTATCAAAGTGCCCAGCAGGGAGTGCAATGTGCCATAATGGGAGAATGAGTGTGCTTTCAGTTGTTATCTCCAAACAGATTGACACTGACAGCATACGGTTGGGTGCATGCTAGCAGAAGAAAACTGACAGGTAGTTATTTGGGAGTATCTCTTGAGAGGTTGGTTGGCTTGTAACCGAACCTAGCTATTGATTGATGTCATCCATTGTGTTCTTTTTGAATTATAATTATAAATGTGTGTGTGTAGTGTGTGTGTGTGTGTGTGTGTGTGTGATGGTGAGTGTGTGTGATGGTGAGAGTGTGTGAGTGACACGTGCGATGCTCTGACTACACAGGTGGTAGTAGCCCCAGAGGTCTTTTTGAGTCATTCTGTGACACAAACACAGTTTATCCCATTTTGAACATTTTGCAGTTCATAAAATATTAATTAAAAAGAAAGTGTGAGTGAAGGGCTAATGTATCTAATGATGTAGGAATGTACTGGGATTGGTACAGGTACATTAAGTACTTGTTAATTGGTTCAAATGTTAATTGACGTCTATAAATGGCAATATGCTGTAAAAATGTTATGACGTACCTAGCATTTATTTGCCCTCTGTGAGCGTAAAAAATAACAATAATTGATCAATTATCAATTAATTACCAGCTGCTGCCTTATATCTCCAGAATTGTGCTATGAAATGTATATCTCTCTTTAAATGTTTTGATGAATTGAAAATGGTGGGCCCTATTGTAAAGTGTAATGCTTTATGGTGTCGTCCACTCACTGTTAACAATACTGTAATTCTGCAAACTGTTAATACATCAATCAAACAATCAATTGGTATTTGTGTGTGTGGAAACAACACAATCTGTCCAGGTGACTCTGTAACTGTGAGTGTAGCCTTAGCCTACTACAAATGTAACCAAAGGGTGAAAGGACCCTTTTATAACAATAAACTGTGAGACTGTACAATTGGACTGTTATGGGTCCATTTGGTTGTATTTGTACACTGTCAAGTAGGCCATTCTCCAAACCATTATATATCGCACCTCACGCACAGCTGTCGGTTGTAGTGTTGACGTTGGCTTGGCAGGTATTAAAGAACATCTCTCATATGTGTCAAAATTGCAGGGGTCTGCGGTAGTCTGCATGGAGGTCTGCGGGCACAGCAGGGGTCCCCGCGGAGGTCACCGTGGGGGTCCGCGGCCTTTGTGCAAGGCACAAGTTGACACTTCGACAGAGTGCATTTCTAGTTGTCTTTGTAATTAAATAATGCTATACATGATTACAAAAATTACTCAATCAATTATCATCATACATCTTCATACACCTTTACATTCCGGCCAATCACTTTTGGCGTCCTCACTTTTCTGTCCTCACTTTTTGAGTGGTGCAACCACTGCTATAGACAGCAATTTGTGTCCCTGGCTGGCTGGTTCCTGGGGGTCTGGATGTTCCGGGTACCCCCCGGGGACCTCTGTCATTTCTTGACCGTTTCGGACACAGGGTGGCTCATCGGAACCGGGCTGGCACCCTGGACGCGTTCCTGTGGGCCTGGAAGTTCTGGGGACCCCCCAGGAACCCCCACACAGCGTTGTAGCATTCAGTTCACACGGGTGGGATTTTTATCCTCACATTCCGTGCTCAGCCAATCAAATTCGCTATGGGGTACACACAAACACACAAAGCTGGGCATAAGAAGATTGTCATTGCCCTCCCTAACCAACCGCCCTGATCTGAAAGTGTGCGTGTACGATAATGAAAAAAATACTTACTGAAATGTAAGTGATAGAACTGGGTGAGGTACTATTTATTGGTATCTGAACTGTACATTTGACGTGTGTGTGTGTGTGTGTGTGTCTACAGGTGTAACATGTGAAACAGAGCTCTCCTTCACCTTGGAGCCCAGTGACATCATTGCAGTACAAGAGCAACCTCTCATGCTCCACTGTCAGGTGGATGGCTTCCCTCCAATCACCATGCAGTGGAGGCGGAACGGCCAGCTTCTGACTCAGGACCTACATCACACCACCTTCATCAACGGCTCACACCTCATTGGTCACTTCCAAAAGACCAAATCCGATGGCTCGTCTGATGAGGGCGACTATGAGTGTATGGCCCAGAATTCCTTTGGCCTTCTGGTGAGCCGCAAGGCCCGCGTTCAGGCAGCCAGTAAGTGTCTTATTTCTCTGTGTGGTCCAACATTGTGTTTTCTCCACAGGGGCCATGGAAATGCTGTGAAAGGCTTTCAGCTGTGCTGCTATAAGTCTGAATTATACCTCATCATATGACGGCGTCGCAACTGAAACATAGCCAATCGGCAAGCTTACAACACATCGTGAATGTAACGCTGTGAGCTTGTAGATCTGCTATTTTTTTACTGTGCAACCATCATTTGATGGAGCATAAATTAAGCGTCACAATGTTACAGAGAAAAATCACAGCATTTCACTCTTTGTGTGTGATGCAGTTGTTGCACATCTACAGCGCTGCTTAGCAATGTACTGTAAGTCTTTGGCACTCTCTGGAGTTTAACATTAGCAAGCCTCCATGCTGAGGGTCTTCAGACTGCTTTGTGGGAAAAGCAATAAGCTTGAAGCACCCCCCGGCAGCCCACTCACTGGTGGAGGCACCAAAGATCAATTTTCTGTGGTTCTATCCACAAAGCTCTTATTTGAATTCCCTTTAATTCCCTATTGAGTTATCAGCACTGCCATGGTTCATGCAGAACATGCTTAAAACTGTTGGATTGAGTGAAGAAAGCCAAGATTATAAGCAACATGTCTGTCTGTCTGTCTGTCTGTCTGTCTGTCTGTCTGTCTGTCTCCCTTTTCTCTGCTTCTGTCTTACACATGCAGGACTCCACTTAAATGTGCATAGAGAGACAACACTGAACCAGACATTGTCCAGTGGACAATGTCTGGTTTGGTGTGATGCTGAGATGTTACAGCAGAGCTCTGTACAGAGTTAAGGGTTTCTGAAGCCCCTCCTGTCATATGTTTGGTAACAAAGGGATAGACAAAGCCTGGTAGAAGCCTGTTGATTCCTGGCCAGTGCGTAGACAGCATACCGCTGTGCTGTTGTGGCCATGTGGCTTTTCTGCTCAGTGGGGTGTGGAGGTTACTAGGAGCGTCTTGTTGGCCAAAGGGAAAAGTCACTCCTGCTCCCTCGCTCGCACTGTCCAACACACAAAACCTTTAAGACCTCCCTAAACAGTCTTTCTCTCAAGGAATCACACCGTAGACTCAATTTTAAATCCTCTCCCGTTCTGTAACAAGGGAACGTCCTGAATGAGGATCCTTCATGGATTCTTATTGAATACTTGTTGCATGTGGCTGTGTGGGAGGCGTAGTCATTGACAGATTGCTCTCTGTCACCTGTAGACAGTTTCTTGTTGCTTTCTATCCGTCTGGTAACAATTTAAAGGTAGCGTAAGTCATATATTTTTTTGAAAACAAGAAGTTTTCTCCCATTGATGAATGTAACCTGGAAGCCGTGGGGATGATGTAGGTCTGTTTGCAATATGCAGGCAACTACAGCTCAAGTTCAAGGAAACCTCCCCATACACACACACACACACACACACACACACACACACACACACACACACACACACCATTTATCTTTAACTCATTGATTAGAGACGGACTGAAGGAGTACCAAAGGTTACATTCTGCCCTCTGACCTTTGTGGGTGGTTATGGGTCTGGCGGAGGGGAGTCTTTCCCCTGATGAAATCCTCTCCTCTCCAGTAGAGGCGGACAGTAACTACTTTTTCCCCAACTTATTAATATTAATTTTTGCTCATGACTCAAATAGAAATATTGTACTTTTGACTCCACTACAGTTTCAGGAATGGGCTCTTTGGACCCAAACTTACAGAAATATGTTATGAATGAACCACAGATATATGCAATGCAGTTTTCTTTTCTTTTTGACATTTTTGGGGAAATGTTCTAAATTTCAATACAGCAATGCATTAAAGGGATATTTCACTTTCTAAAAACTTGGCATATGTGAACACACCAGATAGTTTTTAAGTTGCTCCATTCAGTATTGATATATTATTTGATATAAATCTTAGCCCCGTCCCCTTCCTATACAAATTCCATTTTAACCATGATAGATCATCGAAAACACCTGTGCTTTTTTCTGGTGACTGATATTGTCCTTCTAATACGTGAGGGGCCGTGTTTTTTCATGCACTATTTTCATTTTAGATTATTTTGTCTCTGCCGGCCTCCTCCTGGAGGAGGTTATTTTCCAAATAATTATAAAAAATCACACCTGTGTGAAGTGAGGGGCGCTAATATTTTAAAGTCTAATTCATGTTGATTAGGTGATGTAATGGTGATGTAAAACAAACGGTGACAAAACAAACATAAATTCTCTTTATTGTTAATGGCATTTAATGTTTGTGTTAGGGACAAGATGACGTACATTTTCCCTTCATTGTCTATGCTGTTTTTAAAACAAACATTAAACCTGTATATAGGAGCGCCCCTCGTAAAATACATGAAAACAGTCATTGAAAAAGCACAGCCCCCTCACATATTCGAAGGACAATATCGGTCCAGAAAAAAGGACAGGTGTTTTCGATGAATCTATCATGGTTAAAATGGAGTTTGAAGTTACAATGGGTTTCTATAGGAAGGGGGCGGGGCAGCTAAAATGAATATCAAATATCTAAATACTGAATCGAGCAACTTAAAAACTGTCCAGTGTGTTCACATGAGCCTGAGTAGATGATAAAATGACCAAACGTTTTTTCTTAAAGTGAAATATCCCTTTAACAATAACATATACTTTGTAAATTGTACTTTTGAATACTTGATTTTTTACTGGTACTTATGGTGGACAAACTGGTACACCAAGCTCTCTAAGCTTCACAACAATCGAGACAGCGAAAAGCTGTTACCTTGCAAAATCAAACCTCCAGAGACCCTTCAAAGGGATTATAATTCTAAGAAATGAACTTCCCAGAGTGTAAAATGCTCCTTGTATTGGCCCTCGTTGCATACTTATATCTGTAGTGGTTTGAGATAATTGCCGTAAGGGAGTCATTTTGTAATTAATTTATGCTGCATCTTTGACCATTTCTTTGAGGTCCATTTTATTTTCTGTCACGCAGGGGAAAAAAGCCCCAAGGCTGTTAAAGTCAAATCAATGGGGCTTTGATAGCACCTACAGACGTGCTGCTTGACATAGCCTGATCTTGGAATCATTACAAATCACTAGGGTCTTATGCTTTCCACATTAGGGCAATGTATTACACGAAGCAAAATCCATATTTCCCCTTTTTTCCAAGGCCAAATGGATATATATTTTTTAACGGGGTGTGTGTGGAGGGTGAGGTCTGGGATGGGTGTCCCTTCTCAGTGAAGGACTGTAAGAAGATAGATTGAGATGAGAGATGGCTGTCACCAGCTGTGTATTGTATACCAGGCGTACAGAACCGCAAACTCCAGCTTTTCTCCAGCAGATTGTCCAGTGCAGTGTATAGTCTCTACCCGTAGTCCAAGCCTTAATCCACCAGGCTCTTATGTCTTAGGTCTTCGACACAAGGTCTCAGAGTTGGATTCCAACCAAGAGGGATTTGAAACATCTAAGCTCCCTTTCATCCCTTTCGGGCCCACTGATAGGGTGTAGAGTTTTCCATTTTGGACCTAAGCAACATCTTTTCTTCTCTTTTCAGAGTGCTGGTATAGAACCGTTGCCCAGTGTTATATCCTGATGAGGATCACAGACTATTATTTGTTTCTTTGTTTGTTCTGCAGGGTTTCGAGGGTTTTTTTTGTGCAATATTTGCACCTCCCCTCCAGCAGAACACTGACTAGTGCAACTGTCATACAATGGGTGGTGTGATTAACGTTACCACAGCCTCTTTATTGTCCCCACAACACACACACACGCACACGCTGGACAAAGCTCATCCTGCAACACCACCTCCCTCTATAAATTTCACTTCTTATTTGCTTGACGACCATTTGTGTGAGTTCACGGTTGGGGGGCCGCTGTAGGATGGGGCCCCATCGCCCGTCCAATTCGTCTATCGGTCCAGGAAGCCCTGTTTTGTTCATAACGTTATCTCTTTGATGATCACTCTCTCTTTCTCTCAGTCTCACTCTTACTCTCTCTCTCTCTTTCTCCATCTCTTTTTGACCATCTCTCTCTCTGACCATTTCTCTCTCTCTCTCTCTCTCTCTCTCTCTCTCTCTCTCTCTCTCTCTCTCAGTTCCTCATTAGCTTAGACTCGGGAAGCTTTTCATCATTTGGATGAATGACAGGCTGGTACAGTGGACCCCTCCCCCAGTGCACACCCCTGTCACCAGGCAACACATCACAAAAAGCCCCCTGTTACAAAATAGGTTTTTAGGATCAATCGAAATGACCTGCTTTTCCCCCGGCATTAATTGGAAAGAGTTTAGGCTTTGTTAAGGCGTAATTTATTTTTCCTCAGTCCCATTCATCTCGGCACGACCGTAATTGACCTCAGGAAGCACTGGAAAAGATTTGGAGACACTGTATGAAGTGTCCAGCTCAGAGGACACTGTATGAAGTGTCCAGCTCAGAAAAGGAACGGCAGGAGCAAACAAAATTAAGTGGACAATAGAATACGCGATAAGCGAAATACAAATGGCGTACGTTATACACATTATGTGTTTGTACATCCTGTCTTCTTTTAACTGGATGGGTGACTATCCAGCACCTTTATTATGCACAGGAGATTGTCACGGCGAATTGCAGTCCTTTTGTAACAGCGGGCCGCCGAACGAGACTTTAAAGCAAAGGAAGATTCCAGGGGGCTGTCAGAGATGAAAGACAAGCAGACAGAGGATGACTGTAAAACGTGTTGCAGTTCCTACCACGGGCTGTCATCTGTACGTGAACTTAACTGCAGCTCCTCTCGGGTGAAAATGTAAATAGGGCTGACAATGTCACCCAGACAGCAGTAAACAACAACACACACGCACGCACACAGTCTGATGGAAAAGCTGCATTTACGAGAGGTAACATACAGCAAAAAAAAGTGGCCACTGGCAGGTATTCAGACTGCA
This sequence comes from Protomyctophum bolini, assembly GCF_963924005.1. Classification (NCBI taxonomy): domain Eukaryota; kingdom Metazoa; phylum Chordata; class Actinopteri; order Myctophiformes; family Myctophidae; genus Protomyctophum; species Protomyctophum bolini. The sequence goes on from NC_137862.1 coordinate 35,941,517, forward strand.
GAGAGTGTGAGTGATTTATGAGGAGCCGTGTGTGTGTGTGTGTGTGTGTGTGTGTGTGTGTGTGTGTGTGTGTGTGTGTGTGTGTGTGTGTGTGTGTGTGTGTGTGTGTGTGTGTGTGTGTGTGTGTGTGTGTGTGTGTGTGTGACTGTGTGTGACTGTGTGTGACTGTGTGTGTGTGTGTGCGTGGAGGGATGCTGGTGACTCTCCATCACCCTCCCACCTTAGCCCCCACCCCGCTCCAGACCTCCTGACTGGCTGATTGCCGAAGCGCCATCCCCACGAATCCCTCCAGCTCCCTTTGTCTGTGTGCCAAGCCCCGCCCCTCACCCGACACACGCACATACCCCCCCCCACACTCACTCTCTCTCTCAACCAGCTTATTGGTGATTTATAGTTATTTGCACGCCGGTGTTGAACACTTAAATATCAGATATACAAGCTCACAATGTGTCGCTGCACAATGCATTGTGAGCTTGTATATCTGCTACTTTAAGTGCACCGAACGGCGTGAAATCAAGTACAACTCAAGCTTTACCCCAGGCCTTTGAAGCCACTCTGTGCATCCCACTACTGTCAGAGATTACTGACTGTAGGCTGCTCATTAGTTGTTTTTTCAACCTATACTTTGTTTAGTTACACATCAAGCATGCAAACTTTGCTACCGTACTGTGCATTATCTTACGGTTCTGTGATTTTTAGACCACAAAGAAGATAGGATAATCACATCACTGTTCGTCGCTCTAAGCCGCCAGGCTAATCAAACGGTTAGTGATTTACTGATTTCCTCATCGTTTGTGGGCCGGTATGTGGGCTGATATTAAACTGGATTACATTTGAAGTAGCTAATATGCGTCCTCTCCTGCTGTGTGGTCAGTGCCCCTCCGAGACGGAGGGGCATCGAGAGGAAGTGAGGAAGAAAGAGATATTTTCCCTGCACTGAATAGGTGGGCGGAAAATATGAGAGCTTTGACCTCTGCTGTGTAATTACAAAACGGAGAGACCCGGCTGACTCTAGCTACAGTATACACCTGCAGACTGAGCATGTTGCCACTTATGTTTATTATTTATAATGGTGAAAATAAACAGTGAAATGTGGATTTGTTGGCTTGTTTTGGGATGATGGCTAGCTTGTTATTGGTTCGACGCAGACTGTATCCCTTTGTAAGCTTCACTGCTGTCATCTAAGCCAGTATTACAGTATACATAAACAGAATCTCTCTCTCATAATCTCTCTCTCTCTCTCTCTCTCTCTCTCTCTCTCTTATGTGTCTCTCTCCAATGCCTATCCAGTAGCTGTTTGTCTTCCTCTGTGGATTGAGTTGCTTTGTGTCAGCGAGCCAAGCAAACAGGCTTGCTAAATGTGCTTCATGAAAACACTCGGGGCATTTGCATTAACAAATGCTCGAGCTCAGCCCGAGTCCCCCATGGGAAATGAGGAGTGTGAATTTTTCCATTATTTCTAGTAGATGACACATCATTGGCCTCGAAGCCTGCGGAAATTCACCCAGGTGTCCCTCACTACTGTCCTGTCACTACTCGGCATGGCATTTGTTTATTTCACGCCTGTATACCGTTGCTGTTGGGGTGGAAACCTTCTATGTCCAAAATCATTCCTTTTTAGATGGTTATTTAAAATAAATACAAATAAATGTTTTAAAATGGTGAAAATAGCCGACCTACATGCTCAACAACAATATGTGAGCTTGTAGAGTGGCTACTTCACTGCTTTTGTGTGATACTCTTGTATGATGAAGTAGGGCAGTGGTTGGTTTTCAACCCTTTTCAATTATTTATTGGCCATTTGAGCCACGGACCATCATTTTATGAGATTTAGCGTCTCTGACCCAACATATTTTATTGTCATTGGATAATATTTTGTCCACAATTCCGTGCTGTATTGATGTTGGTACCATAGGAGAGAGAATTCTTCTACATTCTCTCGAGAGTTAAATATAAGGGTCCATTTGGTTACCAACTCGCCATCATTTAGCTGGGGACTATACCTGGAACCCCCTCAAGGACCCACTGGTGGTCCCCGGACCACTTGAAAACCACTAAAGTAGGGCATTTTCATTTACAAAAAGATAAACAAACCAAGTTCAGTTGAGTGAAGATACAAGGTTTCTGCCCCGGTAGCAACAATATGGCATGGAACTGCAGCTTGGTGAGATATGGTAGAGTCATTGGGTTATTGACAGTCTGCAGCAGGGTAATTACATTACACCTTTACTATTAGCTAGATTTACCTTCGACCTATGCCAATTGGATTTACATTAGAATGACAGTTTCCAGTATAATTGACATGGCATTCACTTTCAGATGGTTTGGGGTGGTCCTTTGGTTGTGTGTGGTTCGAAACAGAACACAACCAGATACATTTTGAGAGATGGAGGCATTCGCAAGAATGTGAAACTAGTGTAAAACTGCTTTATTCTTCCATTCAGCTCCTGTATCTGTGTCATTTTAGATTTTAGCTATACATAATATATTTATAAATGTATGTTGCTATAATATTTATAAATGTATAAAACGTATGTTTTATGCAACTAATGCAACATACCATATGTTTTTCAGAAAACTCGACTTTGGATTTAGAACAGTGGTTAAAAATAGCAGATTATATACAAGCTCGCAGCGTGTCACAAAGTGACACTTTCAAGAAAAATCACACCTGTGTGAAGTGAGTACATTTTCCATTCATTCCATTTGTGTTAGAACAAATAGCCGATTTGCTCGTCTATATGACGTAAATTCTCCATTCATTGTCAATGAATGGCATTCAATGTTTGTGTTAGCACAAAATATCCAATTTGCTCGTCTACATATGTAGAAGACACACAATTATTTATTATCTTATTTTGATCATAAGACCCAATTACAGACTGTCAAGTCTCAGGTTTTCTTCAGAATGTCTATGACACTGATTTACTATGACACTATGGCACATTTGGAGTTCCTCATCATTTGTGGGCCGGTATGTGGATTCAATTTGAAGTATAGCTAATATGCGTCCGCTCCTGCTGTGTGGTCAGTACTAGTGGTTTTCAAACGTTTTATTTGCATGGACCCCCATAACTCTGAGAGTGTACAAATGGAACCAACAGGAACCTTACAGGTCCATTTGCACATGTCTGAACTTCCTCGGCAACCAGTCCAGTATCACCCAAGTATAGGGACTTGGGCATTACAGTTATAGACCTGTAATGGTTTCTGTATGTGTTTCTGGTAGGCTAATATTATTATCAACTCATTTTGTATATTGTCAGGGAAGAGGACGCCCTTGCCATGCATAGTCCACAATGGGCACCGTTGGAGGTGCGACAAAGAAAGTAGGGAGGCCATCCTTCTGTATGAAATAATAATGTCCGTGGCAAAATGTTAATTTTGAAAAAAATGTCTATCACAAGCCAGCATGGCGATGATGACCCCTGCATGTGTGCACTGCTGAGGCAGGCTGCTACATAACATCTGCTCTGCTACTGTCTAGCGCTGAATAAACTCCCTTCTGAGTTTCTGTGTAAACATGACTCAGTAATTCCAGCTCCCATACACAGAGAGAAATAAATATGGAAAATGCAAATGGATTATGTACTTTTGCTGCATTGTGTGATGTTTTTGATCGCCACCGATCAAACACATCACCCCGGAAAATCGGAAATAATATGAAGGTTTCATTGAAACCAGAGCCATCTAATAGAAGAGTTGCGATATTGAGGGGACAGAAAACAGCCTGGTCACGTCGTTCATGTACTCGCGTGAGCCCATAGACTCCAATGCAGTCCGTAAACTTCCGGTTATCCCCATGCTCAATAGAAGTCTATGTAGAAGAGCTGCCATTGGACTGGCCCCATGAAGTGAACGGAGTTTGCCTAACTCTGTCTTACTCTATGGCTCTGATTGAAACACAGCACTATCATTGAACATGCTCTCTTCTCCCCCCTCCTTTCTAAAGTGCGCCTCAAAGCGTCTTCTAACCTATAGCCTGATTCTTGTCGTATGACAGTCACAACGTGTTTCTAACCTATAGCCTGATTCTTGTCGTATGACAGTCACAACGTGTTTCTAACCTATAGCCTGATTCTTGTCGTATGACAGTCACAACGTGTTTCTAACCTATAGCCTGATTCTTGTCGTATGACAGTCACAACGTGTTTCCAGCTCAGTCGGCTATTTTCGAGGCGCAACAGAGCATAAATTAGGATGTCCAAGATGCTCCCAGATCTGTTAAACACATGACTCCTCCCTCGCTCTTTAACCATATTTCACCCAATGCCCCTATTTTGGGCTAAACATTTAAAAAATAATGAAAAATCGTCGTTCTGTTTATGGCAGAGGCAAGGAAGCAACCAAGGTGCTCAGGAGGTGTGCAGGTATAACATTTGTAAAAAGGTGCTCCTGGGATCAATCGGGATAACACATCGATATAGAACAAAGCGGAGATCCAGGCACACTTGATGTTAAAAGGAGGAACCGACATGTTTCGACCTATACGGTCTTCATCAGGGCTGACTGTTTATGGTTTGTGGATGCACATTTCACTGCGCTGCGGGTGCTCAAAATATTTATAACTCCAACAAACATTTCCTATATGTTCCTACAGGGACTCTGCCATGTTTTGCCAAGATTTAAATCCTATTCACAAACAATAACTTACAATAACAAATGGACTCATAGTATTTCTGCATTGTGCAGATCATTTTCATAACTTGTGTGAGATATTGGCGTTCTACTGCCGATTGATTTTCCGTTTCCATCCTCACTGGGTGCTCGAGGAGGGAAGAAGTTGGAAAGGTGCCAGTGACATCAATAACTGAGGAGACCAACATACAGGCTCTTATTTCACATCACAGCAATTACTGATGTCTGAACAGCTGCTTATGTGTCTGTGTCGCTGCCACTGTGTTCCCTGTCTCCACTCCCACTGCTGAATCCTTTTCACGCCAGTTGTCTTCTCTTTGTCTAGTGCGAGATCCCGCTTAAACCCTCCAGACTTAGGCCTGACTCACACCTTTACAACAGACTGATGTATAGCTGATGCATGAGACTTATTTACTGATGCAAGCTCGCAATGCATTTCCAATGGGAGTCACATGGTTTTACACAACATGTTTGTTGTATGAGGGGGCGGGGGCAGTCGAAACACAGCCGGAAGCCGTACAACAAAAATGTTGTGTCAAACCATGTGACTTCCATGTAAATGCATTGGGAGCTTGCATCAGTAAACAAGTCTCATACATCTACAGTAGCATGCATCAATGTTGTATGCTAGATCGAAAGGTGTGAGTGTAGCCTTAGTCAACTGGACCTGAGTTGGCTCAGTACTTGGACTGCTGTTTTCTGTCTACACCAAATCTCTGTGAGCTTATACAGTAGATTGACTATTTTCGGTATGTTCCACCCCCCAGAATACGGATGCTGCTGTGGTTGAAGTGGCTAAACGGGTCATGACAGGGTGATACTGTCTTTACATGTCACATTCCTCCAGGTCTCAGTCTATCTGTGCTCCACATGATGCCTGTTAGCTTTTTCGGTTTTGTTGGGGTTTTTTATGTTGGATTTATAAACCGTTTAACATGCTTTGTGTGCATGAAGGCTCTTAGTTATATTCTGTTTGATCATGCCAGACTTGATTAATGTTATCTGATGTCTTTATTGGGTGAAGTTCAAGTTTGCGCAGTTAGAGCAGTGCTTCCTTAGAGCCCCTCCTTACATCTGACAAAAGCTGAGACCCCCCATAAACACACGCACTCCAAGCATGCACACGCACATGAATACACACACACCATTTTAAGCCTGTATACTTGTCGTATGAAAATAGCCCATCAACAAGTGATACAACGCATTGCCTATATCAGAAAATAAAAGTTATGGTTTTGTACAACATGTTTAAAATTGTGTTGACATGGCCTGTGATCTTTGGCGTCCCCCCAAGGAGGGCGGGGTGGAACACTGCTTTAGGGCTGGCCGCCTCAATCAGAACAAGTGTCCTCAACACAGAGAGGGAGACTATGTTTGTCTTGTGTCTGTCTGTTTGTCTGTCGGTGGCTGAATAAATCAGGGTTGTGCATGTGTGAGAGTGAGTCTGTTTGGCAAGGTGGGACTCTGTTAATGACGTCTTGTCTTGTTCTCCGGATGTCTGACGGACCACCCTAGCTTTTTCTCAAACAAACAAATGAAAGGGGGGCCTAAAATTCCTTCTGCCTGGTTTTTAAGGCTCATGGGGGGAATTCCTGAGTAATAGAGGTTAAGGGTGAAAGGAGAGAGGGCAGAGGCCAAGGCCAAAGGCTAGACATGGGCGGACCGCTGCAGTCTGGCTTCTACAATCTGCAGCACTGTTTCTCAACGTTTGGTCCGTGGCCCGCCAAGGATTTGCCAGGAGTCCCTTATGGATCTGTAAGTCTGAGGCCCTCATTTATCAATCGAGTGTAAAATCTGCCACAGATTCGAGTGCAGGTTTCGTAGTACACCCACGTCGCCACGGCATTTATAAAGTGATCGCAAACAGCTGATCCTTCCATAATTTCGTTCTGACGTTAATAAATGTGACGGCTGAAATCTATCTGGCACGCCCTATGAAATCAAGCCTCGCCCTCGTTTTTGCGACTGAACACATGTTTACGACCTGTGGGAACCATGGAAACCATGGAAAAAAGGTTTCTCCCGTGCCTTGCCCGCCTCACGCACCTCTCTCACACACACACACACACACACACACACACACACACACACACACACACACACACACGCAGAAGCACACGCAACTTGCAAGCCCACTGGTGTCTTGTTAAATAAAGAACGAACACCTGCATGAATTAAATAAAGTTGTAGGCCTACCCTGTCTGTTTTCCTCTCACCTCGCTTGCTTTGCTGTCATGTCCACGCATGCACGCATATACATGACACATCGACATCGCATCGCCATGAATGGAATTAGTTTGTAGGCTGGCCTATATTAATTTTACCCATTCGTGCGCAGTGCACGGCGAAGGCGTGATACTGCGCACTGCTGTGATATTAAAGTCCTGTGGGTGACATGCCTGCATGAGAGATAGGCTATCATGTCGTCAAGGCAGCTCACAATCAACGTTTATGTAGTGATTTGATCATTGATGAACGAATCATAAACATATGGATGAAGGCTTGCCGCTTGCGCTGGTATGTGTTGGCGACGCACGCCGCGGTCCCGTCCTCCCGACCCCCGAAAATGATCTCGCTTTTATCTGAACTGTCAAAACTGTCTAAGCACTTATAAATGGTGAATGATTAAGCCCCTTACGCCTATAGCCTGCTAGTACTTACTACAAATAGGCAAGCTGTATTGTATGCTTGTCATTGTCACTTGGAAATAAAGGCGTGCAGTCCATTCATGCCTTTAAAAAAATAATAATATCATAATCGCATATGCCGCATCACCGCGTCCGCATGCGCTCCGAAATCATCTCACAAGTGCGCTCGCATAACAAGTGTTTGATTAAGCACAAACTAATACATTGTAAACATGTTATATTGTTTTTAATTGCGCGATTTTAATTACTTGTAAAGTTGGAAATCTCTCTTTTGTTTTTTACATACACATACCGTTTTATATTAACATTTTAGGAGTGAAAACATATGTTTTGATGCCTGTGACAGTGTCAGCAGTTCAGACAAGGCTGCTCCGCTTGTGTAAGACAGAAAAAAAATGCGTACGCCAGCTGAGGAGCAACCGTGGATTTTGCACGTTGTCACGTTCAATTTCAAGCGTTGGCGGAAATGGTAAATGTCAAAAATGTCGGCAATTTCGGCGTGCACCCATATTTTGGTCTACGCACGGTTGATAAATGAGGGCCTGAGAGTGTACAAATTAAATCTTTTTTAATATTTGGGATCCCAATCTACACTGTAAAATTCTCAATGTTAATTTAACTGATCCCCTGATAGCCCCCGAACAGAGATCTACAGTACATTCACAATTTAGAAAACGGTCCGAATGCATTTCCTCTCCTGGGTTTCATGCAGTTCTGTTTGAAATGCAGCGTACAGTTGCCGTACACGGCACATGTTTTGCATTTTTAATAAATTAGCACTCATTTTATATATGCCCAGTTGCCCACACACGTGTCTGACTGTCGGTATTAATTATTTGCACGGTTTTCAGTAGCGCGCACAGTATATGTCCACACCCCAGTGCGCTCGAGTGCCCGTGTATGTGTACGACTGGTTGTGTGTGTGCATGCATGCGTTGATTGTTGGCGTTCCCGTGATGCTGGAAACCCGTCTCGCTGCGTGTTGTACGTGAGCATGCATTTTGACGATTGTTTGGTGCGCAGCGCGTCGTACGAGCACGTCCAAGCGGGGCTCAACTCTCGCCACTGCCCCGTCATCGTGCTTCACTACACTTTACAGACGCTTTACAGCCAGATCGGCCAGTTAAAGGCCTTTACTGGGCCTGGCACCCTCCGTCAATAAAAACTCCCACTTCCTGTCTTCTGCTTTGGTGGACATTTTGTTATGGTGATTAAAAGAGTGAGACAGGAGACGGAGGGACAGAAAACAACAACATGGCAAATATTAATAATATGTAATAGCGCGTCGGGTGGAAACCTCATATGTCCAAAACAGTTACTTTTCTGGATTCAAATTCAAAAATAGCAAAAGTAGCAGATCTCCAAGCTTTCGAGCTTGCAGATCTGCTGCTTCAAATACTTTTGTGTGACGCTGTATAATCAAATAAGACGTTAATTTGCATTTGAATTATGGAGATAAGAGGTTTCTGCCTGAAAGCAACGATATGTGGATATTGGCAGGGAAGCACAACGTAAGCATATATAAGTATTAGCATCTCGTCCACAGATTTGTGGACAGTGTCATCCTTGGGGACGTCGCGCACGCACGCAGACACACACACACACACACACACACGTTTTAGAAATGCAAGCCTGTCCATTTCCTCCTTTTCAAGCTGCCATCTCCCAGTGGGCCCCCTAGTCAGGTCCAGTGTCCCAGTTTGCTCAAGCAGGGTTCAGGAAGTCCTCTGCTGGCGGAACCATGAGCTGAAGGACCAGAGACAAAGGCCAGTCAGAGATGGACAGGAGGCAGCTCTCCTCTGGGCCCCAACTATACCCCTCCGCTCCCCATTCTCTCTCTCTCTCTGTGTGTGTGTTTGTGTGTGTGTGTGTGTGTGTGTGTGTGCGCGCGCATGCGCGCGTTGGGGGGGTACTTCTCTATTGTTTGCAGTGAAATGCGGGGTAGTGGAGTGGCTGGGAACAGGCAGAGGCTGCAGGGATGTGCAGCTTCTGGTTGGCTCTGCTTTGTGACGATGGCCTGAGCGTTTGTTCTCCTGACGGACTCGGGCTGGCCGCGGCTGAGGCCCCCTTTTGTCATCACTGACTCTGGGCTGGGTTTGTTTCTCCCTGTAGCCCCCAACCCCCCCCCCCCCCCCCCCCTTCCTCTCTCTCTCTCTCTCTCTCTCTCTCTCTCTCTCTCTCTCTCTCTCTCTCTCTCTGCCCCTTGTTCTCCCTCTCTTTCTGAATTGACTTAGAAATGGAGGGGTCAGGGGTTACAGGAAAGATGGCGAGGGGGAGGGGTTATCTGGGAGACTGTGACCTTTGTGTGTGCACTAGGGTAGAATCCCCCTCCTGTTTTTTTTTGTTTTTTTTAAATACTCTTCCCATTATGGCCCCCCTCCCCTTCCCTCGCTCTCTCACTCCTGCTCATTCCCCACTTGGGGCCCATCCCCCTCTCTCTCTGATGGCCCTGGGGCAGTGGCAGTGACCTTGGCTTTGGCACTGGAAAGCGGTGGAGCAAACCTGCCACAGCCTCGAATACACCCCCCCCCCAGCCCGATATCCCTTCCCCAAACAAGCAACACGGCAGCAGCCTGAAAGAGCAAGAACTAAACAAACACGCTCTCACACACACCCAGAGAAAAACATTGATTTGTCACGCTGTCACCAGAGATCTGGTTCAACGGTTTAATGTTTCTCCATGCAGGCTGAACGGTTAGTCTGTGTGAATAAAAGTCTCTTTTCATAACAATGCGGTTGGTCGCCATCAAACACACAACTCCTGTTGCTCTCATAGAAGCTTTTTGGGGGGGAGGGTGGGTGGTTGATAATATCACATTGGACTTCATGGGGCTTAGACAAACTTCTACTTAAACAAGACATAATCACTTGTGTCTGTCACAATTCCTGCAGTATTGCAGATGATCAATTGCTTACTATGGGTTTTATTAGCTTGCATTATCGACTAAGTTTTGTGTGTGTGTGTGTGTGTGTGTGTGTGTGTGTGTGTGTGTGTGTGTGTGTGTGTGCGCGTGTGTGTGATTTACTGAATTAGCTGAATTTAAGCTAAAGAGCCTGTTTATACTTCCGTTCAGAACTGATGCATATACCATAACCATATGCATGTATCAGCTGTACACCTGTATCAGGGTCTGGGTGATTCAAGCAGCCCAAAGGCTCTGTGCCATGATCATGCTGGCCCAAAACTGAAACAGAACCACACATTTAAGTTGGAACACAAAACGTCACTTTTAGATCACTGTTCTTGTAACATCCACTGAGGAAAAAAGAAAAAGACAGATTTTGCTATGTCTGATATGTCCTTGTTGGCGCAATATTGTTGTAACTCTCTGCTGAAGAATCATTTATTTTTCATGGTCAGATTAGCATAATACTGCCCAGAGCTGTAGTGCTGGTTGTGTTTATTCTTTGCTGCATAAGTATTCATAAGCTCTAGAACTTCATGTAGCGTCCGTCCGTCCGGCCATACCCATACATTGCGTCAAAAATACATTAATGGGTCTTAAGTAATCCAGTTTACAAAATGAGCTCTTTGGGAATTATAGAATTAGAAGTGCAAGTATCTCTCTCTCTCTCTCTCTCTCTCGTCTCCCTCCCTCCCTCCTGAGTTTTATATCACATGGAGACGGAGCACCTGAAGAGGCGAGGGTTAAAAGCCCATCAGTGTCCAGTGTGTGGAATGGAATTCCACAGGAACCAATTAGAAGAAGTTGCTGCTTGGGTTGGTGGAATGTAAGCAAGGGATTGTGGGAAGGGTATTTTCTTCCTGACAACCTATTTGCATCCAGCAGCGGAGAGCATGATGATTTACTGTACTGTTATTACCAGAAGGCGCTGTGCTCAAGACTGTACTTGGTGCGTTCCACCAAAGAGTATTCATCAAAATCCAAACGCTAAAGACGACTAATTTTGTAGTACAAATTGTTTAATGCTAAACTAAACATCTATCTTGTCTTTCAGCCTTTTTCCCTTTCAAATATTTGTCTTTTAGTGTGTGTAACCCAGGTGTTACCAAACCTTTCCATTCAATGGAGCCCCAAATAGCCTACTTAAAAACTAAATGAAAGAAAACTAGAAAAAGTGCCCCTCAGGGCATAGGTCCCCACCAGGATTATAGCATTTGTGATGTTTGGACAACATGAGTAATATAATTATGAAAAATCGAACAGATCTGTGTTGAACACGTGACTATAGAGATAGTGTATACTGATATGCGTGATGTATGGATAAAATATGTGCAAGTAATTCGGCCTCATGGTGGCGCTATAACAGTTGGATGCGAAAATTGTAAGGCAACGGTTTTTCTTTTGCCTCTAGGGAGTGTGCATACATACAAAGTTGTACACAGATTAAGTTAAAACAGGAATTGGGCTGTTATAGCGCCACCATGAGGCTGATTTGAAAATGTTTAAGTGTAATTTCTTCCTCTGCCTACAGTGCCTAGTGGGAATGTGTGTGCATAATTGCATGTAAATCGCACGCTGTGTTAAGATTTGAGGCATTTTGTTAAAAACGGAACAATCCTGCAAATTTTGGAAGGCAATAGAATATGGGGAAGCGGACAGATCCGTGTTGATCACATGACTATAGAGATAGTGTATACCGATTTGTGTGATGTATGGATTGGATACAATGGGCTCCAATTTCCTCTAATGTTTCTAAATACACTGTTTTGGGATTTAGCAGTGGGGAAGGGGTGTCCCTCCCAATGTGTAATCATGTAATGTACAGAAAGGTGTTGGGTGAATAGCTGAATATAGGAGCTCAAAAACACACTTGAGGTGAGGGGCGCTCTTATCGTCATACATCATCATACATCACATTCTGTGCTTAGCCAATCAAATCATCTCAAATTTGGTACACACACAGACGCACAAAGCTGGGCATAGGAGTGGCTAGCTAGCGTCCCTCAAAAATCTAAGTACAGTATGTAGTTTGATTTATTTTTATTTCATTTTATTTATTTAGTTATATTTACAGTGCATTTATCAGCCAGCATTTACTGTATGTCGCGTTTGGTCGTATCGTATTGTAATGGTATTAGAACGTATACCTGTAGGGTTGTGTACTGGTATACCTCGCCGAGTAGCATCGGTGAAGCAGGCAGGGCTATAGAGGAAAAGTGGAAGGAGGTAGGGGAGTAAACTAGATGAAACATGTGTTGGTGGTCTCGAATGATCTCTGGGCCCCTCTGGCTCTAGAGGCTGGACCTTGAACTAGGAAGGAACATTCCATTCCGATGCTGTGCCGCGACCCCGCTGACCTGCGGCAGCTTTGTTTCAAGGGCAGAGAGAGCCTTCGACAGGCGGCACGGATGCAAAGCTACCGCAGGAGAGCCTTGCTTAGTTTGAAGAAGCACGTCTCTGCAGTTACAACACACAGGCTAGAGAACTACTCCTCTGTGGCTTCACCTCCCACCCAAAACACATGCACGCAGGCGCACACACACACACACACACACACACGCACACGCACGCACGCACGCACGCACACACACACACACACACACACACACGCGCACGCGCACGCACGCACGCACGCACGCACGCACGCACGCACGCACACACACACACACACACACACACACACACACACACACGCCATTGCTCATCAACATCAAAATAGCCCTTCCATAACATACAGAACACATTCATTCCCACTGGTCCGTGCTCTGTACATGGTCCCACTGGTCCGTGCTCTGTATACTGTACATGCGTATGTCTAGTAACATGTTACTAGAGACAGTCTAGTATTTAATGTGGAATCCCTCTGCTGCCTCCAAACCTGTACGTTTGTCTCAGACGCCTTTTCTCCTCCCTGCTTTATTATACCCATGGTTACTGTGTCAAACGTGGGTTAACAGCTTTGTTGGGAGTTCATGTCACATGGGGTGTATACTGTACTGCACTGAATCTCACTGTCTTTTGCACACCCAGTCAAAAGTGATTGAGTCAGATATGCGATCATTAGGTCTCTAGTGGTTTCTTTAGGTGCTCTGGGGCCAGGACTTTCAGTTAATCATTCAAAAATGTATTTACCTCCTCTCAACCGCAGGATTTATTGATGAAGTGATTGTACAAATAAATCATCAAACTAAATTGGAACTGTACTGGAGCACTATAAACGTTAAGCTGATAAATGGGTACTCCCTATACTTATTTGAATGATTGAAATTATCCGCAAAATGTATTTTCTGTTGAAATGTCTGAACAATCACTCTGTTATTGTGATTAGTATCAGAATGTAGAGACCTTTTTAACAATAGCCTTTAACACTTTTGCTTTAACCTACAAGACATACGGTGCCTTTTTCTCTGGGAGTGTAAACGGTTCGTTTTAATTCATTACTCCAGATGTTTTGTTGCACGGAATGTTGTTGTTGTTAAAGGAATACATGTTCTGGAATGCAAAATTTAAAATTAACTTCAATTAACAAATAACCATTCAGCTGTCATATACAGTACACTATTGATGAATACGCTCTCACCAAGTCAAATAAGATATTATCATATTGCATTTAATCACTTTTAATCTGGTGTCCCTATTTTGGACATTGAGCCATTTTGGACGGTGAATTTAAATAAAGGAAACCTTCAAGAATAAATGTAAATCTTGAGAAAGTGTTTTAAAGGATTTTCAAAAATATATATTTCAAAGTGTATGATGAATGGGTCATTGTCCTTATAGCAACATGAAACAGTGTCATCCCTGCATCTCTCCTTCCCATTTGAATGTACAGCTACTGTAGCTCATACTGGTGCATGCAGGGGAAAGGCTGACGTGTGCTTTGATGGATTCTTTGTCAAACGGCATGTGACATGTGGATAAAAACCACAGGGCTTTGTATGTGAACAGAGCCCAGCAGGAAAAGAAACTATAGTATGAAGCACCGTTATACTTAAATCAGTTCAATCCAGAGGATATGAACACATATTGTCTTTGCAGCTTTTTTTCTCTCTTCTATTTCTGCCAGTTATTTGGCTTACAGTAACAACTGTAACCTTTGTGTTATGGCAAGACAACCGTTGTTACTGTAACTGTTACAGTTTCTGTACTGTAACAGTAACACAGCTAACCATGTGTTAAGGTCCCTGCAGACTGCTGCATTTTTCAGAGTTTCCCCCCCAAAAAACGGCAGCAGTCTGCAAGGACCTTTACTGTAAGACAACCGTAACTATAACTGTTACAGTTGCTGTTACAGTATTGTAACAATAACACAACTGGTAAAGTAACACAACTATGATAGGTGTGTTAACAATAACTGTTAATGTAACCGTTTTTATAACCATAACAGAACTAGTGGCACCAGAATAGGGGACAGGGGACCTTCATCCCCCCCCCCACACACACACACACACACACACACACACTTTTGTTATTTATTTATTTACACCCAACGCCGACCACATCTATTAGGGTCACAATGGAACCAACCTGTATGCATGCTCTGATAGTGTGAAAATTGACCAAATCTTACACTTGCTGAGTTGAATTAACAATGGGGATTTTACTGTATGTGCAGACTCTTCATTTTTGTCCCAAAACCCTGAAAACCAGAGTTCCATCGTCTGAATATAGGACATCGTAACTAAAAGCACATAGTCATTTCCTCAGTGTGAATGTATGCATTTGTAACTCAACGAGTATGTACAAATGTAACCAATTATCGGTATGATGCTCCTATACCGTAGGTGGAGGCAGAGACAAAGAGCCTTCCTTTCTCACCCACTGTCTGTCCACACAAAAATTATTATGGCAGTATACGTATATTTCTCTCTTTTTTTCTTACTCAGTGTTGTGGGTGTCTCGACCGCCTGCCCGCCCGCGTACAAACACACACACACACACACACACACACACACACACACACACACAGAGAATTGGTGTGGGGGCAGTGGCTGCATATTAGCCGGAATTAATCTAGGAGCCTGGTTATTGTCATCAGCAAGGGGAGGTAATATCCCTGGTGACCACAGTCAGCTGGCAGCTTGAGAACACATCAGAATATATAGAGAGGGACAGAGATGGAGGGAATGGCCAGGAAGAAGAAAATAATAGAAATGCAGCCACCTTACTGCCAGCTGTCTCAAGATGAGGACAGAATGTTGACAACATTTTGATATCTGAAAGAGACAGATTTAGCTGATAGTCGTCTTATGCTTAATTTTTAAACATAGAAAGTAAACAATCTACATACCAGGATGCGTTGGTAATAGGATGCGTTGGTAATAGAATGTATTTACTGGTTCAGTTCGTCCTGCTTCTCGATATCCAACAGCAGTGTACAGCACATATTTAGGCTGATTACTTAGGCCTCACTCACACCTAAGACACACGCAAGACACACTTGTGTCCTGTCTTCTGTGTGTCATGGCCACCTCAATGCATTTCCAATGGGAGTCATATGGTTTGATGACACAACCTTGTTGCATGGGGTGGGGGGAGGGGGGGAGGGCAGAAGACAGCCATGCAACAAGGTTGTGTCATGAAACCATGTGACTCCCATTGGAAATGCATTGAGGCGGCCATGACACACAGAAGACGCAGGACACACTTGTTTGTGTTTAATGGCCGTCACAATGCTTTTCCAATGGGAGTCACATGGTTTGACCAAACATTTTTTTGATGGGCAGAACACAGCCATCAAACAAAAACTTTTGGTCAAACCATGTGACTCCCATTGGAAAATCATTGTGTAGATAAGACACAGAACAAGTGTTTGATATGTGTGTATGGGGCCTGAGTGTTCGTTTAACTCGGACAAGGTCTGGGTAAAGTAAAAAATGCTGTGCGGGTTACTCAACGATGGCGACGGTTGACAGAAGTGTGTCTGCCTTGTTGGTCATGATTGATGCAACAGGGTCTCCCCTCCCCGTAATTGAGCTCATATTTACAGAATAGGACATCTGGGCTTTTGTGACTCTTCCAGACTTTGTCCTCCATTTAGCTCAGTGTGAGCCTTTGTGCTTGGAATCCATGCCCACCAAACATGCCGTTTTTAATTGTCTCCGCCAGGCAGAGGGAATGGACGAGACTATGGTTTGTACCCTGTCCGTCTGTGCACTGGTGGCTTGATCGCAGTGAAACTGTGCACACACACTCCAATGGATGCCAGAGCAAAACCTCTGCCCCACATTTTTACATGGACCTGTTGTAGCGCCACCAGGAGGCCGGTTTTGGTGGAATTTCCGCAAAATGTTGCACGCACATTCCCACTAGGCCAACTTGGCCAAGGAAGAAATGCCACTTCAGCGTCATGGTGGAGCTATAACAGGCCGATTCGTGTTTTTACATATAACTGCACCGATCTGTGTAAAACTTTGTATGCCCAGTTTTCCCACTCCCTAGGCCAAAGAAAAACATTTGCCCTGCATTATTCTCATCTGCCTTTGTCATTGTAAGTTTGCAGGAATGGCCCACTTTGAACAAAATGCAATTTTGCTAGCACATTTGCATTTGCAGTAACACATTTTTAACAGCCTTATTATAGAGCCACCAGGAGGCAGATTTTTGCAAACCATTTATTTTTATATTACTCCTACAAATTTGGTCCAAACATCACGCAAATCAGTACACATTATCTCTATAGTCAAGTTATCAAGACCGATCCGTCAAATGTTTCATATTCCATCCTGATAGGCGAATTCCGAAAACTCCTGGCCCACAATATCCTACCTGACCACTTTTTTTTATAAATCAACATGGAGTAAAATTCTAATTGATTAATGTGCTTCCGTCCCTGAATATACTCCCTCTGTCTTGGACACACTTGCCACCTCCTCCTTTAATGTCTCGTGTTCCTAATGCCCCGCCCCCATAAGTGCATCTCTGTTTGCCACACACGTGATGGCACAGTGTTGCCCGAGATTGTGATTAATGGCCGCAATTCAGCCTGAAAAATTCCCTTGAGTGGGTGCCAGTTGGCTTACGCAGAGAAGAAACTCATTACTGCTGTCAGTTGAGCTGACGGAGCAGGGAGGGGCCTGAATGATTGTGTGTATATGAGAGAGAAAGTAAAGGAGAGAGAGAGAGATGGAAGAGAGAGATGGAGAGAGAGGGAGAAAACTCATTTGTGCACATGTCAGTGAGTGCATGCATGTGTGTCCGCTCCTATGCGCCACTCATAAGCCCGATTTATACTTTGTCGTACAATGGCGTCGTGTGCCAGAAATATCTGATCTGCAAGCTCACAAGTCACAACACGTCACCTATGCAATGTGTGGCGAGCTTGTAGATAAGCTATTATCGATGAGTAATAGGCAATGGGGCGACGCTGTGCATGTGCGCATAGACTCTAAGCTGAGTGTGATTGTGTGAAAGCAATAATGTGTCACAGGCACCCATGTTTGAGGACCACGGATAATTTCTAACAAATTAATGTACCCGAGTCCATCTGCACCATGCGCACGCAAACCCGCCACGTTGAAGCTTTTAATGGATAACCTATGGCTGTCGAGCATGTCATTTTATGAGCCATTCTCAGGCACTACCAGGGCTCCTTTATTTACTTATATGTTTGGAACAGATGGATTCCAGCTTATGTGTTTCTAGCATGCACCCATCACCCTACACAGAAAGGTCCTCGTCCTTTATCAGCATTTAGTTAAATGCAGCATCAGCCGGCTGGCATATTATTAGATTTAGACCTACTCATGTTTGATCAATGGAAAAGGCTTTCGTTTAGGGATAATTACTTAAGGGCATAATATTCCTGTTGAATGAGGGGATCGCTTTCACAACAGGGTTAAATAAGAGCGCACACTTGGAGTCTGTCTACATTTGGTGACACAACAAAGGATACTCATGCATGAAGGTTTCGGAGGGCTATGATAAATCCAGAGTCTTAATGTAAGTTTGAATATGTAAAAAATAAACCTGTGAGTTTACTGTGTAGCTGTTGCACTATACAGCTTTTAAGGAGCATAAATGCTCCTTAAAAGCTGTAGTGTATTTAAGGATATGTTATAACTTAGAACTCATTATCAGAATCAGCTTTTTTGTCACATCACAGGTTTACAGGGGTCGTAGAGTCAAAGTCTTCCTTTGTGAGCATTTGATAGCATTTTGGGAAGTCTTGACTCTTTACACGAGGAATTGGAAGTTGGAACAGTATAGTGATAAACGGAACATTCACTGGCACCTACAGTATCTGGGACAGATAGACGGCAAACCTCCCTCTGACAACCACAAGTGGTGTGGTTCTAGTGTGTGTGTGTGTGTGTGTGTGTGTGTGTGCGCGCGCGCTTGTGTGCGCACGCGGGGGCACACGCGTGCGTGCTTGTGATTTATATGCCCGATTTAGGGGTCTCAGTTATGCAGGGTGCTATGAGATGCACTGGAGCGCACGGGCCCGTCCCGCCCCACGTCTTTCAGACGTCCCGTGGGAGTGCCAGATGTGGGGTCATCCATCTCTCCCCCCACCCCTGCCGCTTCACGCTGGCCTGCCTCACACAGCCACTGTCAAGTTCACAGCCACTGGCTTTTGCAATCAGCAGAAATGTACATGATGTACCCAACGCAAGCCATTTGCTTGTCTTCATTTCATAAAATGTGCCTCAGCATTGGCTGTTGTTTCTACTGACCAGTGTGAAATGTCAAGACAGCAGCATAGCAGAGAGGCAGGGAGAGCTCCATGCTGGCCTCCTTTAGAAAGCCCTCACATCCCCAACAGTTGTTCTCTAATGAGGGGGAAGTAATGAGTGTTAGGCTGAGGAGGATTGTGATGCCAAATGTCGGTCCAGGTTGTTATTCAGAGCCACTGCTGTGCTGTCTGCGCGTCTCGCTAATGTCTGGCCCCACAAAACAAGAGGCGGACTGAAGCCAATGAAGAATTTAATGGCATTTCCATTTGAATATAAATGTTATTTCACCCCCAGATGTCTTTAAAGCGCGCCTTTCGATATTTCAAACTCTGCAACAGCAACAAAGAGGACAAGAGAAGAACTTGCGGACCACTGCTTTTGTGCAGGGAGTAGACGGTGCGAGAGGTGAATGAAATATGGCACATGTACATGCATGTACAATGTCAATGACCTCATATATATTGGTTGGAAAATGGGAGTGGCATCTAATTTGAATTATAAAGCAGCCAGTTTCATACCATACTGGTGATATTAATTTGATATGAGTCCCCCCCCCCCCTGGCGACAGTAGAATCGCAGTGTCAAGCTATGCCTTCTCCTCAGCAAATGTTTCTATATGAAGAGATATTGGATATTGACAATCTATTTAGGGACATAACTCCTCGTGCTTTGACCTAAGGAATGAATATATTGTTGAGGACAGTATGATTGCAGAGCTGGTGGCTCTATGGTGAGAGAAATTATCAACATTTTCATGAAGGAAAGTACAGTATAGGGCTTTGCGATGGTTCGTGAAGCAGTGCATGTGTGCAGCCCTTGCTGCAAAGTGGTATGAAAATCTTTCTTGTGGAATAACGTGGACCTGCAATGTGCACACTGTAACAACATTAATCAAATTGGCTTTTTTAGCCAATGGAAATGATTATTTCCTACCAAGTTATTGTACACAACATCATGTTTTTCTGCATTATTTTGTGCTAGTATAGCGTACCATACTGGCCCTCTAGTTCTAGCTCTCTGTCCCTCCATAGTTTTCCTCCATTTTCTATCCATGGCTTTCTGTTGCTTTTTACTCCTCCCACTACATCTTGCCCCCTTCCCCTCCCTTCTCTCACACTCACTAGTGTACTACATCTTGCCCCCTTCCCCTCCCTTCTCTCACACTCACTAGTGTACTACATCTTGCCCCCTTCCCCTCCCTTCTCTCACGCTCACTAGTGTCTTCACTACATTTTGCCCCCTTCCCCTCCCTTCTCTCACGCTCACTAGTGTCTTTAAAGAACATCACTACATCTTGCCCCTTTCCCCTCCCTTCTCTCACGCTCACTAGTGTCTTCACTACATCTTGCCCCCTTCCCCTCCCTTCTCTCACGCTCACTAGTGTCTTTAACGAACATCACTACATCTTGCCCCCTTCCCCTCCCTTCTCTCACGCTCACTAGTGTACTACATCTTGCCCCGTTCCCCTCCCTTCTTTCACGCTCACTAGTGTCTTTAAAGAACATCACTACATCTTGTCCCCATCCCCTCCCTTCTCTCACGCTCACTAGTGTCTTTAAAGAACATCACTACATCTTGTCCCCATCCCCTCCCTTCTCTCACGCTCACTAGTGTCTTTAACGAACATCACTACATCTTGCCCCCTTTTCCTCCCTTCTCTCACGCTCACTAGTGTACTACATCTTGCCCCGTTCCCCTCCCTTCTTTCACGCTCACTAGTGTCTTTAAAGAACATCACTATACATCTTGTCCCCATCCCCTCCCTTCTCTCACGCTCACTAGTGTCTTTAACGAACATCACTACATCTTGCCCCCTTCCCCTCCCTTCTCTCACACTCACTAGTGTCTTCACTACATCTTGCCCCCTTCCCCTCCCTTCTCTCACGCTCACTAGTGTCTTTAGCGAATATGCTCTCGTTGGGCTGGTATGGTGAGCGAGTGAGGGAGTGTTTTTACCGCTACTTAAATCACACGGTTGCAGAGACCCTCAAGCGAAGCACACACACATTAAGCTCTCCAGAGAAAAAAATCATTAACGTGGACGCCACCACCAGCAGTCAGTGACAGAGACGAGAAGGGAGGAGGGAGGGGGGGGGGGGGGGGGGGGGGGGGCGTCGCAAAGACTTATGAGGCTAAGGATAGAGGCTGGACCGCCAGGTGTGGCCACACTGCATCTGAAGCTATCCCACTCCAAAGCTGGTAATGAGGGGGTAATTTGGCAGAGGGGTGCACAAGGGAGGCTGCAGGTTAAGAGGAGACCAGGTCCTTTCAAGTGGAGAATTCCAGCCTCCAGTAGAATGAAAGTATTCTCATTCACTGTCGGTGTCTGTGTCCTCAAAGCCTCTTTTTCTTTTTTCTTTCTTTTTTTGCTGTCCCATTGAATGGACAGTAACCAGTGACAGAAACTATTGGAGTTCAGATAATAAGCTGGGCATTATTATGTTATTTTTCTTGCAGGCCTGATATCTGTGACAGAAGATGTGTTTTCACTTTTTACTGCAACCAGGGGACCAGAACAAGCCTACTTTAAACATGATCAGACCATGCAGACCTTGTTTACCTGCTAAGTCACAATAATTAAAGGACCACTTCACCACTCTTCATATAATAGGTACTCTATAATAATCATGATAAAATGGCACGATTCTTTTCTACTCAGTCTGTGTCTCATAGGAGGGCTGTGGGCAGTTTAGAAACCGTCCTCCAGTGAGTCACATCATCATTAGGCAGATTATTTTTTTAAACTTTTCAGGACTAGAAAGCCTGCAGTTTCTATTAGCTTGTATTCCCCATCGATGATGTCACTGGAGGACGGTTTCTGAACTGCCCACAGCCCTCCTATGAGACTCAGACCGAGTAGAAAAAATTGCGCCATTATCTCATGATTATTAGTGAGGTGGACCTATAGAGCGTCGCAGTCCCGCCCCCAATGATTCTCCGTTCATTTTCCTCATAGACATTTCAAAAAGTATTTATTTAAAGACGTTTACAAAGCCAACTCTTGTCGTGACAAATCATGACAACAAACACTTTTTTTGGGCCTTAGAAAGAAGAAGAAAACGGCAGGTTACAACACTTTTTTTGTTGTTTTTCTTCTTTGTAATTATTTGTTTGGTCCAAAATATTGTGTTTGTTTTCATGAGTTGTCAAGACTCGAGTTGGCTTTGTCCGTGGCGTAACCGTCTTTAAATAAATACCTTTTGAAATGTCTATGGGAAAAATGCATTGGGAATCATTTCCTGGGCCTGGCGGCATCATGAAAGGGGGTGGGACTGCGACGCTCTATTATGAAGATAGGTTGAAAAGTGGTGAATGGTCCTTTAAGAGCATCTCTACATACAAACAGTGTGCGTTCTCTATTATGAGATGTCTACCTCCTCTAATGGCTCATTTATACTAGTCGTATGACTGACAGTACTACTGTCTCCCAAAGAAATCACACTTGTGTGAAGTGAGGGGAGCCTGGTAATGTTTGTTTAAAGTGCTAAAAAAAATTGACGTGGCTGCCATATGACGTCATTTCAAAAGCCAGACATTGGAGAAGATGATAGCGTGTCTGAAAATCAGTTCTGTTGAGAGAGCAATATGGTGCTACTTCAGTTCACAGTATAAACTGTTGATATCTTTCTGTGATTAACTGCACAATGAGTGACATCACATGGGAACCTATATCAGGGTGAGACTAGTTGAACTCCAAGGGCTTTTGTAGAGAACAGAGGACCTCCTTCCATGTTTAGCCGCCCTGTGACAAAAGGAGCCCCTTTACAGGCATGTGGATCAATGTCTCTTTTTCTGATTATTACCAGAGGATGTTTGAAGTAGTTTAATGAGTATGCAGATCTCTGTCTAGTTAGTCATTAAAATATACAAAAGGGCCCCCCTCTCTTGTTTCCACCAACCAAGCCCCATATCTTTGTTGCTTGTGCGTCCCCGCAAACACAAAACACACTTATGAATGCTTCTTCTTTGCAGGGACACTATATAGTATCGACCAACGGCAGAGCCCAACAAGGAAAAACACTGCCAATTAATTTCAAATTGAACGTTGTGTTTCGTGGCACTAGTGGCTCATTTATAATTTTAGCACCACTGCCCCACGTCCCTCTCTTGTCTACAAACTACAACACCATCCCCCTGCCCTCCCCCCCCCCCTCTCTCTCTCTCTCACTCTACTTTCCCTCTTTCCCCTTGTTCTCTTACCAAGGCTGTGACCGTGAGTCATTTAAATAATCTCCTAATTTTCAGCATCTGTTGTGTAGTAACGGACCTCTCTTTAATTAGAGTGTCAATGTGAGTGTGGGAGCCTCGGTACTGAGAGCATGGCCTACCGGGGCAGGAGGGGCCCGCGGAGGAGGAGTAGTATAGGGGGTATGAGGTTGAGCTGAGGGTTTTGGGATATTGTAGGTGACTGGATTGGAGGATGGGTTTAGGAGTTAGGCTTTCGGAGGAGCACTGGAGGAGCGGGGGAACGCACAGGCAGAGTGCAGGGGCACAAGGGGAGGCTCACACTCTTTGTCCCTGGAGTGGAGAGGTTAGGGGCGGTGCCGCTGGCTGCAAGGGAGAGAAAACAATACGCTGTGTGTTTCCCATGCATCACCCTTTATGGGGAAAAGTCTTATTGGTGCCTTGATTACCTTACTGCTGTCTCCTGTCCTCTTGTTGTCTTGCACAATTGGTGGAAGATACGGTCATAGTATTTATACTGTAGTGTACTATTTAGATTTTTGACATTTTTATGCTTTATTTCAAATAGTGTTGAGAGACAGGAAACCAAACTGAGAGAAGAGACATGTGAGAAAAGACGGCATAGTCTGATTCAAACTCAGGTCCTCATGCTTACAGGGTGCACATGGTTTGTAGGCTACACTAACTGGCTGAGCTATATACTGTTAATTGTATTCTTTTGCTGTTCCATTAATGATTGTATTAGCTGGGCTTTTAATTAGTGTTTGTATCTCAGTAAAGGCTAAAGCCTAATTTATGCTTAGAAAATGCTATGCTAATAATAATGTTTTTTGCTTGTAAATCGCTTGTAAATCTTGGGTGGGTGACACCGGTGAACTAAGCAAAAAAGCAGCTACTGTATGTGTATTGCCTTTCTTGCTTAAATAAAAATTAAAGAATGTGTAGTGTTTATGCAAGTCGCAGCACGTCCCACCTTGACAGCCTTAATAGCAGTCATCCATCTTACTGTATTTAACTTAGTATACACAAGCTGTGGAATATTGATCACGGTAACCGATAAGGACAAACACAGCAATGTACAAACCCATGTGCAAGCTTGCAACACTGGTAAACGTGCAATCAAATACGGGAAAATTTTAAGAACAAAACAAACCTTTTTGTAACATAAAGGGAAATGTGCCCTCTTGTGAGTGGTTAAATGAATGACAAGCTGGGGGGAGGCAACACATCACATCTCTGGAGTCGAAGCAAGGGAATAATGAATAGTCAAAGCCTGTACATCATTGATGTGCATAGAATGTGGATTGTCATATCAGCACATTTGGTTGACATTTACATTGTAGCTTGATATATCATTGGGTAAAATGAAGTAAGCTCAGGGGCTCATGCTGGTGTTTGAGGGGGTTTGCGATAGATTTATGTTTTTGTCAAGTTTTATTTATAGTTGAATTTAGGTTAGCTGTGAAAAGAAGGTACTTGTGTTTAATCTAAATTATAACTAAAGGTTAAACAATAGTTTTCATGCAAATTAGGGAAAAGGAAAAATCTTTAAATGAAAAAGAAACCTTATAGAGTCTAGCCACGTGACCTCCAGTCCACAATATATTATTACAGTATGTGTGTTTGTGTATGAAGCTGCAAAAACCACAATGCAGTGTTCAGTGATGAAGAAGCCACACTATGCAGGCTCGCTGTATAGTATCTGTATTTGATATGCATTTGAAAATAGCTGATGCATCTAAGTGATCAAA
The DNA here is from genome assembly GCF_963924005.1 of Protomyctophum bolini. Lineage (NCBI taxonomy): Eukaryota > Metazoa > Chordata > Actinopteri > Myctophiformes > Myctophidae > Protomyctophum > Protomyctophum bolini. Next base: position 35,966,320 of record NC_137862.1, read on the forward strand.
CTGATTTTAATGGGGACCCCCATGGGCCCCTCATTGAGAACCACTCTTCTTTATCTGCATGATGTCCTGTGTTTCTGCATGCTTAGTCACACTATTTTGCCATGCAGTATGGTGGCCATGAAGATGAGTCTGTCCCTCCAGCTCTGAGTAACAGATGTACATTGCAGCCCAATGGATGCATTCATTCATACACAAAGGTACTGTCGTGAAACGGCGTTGATGTGCCAATGCATTAACGGAGGGGGATGGGTAGGTGTCAGAGAAAGACAGAGTACAACCCAAGCTCCAGTAACCTTACTGTTCCTGGGTGATCAGCATCATGCACCACATCCCCGGCCGCAGATTGATCACATCGGTGGCGGCTATGCTGTGGGGGCGGGGACTGAACGGTGGGGATGCAATAAAATTGCACATCTGCATTAAAAGGCCATCTCCAGGGTCCCCGGCAAGGAGCCCACTATTTCAGCGGGCGCCTATTTAAAGGCTGTTGAAGCGTCGGCTCTCCACACTGGAATAGCATCATACACCACCTCCATTATTTATGGGCCTCCTCATCTCTATTTTACTGGTCTAGCAACATGGGGGGTGGTGGTGCGGGTGGAGGTTGTATGCTAGCAGTCGTTGCTGATAGAACAACATGTGCCCAGTGATGTCACAGGCTTGAGAGAACCCGAGGGTGGGGAGGAGGGTGTAATGAATGGGGTGTTGGGCCGCTATAAGGGAGGGCACCGTCATTATAGCACGAGAGTTCAGTGAAGCTTCACACTGCCTGAACGGTGCTGTAGGACGTGTGTGTCTCTTCTCCTGGCGTCATTAACTCTGTCATATCAATGAATTGGACCCACTCATCCGCTGCGCAGTAACGATGCCATTATGCCCACATGTGTGGAAAGGATGGGAAGTGAAAATTAAGTGACATTGCTTTGTTTTGAACATTTTACGCATAATGTCATATTTCAATTTAGCAGGGGTGGAAGTTCTCCATTACCAGAACTGCATGGCCCTTTATCTGATATACCAAACCAAGTCAAATGTATGTTATCTTTGGCGAGCTACACAAGTGTACGGTGATGTACAGTACAAAATAAATTAGCAATCAAGTAATGTGGCATCACTAGTGATGAGGATGCTTTATGTGATGAGGAGCAGACTTGGCAGAACATGACGCTTGTGTGAAGTGTTAAAGTTAAACAATCACAGTGGCAGAGCCTGCGCGTTGCCGGCTGTTATGAGATGGATTTGGATAAACAGCAGATTAGAGGCAGAGCTTTGGCACACATCTTAATCACCACACTCCACATCTCTTTCTTTTTCCTTATGTCACTCACACTCCCTCATATCTCTGTGGTGACTGTCATTGTGAAACTCGCTGCATCCAAGCAGCCTGTCTCTCGCTGCATGCTAATGTATGGATCTCTGTTAGCATGCAGCCCCCCCTGCCTTCACCCCCCTATTGCAGTAATTAGGTCTGCTTCATTTACACTATAGCAGAGCCATGCTGGGAGTGGACGATCTCTAATAATCTGTGAGTGTATCTGAACGCTTGGCACAGTGGCAACTCTAGCAAGAACCATAAAAAAGGATATAAAAACTAGTCTACTGGGACTGTGCTGACTCGGGCCTAGAGTAGTTTGCTGTCACATACACTTATCTGATCAACCATCTTATTTTGTGTGTGTGTGGGGGGGGGGGGGTGGGACGGACGACGACTATGCATATAATATGGGGTGGCTACAGTGCTGAGAGTCTGCTTGATGATTTTGTGTGTGTTCACTGTTGACAAACGTGTGCTATATCTGTTCAAAATACTTTGACCGCAAGAGGCGTAGGATAATCTGGCTCCCTTTTTTCCGTCAACATACAGCTCAACAAGCCTCTTTTTATGGTGTGTGTGTGTGTGTGTGTGTGTGTGTGTGTGTGTGTGTGTGTGTGTGTGTGTGTGTGTGTGTGTGTGTGTGTGTGTGTGTGTGTGTGTGTGTGTGTGTGTGTGTGTGTGTGTGTGTGTGTGTGTGTGTGTGTGTGTGTGTGTGTGTGTGTGTGTGTGTGTGTGTGTACGGACATTGGCAGGGGTGTGGGCCTCTCTGTGCAGTCTATGTTTTATGCATGAGCTGGGGGGTGGGTGGGTAGTCCGGTCGTGGACACACACACGGCTAGATGGGGGACACCATGACTACTTGGCACAGATGCATAAGAAAGCTCTCTTAGCCACTGCTCTTCCTTCTTTGTTTGTCAGCATTGATGTCCAACTGCTTTTTCTCTTCTCCCTGTTGTCTGTCTGCTCCCCTGACACCAATAGACATAATGCTCTGCATAAACAGTGGTGCATGTGCTCTATATGTGCATGGACATATAGGTGTGTGTGTGTGTGTGTGTGTGTGTGTGTGTGTGTGTGTGTGTGTGACTCTGTGTGTGTGTGTGTGCGTGCCTATGCAAGAAGGCATCTTGGACAGTATTAGGAGCAGCAGTGGTGACATCACAGCTCTACTGTCACACACTGCAGGTCTATTCCCCCACATTGCTTGTCTCACTCTAGGCAAGGATGCAAATAAAGTGAAAAGAAACAAAGGTTTTCTTTTGTGTTATTCATTAAAGTAGTAGTAGTGGCCGGACTCTATGACACTGGTTCACTGGCGGGGTCCTCGGGCGGTTCCAGGGGGTCCCCAGCTACAACACACATTTTGCGGGCACATTGGTGAACCAATTGGGAGCCGGTGTCATTTCCGGTGCAATTTTGATTCGCCCCTCTATGTCAAAAACTTGGGTAATTTCAGGCTAACATGGAATCAATCTCGGAACGCATCGACAAAACATTTCCTCCTTTGAATTTGCCTCTGGGGTCACTGTCCAACTCTCCTTCAGCACTCCTTTTACAGTCATTCATATAACAACTCTACATGTTAATTGGAGTTGCTGACAGATTCAGCTGCGGAGCTCTGAATCTGTCTTGAGAGATTACCATGGAATTGGCTGTGCACCTTCAAGCTCCCCAGATCATGGCCTTTAATGATTGTGGTGGTGACACTCTGGCCTTTCCTCTAGTGCCACCATTAGGCCAAAATATTCACTTTCACACAAGATATCTCAAAATGTTATGGGCAGATTGCCATACAACTTGCACATCATGCTCTCTGGAGGATTTAAATTATAGTGCTTCTGCTTTTAATTCTGTTTGTCAATACTTGTGTCAATCCTTCAGTGATTATACCATACCCTCTGCCATTCTGGCACCAATAATAAATAATCTTGCATTTTATATTTGTTTTGCCTCACTAGTGAGAGTACAGGGCTCTAAGAATGGCAATGTCAGTTGATTCAAAACATGGAACAGTTTTGCTAGCGGTGGTTTTAGACTGCTCTAGGGCCGGCAGGTGGATTTGCCTGAGGAATTTGTGAAATTCTACTACTACTACTTATTTACCGAAGTGATGTAACATGTTTGTATTGTGGGGGCTCGCCATGCAGATGTGGGAGGAGAGATGCAGTAAGGTTGTGTTGCAAATTGGCAACACACTGCAGGTGTGGGGTCAACAAGAACGACAATGTACAGTATGCCACATGCCAGCTTAGTGCTTAGACCATGAGTACTACTGGTATAGTGAGCTCATTGCTTTTTTCGTCTTTTAAAAATCACACAAACCCACTACATACACTACACTCACAGTATGTGTTATGGTCTGTTTAACATTATTTTAATACTTAACGTTGGAAATATGGTATTGTACCATGTTTTAATACATTCGAACGTGTAAATGTGCGTATCCAACAAAGCTGTTGTACATCATGTCGTGCAGACATTTAAAGCATAATTCCATATACCGCAGGTTTCTCCTTCGTGAAAGGCTTATTGATTTTCACTGTACATAGATGATGATCAGGTACTGTTTGACTCATCGCTGCAGGGCATATTCTTTTTTTCCTGAAATTTGAGAGTAGCCAATTATAAATGTTTTACCCCTTTTTCTGCACAATTTAGTTGTTATGCCAATTGATTCTTCCCCACACACACATGTCTGTGTTGTCACTGCTGTTGTATACTACTGACTCACCTGCCAGTGAGGAGTGGCAGGAGCCCCCACCAGGAGGACGTAGAACCTTCGTCCTAAGCGTTATTCATAGTCTGGATTTTCGGTAGTAGTTTTTGTTGTAGTTCAGTGTGACCACCAAACTACAACATGACGTCACGAGCCGCGGTGAAGAGCAAACCACCGCCACCGCCCCAGCCATTCTCTCTGTTTTTACTCACCACCGCCACCAACATTATTTCAGCTCCGGTGGTCACCTCACCACCGAAAATCACTATGCTCACTATGAATGAGCCTCTACTCCTCCCGCCCAACACTCCCCATTGACAGGTGCCCTGTCAATGGGGAGTGTTGGGCGGGAGGAGTAGAGGCCCCAGCCCGTATAAGTACTTGCAGTGACCAATAAACACCCTTCCCGACCGGCTATATGGAGAGTGCAGAGACTGCAGTCCACTGTTAATTAAAGTGCCTGCATGGCTAGGCTAAAGGTTTTGCAGATTCAATATTGCAACACCTCCTGCACAAGAATCTTAGTGCGATTTTGGGAGAACTTGAGTTCCCGAGGCTTTTCTTCATGACAATGTGGAAAAAATATCCAGTACACTGTTTATACTAGACCCTTTTTCGCTTCTACACAATGTATTGTGAGCTTGGAGATCAGCTATTTTCACCAAATGTTTGCTAGGGTTCATGTGATTAAAAGTTATGCAGCCTAATGTAACCCACCTTGCTGCTTTGCTGTGGGTACTCTGCTCTGTGTGGCAACACCAAACTGTTTCCACGCACTACCTGCCGTTGACTGCACTTCATAGTTTATACGGCCTTGCCTTTTCCACCAGCTCTTACCATTTATATTAATTCTTGATTTCTGAGGTGTCGAATGTTTGTCTGGCTGACTTGAAGGCAGCTGGGAGTCTGGGACACAGCATGTGGTCATGGATGGGTTGATGGTGTAATGAAGGGGTCAGGGAGTAGTAGATCAACGGCTATTATCTGTAAGATGGAGGAGCGGATGGAGTTGGTCGGACTGGGGTGGGGAATGACGCAACTTTCAATCCAGATTTTTAAAGAAAAATGGGATGAGAGCTCCACATGGCTATACAGTGAATATATCAAATCTGTTGGTATTGATGTTAACATCAGTGGGGTAGGACTAAACCACTTGACATTGCGGACCCTTGAGAGTGCCACTTATCCTAAATTGCTTCATTAAAAAGGTCCACCTGTTTAAGCATGGCCTCATAATAAGGACAGGAAACGGAATAGAAATGCATGCTCTAATTTGTCAGGCTCAAGTAACAGTCAGTGTTGTGATAGTGGACAGAATTTTGCCAGTAGTGTTTTGGTGATAATGATGAGAAAATCAGGTGGTAACCTGTTTTACCTTTCTATATTGGTGTCTTAGCTTGAAAAGAGTAGGCTGGCAACAGTGAATTAGTGTATTTAAATCCTCATCAGAGGTTGATGCATTCATTTGGAGGTATAAGGTCAAGTCATGTTGGAGATTCTACATCTCTCATTAGGCTTCGAAATGGCAGCTCAGTGTTGTTGCATCCACGCTGAACTGCCATTCTGAAGCTTTATGTCCTATCCTATGTTTCTGTCTCATTATAAATAGAATGCGTGCATGTATATTTAATTGGCCAATTAATGGTGTACACCAATGGCAGTTCGTACTGGAACTTGCACCATATAACCCAAGATGCAGTCATTGTACTACAATATTTTCAAACACAAACAACTGTACAATTTAAAATCGTCTCATATAAGAATTATGGTCCAAAAATAAACAAACTGTCTCTGCGATATTGTCAGGAAGTGGTCTCTGTATAGTTTACAACAGTCAGTCACTCATATTTGAATGATAGAGTCTGTAATAACGGCAGCAGTAACAGTAGCGTTTTTTCGCAGTCAGTTGATTCTTCATATCCATATGAGAGGAACCGCCAGGATGATTTGTTTATTTTTCAAAAACAGTTCTTATATGAGGCGATCTAAGATGAGGATTATAATACAAATAAGAAATGCATGAACCCGTGGAATTAGTGCTCTCTAGTCTAGTGATAGACTTTGGTGCTCTATCCAGTGAACGTACACTATAAAAAAAATGACAATAGTTCCTCTTAATTATAATATTGGTAATATAGCGATGCATGAGTATGACTGAGTAAGATGTCCTAAGGGTCACGCCCTGAATGTATCCACCTGGGTGACGGCAGATGGCAGACTCCAGCGCTGAAATTAACAACATAATCCATTTTGAACCAGAACAGTACTAGGTGTTTGTTCTCCTGTGGGTCTTGTTGCAGGCTGCTGTTGTTGGGTTTTTGGGGGGTTTCTTTTTTCACTATGGTCTAATCAGGTGAGGAGTGGTATATTAGATTAGGACCAGGGCAGTCATGCTGGTTTGAATGTATATAATAATGTATAATACCAGTAAGATGCCTGGATAATGGTATGGAGTCCCATTTTGAAAATAGCCATGCTACAAGCTCACATCGCGGAACGTTGTGGGCTGTAGATCTGCAAATATGTTTTGCATGACTCCGTTGTACAGAGGAAAATCAGGCTAACAAGGGGGTCCGCATCTCTTGTTATGCTAACAGTGTTCCTTGGGTCCAAGTTAATTATGGTTGACATTTAAATGGGGATTGTGGGAAAGCTGTGAAAGAGACAGGCCTCTGTCTAATTGAATTTGTGTTGCTAGCTCCACCTTCCATTGCCTTTGTACTGCAGGGAGAACATGAAAAGGCCTGAAAAAAGCTCACCATGTGGACGTTTTGTAATCTGAATATAAGTGTACTTGTGCAAACATGCAGACAAAATGTTTCTGAAGTAGGTCTAAATGTAGGTAAACAAATGACACATAAAACATGCAAGCCTTTCATAGCATGCATACATGTGTATTAGTTACTTTATCTGGGCTGCAATTTTTCTCATAACAAGATTTTAAACTTAAAATATACAATTTAAAGGCTACTATGTATTCTATATTCGGATCCACCTTAGCTTCCATAGAGTGGTTGCTAGTCTTCCTGGGGTCCAAGATAAACAAATGTACGTAATAACAAGATAATGTCAGTCATAGTATCCGAGATGACAAATGCATTGTCTGGCCTTGGCATGTAATGTGTTCATGGGAAGTAATTTTACTTAAATAAATTTGCATAAATGGTAAATGGTGCATTTATATAGTGCCGTTATCCAAGGCGCTTTACATAGATTGTGCCTTACATTCTCCCATTCACACACCGATGGTGGAGGAAATGCAAGGCACCAACCTGCACATCAGGAGCAATTATGGTTTCAGCGTCTTGCTCAAGGACACTTCGAACTGGTAACCTCAGGTTTCCATCCAGCTGCTCTACCGGCCACTCTACCCCTGAACCACTGCCGCCCAGTATTTGTATTTGTTGCTGCAACATAAAAATATAGACACCATTAGAAATAGTTGTTTAATTTTTATTCCATGGATTATTGTGCTGGGTTATTCTTATTCTGTACCCTTTTATATTATAAAGCAGTCTCCTTCTTTTTAGCTAACCCTCCTCTCCTTCCCTCCTTCTGCAGCGATGGCAGACTTCCATGTCCAACCAGAGTCGGTGCATGTTGAGGAGTCTGGCGTAGCCCGTTTCCTGTGTCAGATCCACGGCCTGCCAGAGCCAGTCATCAACTGGGAGAAAGACAGCCGTCCAGTGGATGTAGATAACAGGTATGGCCGCAACCAAGGCCGGACATTCCAGATAAATATTTACCCTTTCTGGATTTAAAATAACACTCCAGATTCTGCTGTGGGGCTGACTATAAGCCACATCCAGCTGTTAAACTATCTCTCTCTCTCTTTCATTCTGCCTCCTTATCTCTCTCTCTCTCTCTCTCTCTCTCTCTCTCTCTCTCTCTCTCTCTCTCTCTCTCTCTCTCTCTCTCTCTCTCTCTCTTCATTCTGTCTCCTTATCTCTCTCTCTCTCTCTCTCTCCCTGTCTTGCAGGTACACCCTCCTTCCCACAGGTGTTCTACAGATTACAGGAGTGCGTCAAGAGGACAGTGGGAAATTCTGCTGCATGGCCCACAACAGTGCAGGAGTAAAATACAGCTCGGAGGCCCACCTCACCGTTTCAGGTTCCTTATATTTATATAACGTACCTATGGCTCATCTTTAGGCATGCTACATTTTGTTTCTTTACGACGGGTATGCACGTTAACCCACGGCTGCTCAGCCAGAAAGCATAATGTTGTTCGGTCGAGTTATTTTCTTTTCTTCTCACATTTATTGTTTCAATTTATCTACCCAAACATATTCCAAAGATTATTTCCCCGAGCACGTTGTTCCACTGCCCGATTAAAGAGATACAGTACACACCCAAAGTCTGGAGTGTCGATTGAACTCTGTGAGTGTAAAACAGAACCGTAAGGTCTGTTTTTACACTCTCTGGGTTGAATTGACACTCCAGGTTTTATTGCGTACGCGGCATCAAGATAATGCACTGTAGAGAAATCCAATTAAAGGGTGCCATCCATCAAGCGCAGAGACTCACTGCTCCTCTTCCCTCCTCTGGCTGCTTTCTCCCTCCAGGCTCCCAGTCCTCCGTTTACAAAGAGCCAGTGATTCTGGTGGGACCAGAAAACCTCACCCTCACCGTTCACCAAACTGCCATCTTGGAATGCGTTGCTACGGGATACCCGCGGCCCATCGTGTCTTGGAGTAGACTTGGTAAGACGGAGGGAGCGCTTGTTGGAAAGAAAAAAGGAAAAGGTCCTCAATGTTCAGTACAAACAAATCAGCTCTGAGAGAGCTAACTCTTCCATACACATGCACATTAACTCTTCCAAGAAAAATGGCTGTGCAAAATATACACGGAAATCTTTTTTGCCTTTTTGAGGCCCTCCTATATTCAGCTATATATTTTCGTCTTACATAAACATTAAATTCCCATTAACAATGAATGGAGAATTTACATCATAATTATGTGTCTGAGCAAATCGGATATTGTTGTCCTACACAAAGTCCTACATTCCCATTGACAATGAATGGATGATGTACGACGATTAGAGCGCCCCTCACTTCAGGTGTGAAGTTTTTAATACAAATGTGACAAAATAGCAAGTGATAGCTTTGAAATTGGACATACAGTAGTTGTATGCATTACCAACCTACACAGCTTTGGTTTTACTGTGATATATGAGGAATCTACTTATTAAGCATTTATGTAACTAACATTGGATTTATTACCAATTACTGTGTGTGTGTGTGTGTGTGTGTGTGTGTGTGTGTGTGTGTGTGTGTGTGTGTGTGTGTGTGTGTGTGTGTGTGTGTGTGTGTGTGTGTGTGTGTGTGTGTACATGCACATGCACATGCACGCTAATACATGCATGTGTTGTGGGTCTGCTTACAGCACACAGTGTTGGTGAGCCTTTGCATTGCATTATGTGCATGTGTATGTATATATGTGTAATAGAGTCGAACATATGTCTTGTGTACATGTACATGAGGCAAGGGCTTTCTACATGAGCCCTGAGGGCTAAACACCATGTACTATTGTATATTAATGCATCCCTCATCCCCGCATGGAGTCGAAAAGCAACACACAGGCACTGGAAAGCTGTAGAATAATTGCTATGAGGTGTTGAGACCGGGAGGATTTGTTCCCCCTTCAATCTCCATGCCTTTCTTGACTATTGCTCAAACTCTGCCGCTACCAATTTAGCAATCTGATATGTTGTTTTTTCTTCGTTGGCCATTATCCAATCAGATTTTCTGTTCAAAATGTAAATTGCTGCCCCTCCCAACCAGTTGGGCATAATCAGATTGAGGATATTGCCTCTTACACAATGTAGCCAGAATGAAATGCTAACACGATGGGATTTGTGTGTATTAGATTACAGGCAGGGAGGCTGGGATAAGCCGCATAATGAATCTGATAGATTCACATCAGTCACTCCTTAATGCCAGAGTTTGTTTGGTGCTTTCCATTCATCAGCACCACAGCTTGCTGGCCTGCTCTCTTTTCTGCTTTGACACTAACCGAATTAGGGCCTGACGGAGTGAGACCGAGAGAGAGAGGGGTGGGGGGGGGAGGGAGAGAGAGAGGGCAGAAAATAAGGCAAGACAAGAAAAAAAATTGCATCCATTAAAACAAAAGACAGCTCATGCTTCATTGCAATCAAGGAGGTGGTGCGTCATTATGGATTGCATTAGAATAGCTATCACAGAAGAGAAAAAGAAGCACAACATGGTGTTTTTCAGTTGATTGGGGGAGTATTGTTCTTGTTTATCCGATTAATCGTTCGTCCTTTGTAGTAGTAGTAGTAGTAGTAGTAGTAGTAGTACTAGCACTAGCAGCAGTAGTAATCGTAGCAGCAGTAGTAAAAGAGAAGCATTTCTTGATTCTCTTCAAGAATCAAGAGGGTTTTATTTGTCACTAAAGTAGTAGTAGTAGTAGTAGTAGTAGTAGTAGTAGTAGCAGCAGCAGCAGCAGCAGTAGGTAGTGTGGCTGAGTAGTTGCCATATGGCGTGTTTTTCGTCCAACACAGCCCCCAGCCCCCCACCACCCTTGCGTGGCCTTTTGACACATCAAATTTGAGCCATGCAGGCACTCCCGCTACAGATGGTAGGATTCAAAACACCAGGACCATGCAGGCTGAAGTCATTGCTGGAACTGAGCCAGGAGAAGATAGGGGACACAGGAAAGTTTTCGCTCATCATGCGGGTACATTGAGAACAGAGACGGGATGGGGGGGCTGAAGCGAAAATGCCATCTTTTTGCCCATGCACTGCCAACTAGAGTTGAGCTTTGTGATCAGGGCAGCAGATAGGAGATAAGGAATTACAGTTACAGTAACTGAGCCCCCATGCTGTATCTAGAACATCTACTGTGGAACTCCCATAAGGCAGTGTAGAGCGATCAGTCTGCTCGGCAGAGTACAAAGGTTCCCGCTCTGGTGTGTGTGTGATTAAATGAACTGAAAACCCATTTCAAACTGTAGTACTGTAGGCTCTACACGCTACATTGCATGTTTTCATTGTTTCAAGCTAGAAACATGATGCTTAGTCATACAAATCATCAAACATGTCAGTCTTTGTCTTCGCTCTCACACTTATTATCAGTCTCAAACACACACAAACACAAAACCGAAACCACGAGATCGTCCCGTTGTCCCTTCAATCATTTTTCCACTTTGGTTCTTTTGTCACAGAGCATTGCCGTTTTCCATGGAAACAGCATCCTCCCCAATCTCTGGGAGGGCTGGAAATAGCCCATGCCCGCTTTAACTTAAACGTGTTGCCGTGCGCAGTAGGCTTAAACAATCATTCATACATTCCTACCATGGAGTCAAATCTGCTCTCCAGGTCAATTTATTATCTTTCCCCATGCTGCTCTCTCTCTCTCTCTCTCTCTCTCTCTATCTCTCTATCTCCCTCTATCTCCCCTGGGTAGATGGTCGTCCTATTGGCGTGGAAGGCATCCAGGTGCTGGGCACAGGGAATCTGATGATCTCAGACGTTGGTGTGCAGCACTCAGGGGTGTATGTCTGCGCAGCCAACAAACCAGGGACCCGTGTTCGCAGGACCGCTCAGGGACGTCTAGTGGTCCAAGGTGAGTCCCTGACATGCTGCTGCCAATGGAATGGAATATAATTAATATGGAATACTCTACAGTATATCGAAACTTGAAGCACATAAATGTGTCTTTGATGAATTGATTGGCTGACGCATGTAAAGCCATGGCCTCTCAGGATGCATACCCCATTAGACTTTAATTACCTAATTATTCCACACTAACGGGAGGAGGATTGGTGTCGTATAGTTTATATGGCAGCAAATCTATTATTTACTTATCCATTCAAATTACCAAGTGATTGGGAACTCGTGACTAGGAATAATCTGATGGTGGATGGCGAGGGAGGGAGAGAGACAAATGATTTTGACCAATGGGATGCCGCTAGAGGTGGGTGGCCCCCATCTTTGAAGCTGTGCATAAATTGTCACCATGCAGGAAGCTTTCGCCTCATTCGTATTGACCAGAGATGGGGCCCAATACTTGGCCAATAGCAGCACTGCTCCAGGTCAATATTTAATTTAATCTGCCACTCAACTGTGAGACGAGCCCCTTCCGTTGCAGGGAGCACAAAGAAAAGCCACGGCTGTTAATTGTATGTCAATTTATTTGGTTTCTTTATTGATTTGTGAAAAATAAGATGAGCGATGAATCCCTTCACTAAGGTCTTGGAAGGTTCTGACACGGCATGTGTTATTTTCTACTGCACAGCCTTGAAGACTTGTGTGGAAGAGAAGTTCTTAGTTTCAGAATCTGTTGTTCAGAGCAAGATCAGAGTCCCTCATTCTCATGCAGACATGAGAGCAATTGTGAACTATTTTTAAATGTACAATGCTAATGCATTCATATCAGTGGTGGCGATTGTGAACTATTTTTAAATGTACAATGCTAATGCATTCATATCAGTGGTGGCGAATCGATGTGGTGTCCTTTAGGTTCCTTGGGAAGAGACAAAGAGAGACAAAGGAGGAGGAAAAGGGAGAGAGACAGGAAAAGGGCATTAACTCTGAATGTGTAAAAAATGTTTGGATGTTTGGTGGAAACGCGCAATGTTCGGAGGTCTTTGCTGATTATCCGGTGGTCTAGATAAAGCATTGGCGCTTTCTAGAGCAAGGATGGCTTCATTTTAGCTCGCTAGCATTCACACTATTTATTTTGCATTAACATGGACGCCCAAAACAGGATATGGGTTCAGCGTGTGCAGCATTGAAATGGCCTCGGCAGTCTGAGGTTGGCTGTGCGTCCAGCAGGTGGCAGTATACTTGTTAATTATTGTTAGTGTAGGGATGTTTTGTATTTTACTATAAAGAATATGATTCGACAAACATTCCTAAAGGTTATTTTGCTCACTCATGTCGACTGTAATTGTCTTTACATTATCTCCAACTTATTAAGGACATAAATACATAATTGAAGTTATCAAATATTATCGTAATTAACTTTAATGATATTGGCACAGACATTGAGTACCGAGGTAATGATGCAATAGTTATTTAATGCCCCCATCTATACTCAAATAAAAGCAACTCTGCAGCACCAGCCCAGGAGGAAATTAACCACAATCTCATGTCAAGGTAATGATCAGACAGGTTAGATTACCTATTGTACTCCCTCTCCTATACTGTAAGAACTGAGAGACACTTAATATGAATAAGTTATTACTTCTAATGGGCTATAGCTGCAGGCCTATGGCATGGGGGTATGGTGGCAACTGGCAAGATGAGAAGAGATTGCAAATTACACCACTTGATTCTAAAAAACGAAATTACGTTTATTCAGCATGTGTGCCCTTGTGAGCCATGTGATTTTAGTACACTTAAGATTGACTCTCATCTTTGTATGGGCACCTTATGTCTCTCTCTAGCTCTCTCTCGCTCTCTCTCTTTCCTCCAAATCCCACACTTCAGGGAGACTGAATATCAATGAGATTCATATCTTCTACCAGCTTGTTTGTCAGCGGTGGTGATAAAACAGCCTTCCTTTCGATTGGGATTGAGCCATCTGTCCTTACTAATTTATGTCTGCAGTTTTACCTACAGGTATCGAATGAGTCGAAAAGGCCCGATCTGTCATTCTCTTTTCTGCCTCTCTGTCTTTCTCTCTATCTGTTTTGCTCATTTTCTTTTCTCCTCTCTCTTGCTCTCTCTCTCATTTTCCACAGCCCCAGCGGAGTTTGTGCAGGCTCCTCAGTCTGTTGCGCGGCCTGTAGGCACCACAGCTATCTTCACGTGTCAGGCACAGGGGGAACCTGTGCCCCAGCTCACCTGGCTGAAGAACGGGCAGATTCTGGAGCCTGGAGGACACGTCAAACTCAGGAACAATAACAGGTTAATTTAAACATTATACTGTACATACCATCATACAATAATGCAGTGGTTTACCCATAAAACTACTGTACATGCATGCTTACATATATATGTATATATTATACACCAATATATACCTACATAATGCATACTGTACACACCTGCAAACATTGATAAATAACAATTTACTGCAGTTACAGCGATCATACCTCTATTATGTGACGCAAAGTTATACTTATAGTTCATACTACTCTTGGAATTGCCATTTGATACCTTAGAGTACAGTATATATGAATAGAGAGGGCACCCGAGTTCTCCTTCCATCCACTTTAAGTGGCGATTTCACTCCTCCTTCCGGGTAGAAACAGAGTGCATTCTGGGATGGATTGGCCCCAAACACATGAACGCGCTGCCGTTGAACGTGCACGAACGCGAACGAGCGTGCTGCCGTCGTGAACGTGCACAATGATAGTCAACGGAACCAGCGTGTTCATGTGTTTGGGGCCAGGCTGCAATACCTTCATTCGGCCACTATGTCCATTTCGCCTCAGGGTTTCCTCTGTGCCTTCTCTATTCATATATACTCTATGTTTGATACACACTACTGGACAACTAATATGATGTAATAAAAAGTAATTTACTTACTCTGCAAATACCTCAGGGGGTATGGTATGGGACAAATCAGGTTGTTGGCACCCCTTTATTTAACCACCGTCAGGGCACTCACTCTATTGCCACAGCTGGCAATGTATCAGGACAATGTTGGACCCAACTCATGTCATCAACATTAAACACTGAGCTGTTTGGGATGACTTGATCTGATCATCGGCATAATCAAACACAAATCCATTCCTCTGTCCGCGCTGTTCCTGACGCAACAGCTGCTGGCAAGCATCCCTGCCAAGACATGAGCGACATTCAACCGTGTGTGTCTGGGAGAGGAGTGTTGAATGGTTGTTGGACGTTCTCCCAAAGCACTGCCCTGGAATGTCCAGGGGGAGAAAGGACCTAGACGCCAATTATGCCATTTACCATTCACAGCACCATATTTCTCGACGGTTGCAAGCTGCTGCTTTTATTTGGGCTGGAAGCGGGTTTTATTGTGTCGTGTTGTTCTTCCTAAGGGAGAATTTCCTGGATTGATGTGAAAGTAGGTTCTGCTCTGGGTCAAGGATTGCTATTAGCTGACGATAAGTAATGCTAATTCAGAGCCCTGTAAATGTTAATAAATACAGCCAGCGCTGTCTAAATGATAGAACAGTAATGCCACAGAGGTGGGAAATGGGCCATAGTTTACTATATGTAGACACATTTACTGTTTATAGATTAGTCGTAATGACCTCATGTATTCAACATTTTTCTAGTTCATGACTTCACAGAAGCGCTCAACGTGATGAAATTGACTATTATATCTAGTATTAATGCCATATTATCAGCCACACATGTTACTTTATCTTGGATTTATTTTGTTAAACCAATTTTCCATTAATTATTTTTATTTAATTCTGCTATGCACCGCTATGCATCACATGGCAAGTTCATTTTTATTTTTATTTTATTTCAGCCAGCTATAACATGGGACCATCATTCAGAGTTGATGTTATTCATAAAAGGAAATGATGATGAAGTAATTACATTTGATATGCACCAAAAAATCAATAATGGCAAGTTAGTCGAGTGAATAAGGCCCATGCCCTGAGCAGTGAGGAGTGGACACCTTCATCGCTCATACGCATGCAGCTACACTCCCTCTTAGCTCTCTCATACTAGATTAAGCCTACAGTATGCTATAGGCCTTATCATTTACTACAATGGTGTTGCTTGTAGTTCAGCTCTTTTTAGCCAGCAACATCCTCATGCGATGGAGTATAGATTAAGGTTCAGGAGAGAGAGAGAGAGAGAGAGAGAGAGAGAGAGATATGGAAAAAGCCCAAACAAAGGCAGAAGAAAAGAGAGAGAAGGGGGAAGAATGGGCTGGTGGGGGAATTAGAAATGATGAGTCGGCAGATGGGAGTGTGTGTGTGTGTGTGTGTGTGTGTGTGTGTGTGTGTGTGTGTGTGTGTGTGTGTGTGTGTGTGTGTGTGTGTGTGTGTGTGTGTGTGTGTGTGTGTGTGTGTGTGTGTGTGTGTGTGTGTGTGTGTGTGTGTGTGTGTGTGTGTGTGTGTGTGTGTGTGTGTGTGTGTGTGTGTGTGTGTGTGTGTGTGTGTGTGCGCCCACATGCGTGTGTGAGGGTGCGCACAACCATATCGTTGTCACAGTATTACCACTTACCACCATTAGTGTATAACCATCCATATGGATGTCATGAGTCGCAAACACCGGCCCGCGATTGGCCAAAGAGCCAGGCCTCAGCTTGTGCTCTGCCATTAGCTAATTAGCTCATAAAGCGAGCTCGTTGGCCAGGAAATGCAGTCAGCTATTTACTGAACCCAACAAACAGAGGAGCAAAATGCATCCTAACAATTCATTCTAGGGGTGCTGTTCAATGAGCTAAATAGATGGAAGACAATCTGATTCATTATCGTATTCGTATAGTCTCTCCAGGATAATCTCCCTGAGTGTACCGTAACAACATACAAGCAGGTCATGCACAGTACAGACTATATGAAATGTATTGCAAAACAAGGTTTCATTTCAAAGCCCAAAAGGCTTCCTGGCTAAGCTGTTGGGTCTCTGTGCTATACGGTGGTGTTTTCATTCTAGCGTATACTGGAGGTATTAGAACATGCTACAGGCCACATCGTGCTTCACAGAGTCAAAACAAAGGTAATGATATGCAAATGCTATTCAGCTGCTTGGGGCAGCACAGTGATTCTATTCTTACATATAGGCATACTGTATCTGATAGGGGAGGCTTTGTCTATATGTGCAGCGCACCTAGCAGAGAGGTTTTAATTAAGGCGTACGCGTGCTTGCAAGCGAGCGCGCGCATGTGTGTGTGTGTGTGTGTGTGTGTGTACATTGTGTGTGTACATTGTGTGTGTACATTGAGGGAGAACTCTCATGGAATATACACATGGCCCTTCGGCCATCTCTCAAGATGTTGACCTTCAGGAGCGGAGCGGACAGCGAAGCAAGGGGAATCGATTGTTCATTTCACTCACATACATGCATACACATACATTAATCAAACTACCCCCACCCTATCCCCCTTTAAACACACACACAGACGCACGCACGCACACACGCACGCACACATACATACACACACACACACACACACACACACACACACACACACACACACACACACACGCACACGCACACACTATCATTCACTTGTTCTCTGTAATCAAACATGTAAATACATACACATGTTGCCCTTTACTTTTGATGGTACACACACACACACACACACACACACACACACACACCAGAGTATTTATTAACAGTTTGCAGAATGGGTACATTTCACATGAAAGCACAATACAAAGACTGTTAGTCTGTTACTGTGGACGACACACTTTCAAATCATCAGACAAATATACACTTCTATATAAAAGACAGGAAATCAAGGTAAAAATATACACTTCTATATAAAAGACAGGAAATCAAGGGAAAAAGGGAAAGGAAACGTATACAGTATCGGGGAAAGGGGACGGGGGGGATTCAGATTTTACGGGGGCCGGTTTGGAATTGTAGCCGTCCGTACGTTGTTGAAGGAGTCAAGGGATTTGCATGTCTTAATGTCGGGAGAAGACAAAAAGCAGGTTGAAGAGGCTCTCTGTACAGAAATCCGAACATGGCTTACCGATAACAAACTCTCATTACATTTTGGGAAAACGGAATCCATTCTTTTCGGGTCCAACCGTTCCCTTAGCAGGATAAATGTACATGATTTTAAGGTCCAAGTTGACAACATAGTAATCTCTAGCAAAGAAGAGGTTACTGGGTTACTGCCCATCTTTGACTATGCTTGCACATCCTGGTTCACTAACATCTCAATGGCACAGAAGAACAAGCTCCAAATCTCCTAAAACAAACTAATTCGACTTCTTCTAGGCCTGGGACCAATGACCCACCTATATCTGGATAGCATTGGCTGGCTCCTGGTAGAAGACCGGGTCAAACAATTGATAATGGGTCTGACATTCAAAAGTGTACATGCAGCTATGCATTTAAAAAAGTGAGAGACAGCCACAAAACTAGAGGTAGCGTGAACAATGATCTAGTGCCTGGCTGCCTGCACCCACTTGCAAAACAAATATGGGTAAATTCACCTTCCGCCATGCCCCCTTCCCTTAAAACAAGCAAATCACTGGCCTCCTTTAAAACAGACCAAAAGTCACCTGTCAGCAGGTCAGAGGGAGAGGAGGTGACAAATTACTGTTTTAGTTTCTTGTTCATGACTATATGTGTGTGAGTGCATGGGACCCGAATGGAAACAAGACCACAAGGTCTTTCTTTCGGAAATCCCTTTGGACCAAAATGCCTAACTGTACATTGTGCTGTTTTCATTTTTCTTAAAAAATATTCAATCAATTAATCAATATAAATGGCTGTTGGTAGGGCGTTCCACATTTTGGTGGCATAGGAAAGAAAATAATGTATTCCCTTGTTTGTCTTGAATCTGGGTTGAACATGGTTTGTTGAACTCCCTCTGGTGTTGTGGGTGTGAACTTCGTTGACATTAAGGAAGTATTTACACGGGTACATGGTGGTGTAGCGAATCCTGTGGACTAGACACATTGCAAGATGCTGTACTCTGTCGTCAACCCTAAGCCATTCCAGCCTGTCAAAGTGGGCAGGGGTGAGGTTTGTTCGGGGAGTGAAGCCAAGCCTGACCAGTTTGTTTTGGGAAGTCTGGAGCCTTGTTTTAAGGGCCTTTTAGGTGCTGTGGTACCAAGAGATTGCATGAAGAAGAAACCTTGTACGAGGGCTCCTGTTAGGGTCTTCAAGATGCTTTTGTTGACCAGTGACGACATCCTGTATAGAATGCTTGTTCTTTGGTTGACTTTTTTGATTACGTTGGTAGCCATTTTATCACCGGAAAGATTTGCCTCCAGGATGGAACCTAGGTACGTAATTTCAACTTTCCGTGTGATAATATTGTCACCCACTCTAACCAAGAAGCCATCTGCCTTGGCTGAGGGCCTTTTCAACCTGCAGTTTGTTACTGTCCGAGACCAGTAGTGCTGAGTCATCTGCGAACAGGAACAAGTTCCAGTCACAAGCTGATGTCATGTCGTTTACATATATTAGGAACAGTAAAGTCCCGACTCCCTAGTATGCTTCCTTGTGGAACGCCACAGCTCACTGGGAGGGTGGTGGGGGGGCAGTGTTCCGTTCATCTCCACCATCTGTTCTCTCCCCTCCAGGTAGGATTGCATCCAGCTCACTGATGTGCTATCAAAACCAATTCCTTTTAGCTTGTTAACCAGTATGGAGTGGTTCACGGTGTCAAAAGCCTTTTGGAGGTCCAGCATGACCATGCCGCAGTATTTGCCAGCATCCACCTTGTGTTTGATGTGATCGCTCAAATAGAGGAGGCATGTGTCAGTGGAGTGGGATGTTCTGAAGCCAGATTGGAATTCGTACAATTCTTTTTTTGTGGCAAGATACTTTTCAACCTGTCACTTTCGAGATGGAGCTAAGAATAGAAATAGGGCGCTAGTTGCCGGGGTCTAATTTCCTCCCTTTCTTGTGCAGGGGGGTTACTTTGTCCAGTTAGAAATCTTGGGGGACCTGATGTGCTCTACACCAAAACGCCAGAGTGGGAGGGCAGTTTGTTAACCAGCGTTGTTGCAATGTTTGTAAAGAAGATGTTTAAGTAGTTGGTTACATCAAGCTTGTCAGTGAGCTGGGCACCTGGACACTTCAGGAGAGACTACCCAAATAAAATATACTGGAGTACTTGACTGGTCTGCACGCATTTTATTGTTTTGCAGTGACTAGCACACACATGCACAGTTGCTTGCGCGCGCACACACACACACACACACACACACACACACACACACACACACACACACACACACACACACACACACACACACACACAGAGAGAGAGAGCACACAACAGCTATTGGCTGCCAGTGTAAACAGTAGCTGGATGCTTTGTGTTTGCTTTGCCTCCAGTGCTGCCTCGAGCCAGCACCTCTCCACTGATCTGGGGTCAGGCTGGTTGGAGGTTGGCTTGGACTTACAGTAAGCACAGTGTGGCTCGACTGGCTTGAATTGGATTGAAAGGAATATAACTGGATTAATTGATAATGTGATGACTTGAATTAATAATGTATTGCATTTTATATATGTACACAGTGGAATCCTCAGTGGTATACATGTTAATCCACTTAGGAAGGCTTGGTGAAAGAGCACAACCTTCACTTCCATCAAGCTATCTAAGCCAGTCGTTCTCATTATGTTCATGTCAAGGACCCCATTGTATTTGGCTGTGGATCCCCATCTGAAAATATTTTGTGCCATGGACCCCCATAAGAGAAGATTTGTTTTAAAAATGTTCAAAACTATTCAAACATTTTCAAATTATTTCGAGATTTTACAAAATGTTTAAAAAAATACAAGCTCACAAAGCTTCAGGCTTTAAAAACAAATCAGACATGTTTACGGATCCATTTGGTTACATTTGTGCACTCTGAGCTACAAATGCTATAAATACAGTGGCTCACTAGGTAGACTGGCTGCTTGAGGAACAGAAGGTTTCCGTTTCGATCCCCAGCATCCCCTGGGTTAGTGTTATGAATTGCATTTTTATACTGCTTTTCATCATTGTAAAGTGCTCAAAGCGCTTTACAATGGTTCATTCATTCATACATTGGGAGGTGAAGCGCCAGCGTCCTCACTTCCCACATTCACACACCAATGGTGGCAAGCTCACACCGACCGACTCATTGGAGGCAATGTAGGGTTCAGTGTCTTGCCCAAGGACACTTCGACATGTGGACAGGAGCAGACCTAGGGATCATTGGACGACCTGCTCTACCTCCTGAGCCACAGCCGCACCAAGTGTCCTGTTGAAGTGTCCTTGAGCGAAACACTGAAACCCTAATTGCACCCGATGAGCAGGTTGGTGCCTTGTATAGTTTCCTCTGCCATCAGTATTTGATCTAATCTAATATACGGTAACCTTCCCTGTGTATCTTCACTAGTCCAATTCAGAAGAACACAGTTTGCCGGCCACTACTACAGAGCTGACAATAAGGTTATATCTTCCCTTCTTCTCTGGAGTCCTGCCTCAAAGCAGACCAGAGGTAGAAAACTGTCATTTTCTACCTGATAGGGACACATGCATCAGTAAGCAGGAACTGGGGGTGGCAATGAAGGACCGGGAAGTCTGGCGTGGCATTGTGAAATCCATGATCTCGACCGCGGTCGAAAAATGATGATGATGAGTATTTGAACGGGTGAACTTAAAGCGCATTGGATAAAGACGCTATATAAATGCAGCATTTACCAAATTAACTGAGGATTTTACTTTGTATATTTGTGGACTATATACATATTCTAAGCTCCTAATAACCGAGGGAACAGTAGACAGACCTGGACATTTGGTTGTCGTGGGACCATTTGAAAAGAGGCCCCCCTCTTTCTTTTCTTTTCTCCCTTGTTTCTTTCATTTTCTTTCACCCCAGACCTGCCTTGCATGTTTTTTTTCTCTCCACTGGCCCCCCTTTGTGTGCCCCACATACCCCCCCTTTCCTGCCCCCCATTCCAGAGAGCTGGGGCCTGGGCATTGGCCTTGAACTCTGACCCTGCCTGCAATCAGTCATATCCCTGGGCCCCCTGTCCCTCCTCTCAGTCCAACAGACAGCCCTCCCCCTCCCAGCACCCCCGCCTCCTTCTCCTGTTCTCCCTTTGCCCCTTTTATTCTCTCCCTTTTTTGCCAGGATCCGGAATGGTCACCATGCCTTTTGACTGTGTCTTGCCCTAAAATCCCAGAGTGATGTTGATTTTGTTGATTGATGTTGATTGATCCCGTTCCGGGTCAGTTTTTTTTACACTCTCCAAGTTAAATCAACACTCATGATTTTTTGTGTGTGTGTGTGTGTGTGTGTGTGTGTGTGTGTGTGTATGAACACACAGCCTCGGTAGCTGTAAAACAGAACCCCTCACAGAACCCCCCACCCCACCTCCATCACTGTCAGCCGCTCCCCTGGCCTGGGGCTTTATCTATCAATCTGTGAAGTGGCCATGAACTGATGAGTAAATGATGGTGTCAGCTTGTCGACCTGTCAGGACAGGACAGCTTAGGTCTGGAGTTCCTACGGGACAAGCGAATAGCCCAAATAACAGACAACACGCACACATGCATGCACCACACACACACACACACACACACACACACACACAGACACACACAGTCTGTCATTTTATCCATCAAAACAGCCATTTGGTGGTTTCTACTGTTGTCTGTTGCATATTAATGTGAGAGACTGATAGCAAGTTAGTAGCCTGGCCTAGCCAGCTTGCTTTCTGGTCTAGAGAGGCGGGTTGCAGCTGAGACTTGCACTGGAGAATATTGGTTCCCCGATCTGAGCCCCCTCCGCCCCTCCCCTCCCTGGTAGAAATCTGCGTTCACTCCCACTCCTACTCTCCTAGACCAGGAAATGTGTCACGTTCCCTCAGGTTTAAAATAAAAGGCAAGTCCTACATTTGTTGAATAAAGTTAATAGTTGAAACAGTTACCCGAATAATAAAGTACATTTGGATATTTGCGACCGTAGATTACTATGGAAAACCTGAAAAACCTGTCAGTCAGTCCGTCCATGTCTAGTCTGTCACGCCTCGTGACACGCTCCATATATGGCCATCTCCATATGAAGAGCACGACACTGGCATCATCAAACCCTGGATAGCCATACATGGAGTAGACTGGATCATCACCTATAATAGATCTGCATATATGGAGCCGGCCAGCAACTCTACATCTGACCACATACCTCAAACCCTTAGATCTCCATATATGGAGCTGACCTGTTCTGACATTCCATATGTTGATCCTTCCCGATCCGACGTCCTTCCTCTTCGATGTCTCCCTTTTGATTGATACCTGTCCATTCAAACTCTAGACGGGCCTGGCCCAAAGTTATTCTCAAGCTCAACAGGCACGAAAATTAAGGCTCGGCCCTATTTGGGCCCTAACTGGGCTAGCCCGAGGCCCCGTCTGGCCTTACTAATTATCACATATGAAGGTCCATATATGGGACCTGTTGTTTCAGGGCAAACTCGACCTTTAGGGCGAGGTCGCTTCTTACTGGTCTAATTTACTTCTTACTGGTCTAATTTGATCAATTTCCCTCTTTCAGGATTTTCATCTCCTGCATCTTCCTGTAACACACACACACACAAAAAGTTCATCAATATTACTGATGATACTCGTTGATTGTGTGTATGAGAGAGAGAGAGAGAGAGAGGTAAAACCTAGCACATGGATCATGTGTGGGCAACGTGTGAAATGGGATACAGTAGGTCGTAGTGTCCATACTGTGAATTCCTGGAAATTAAATGTTTACCTGCAATTTTCTACGGTGGTCATAGTAATATTTGTTAAAGTATACTGAGGTAGCATACTAGCATACTACATGACAAGTAGTATGTAATAATGTAATAATGATCTAGACTTGGCTTTGTAATACAGTGCAATGATAATTAAACCATTTTAATATAAAAATGCTTTTGCCGCTAAAACCTACTGTAGCCTCACCCAACATTCTTACCAGATGTGTGCAACAGATCAGGTCAGGTTTACGAAAACAAGCCCACATGAGCACACACACACACACACAGCTGATTGAAAATAGCCGATCTACTGTGTAGTGAGCCCATAGAATCCTATTCCGCTAACTTCATCCCATAGCCTGGAGGAACAATTGAATGCCAACTGGTACTGTACTGTACTGTACTGTACTGTACTGTACTGTACTGTACTGTACTGTACTGTACTGTACTGTACTGTACTGTAGTCAGTCAGTCAGTCAGTCAGAGACGTGCCCATCTGTAGTGCTGTCCCACAGGTCCAGCCTAAAATTAGTGTCTTGTGAAATATCCCAGAACCCCCTGCCACACACACACACACACACACACACACACACACACACACACACACACACACACTGATGAGGCCCAGGGCTGATGGCATCCGGTAGCATGTCCCTGGAGGCCTCTTTGCTGTGTTTTTTGGCGTCTGGACAGGTTGCCTGTCTGAAAACACTCTATTCATCGCTGATATGAAAGCCTGTCAGAAATGTGATGGTTGAGCAGCGAGCTGAGGGCTGGCGACTGCTGCCACCTCAGGGGTCAGAGGTGAGATTGGCTCAGAAGAGGTGAAATAGAAAGGGCCTCTCCTACCTGATAATTATCCAGATTGAATCCACCTGGCAGACTGTAGAGAATAAATAGCTGTCCCACACCGGAGAGACACAGTTGTCTCGCAGCACATCAATTTAAAAAGAATAATGGAATGATTCTCTCCTCAATGTCCCTCTAATGCCCACTGACCTAGAAGAAACTGTCCTCGTTGGTGAGGATGCCTGTTTGAAAGGTTCAAGAGGTGCTCTGTTACAGTGTATACATATACATTACAAGGCCAGCATGGTAATCTTTCAGTGAACTTTAGTTTTTTTCTTCTTTAAAAAAAAAAGTTTAGACAATTTTTGCCTATAATGACATGCCCAGTACCCTATAGCGACACAAGTTTAATGTGCTTAATTCTTCCCTCTCAATGTGGGTGAGATCCTGGGAGTAGTAGTGAACTAAACTATTGCGATTGTCTATCTTACATCCAACCAATCTACAGCCACAACGTTAACTATGTCAGTCTGTAGCTAATGAACAAGAGAAGGAATAGAGCAGAGGAACAAAGGCTCACACCCCTTACCTGTTGATCGAGCAGTCAACAGAGCTCGGGGGGGTGGTAAGCGTGAGAGACAGAAGCTGGGAAAAGATTTCTTCCCTTTATTTGCAAACTGTGATTGATCGCCTCCAAAACCCACTATGGAGCATCCCTGCAGAAACCTGCGGCGGGGGAAGGCTTCACGATAGATGGAGCACCAAAGCAAATGCTCTTAACTAGGAGATAGAAGATAGAAGATTAGCTTTATTAATCCCTGTGGGGGAAATTCGAGGCTGCGGTTCAAGAGCCTCACGGTCTCCGGAAACGCCATGTGGCCATCCATTTACTGTAACCTCCCATTTGTTCTTCTGCCAGCCTCACACTTTAAACACAGCACAAATACTGTTCAAAATGGCTAGCCACAGGGCCTGATTTCCATAGCATGTTGAATCTTTTATTTAGTTTCACCTCGGGATATGGAGGATAAGAGGGTTTTTATTACAGCTCCAATAACCCCCCGGCTAATACAACCCCCCCTGCTCCCCCAACATACACAATGACAACTGGCACAATGTTATTATCATGCTACATTACTTCACTAAATCTAAATTATTACGAATTGTTAATGCTAGGACAGGAGGATTGTGGAGGAGTGCGTCTATGCCTTGACCACTTAAACCGCACATATTTAGTTGAAGCTCACAATTTGAGCTTGTAGATCTGCTATCTTTGCCGAATGTTCGCTCCCATGAATAGGGTTATTTTGGTTAAAACTTTCTGCTCCTCTTGTTCTTGACCTGCTCTCCTTTCTGTCTCCGGCAGTACGCTGACAATATACAGCATCAGTCAAGACGACGAGGCCATCTACCAATGCATCGCTGAGAACATCGCTGGCTCGACGCAGGCCAGTGCCCGCCTCACGGTGCTCTGGGCAGACGGTCTGCCAGGCGTGCCATCCAACGTGCGGGCCGAGGCCCTCACGCCCAATTCAATGCAGGTGTCCTGGGGCGAGCCCGATCAGAACACTCAGGACATCATTGGCTACGTGCTGCACATCCGCAGGACAGCAGGTGAGTCAGAGCCACTTCTATATACGTAGCATAATTGGTTTTACAGTAAAATTCTGTGTTAAAGAAATACTGTCTAACTTTTTCAATTGAACAGAAGTTATTTCTAATATATAATTGGTACATGTTTCACAATAACCATTCCACATAAATATATGTAACTACTCGAAATACAATTCTTTGTCACTCTTGCCAAAATGACACAGATACCAGAAATGTAAAAGAAATGTATTTATTTATGTATTTTAAAGTTAATACCATTTCTGAATATGTTGCTTTCCAAAACATACTCGGTGCTAGGACCCTGCAGCATTCATTTTGGAGCTCAAACTGTTTCTGAATTCTGGGAATTGCAGTTCTTACAACAAAGGCTACCGGAGGTGTCGCCTAAAAGCCTTCTAAAATGTTACAAAGTATGACTTAAATTAAACTCAAAGAGTACAAGTACAAGTGTGCACTTAACACACTATTGAGAGGAGGAACCAGGAACAGGACACCTGTTTGTCAGACCACAGGAGGATCACTCTGCCATGTTCAGCCTTGCTACAGCGCAGCCATAAAAGTGGATTTTAATTGTAAATTGAATGAGACTAAATTTTATGGTGCCATGTTAATGTTTATACGACCTGCAGGGTGTGAAAGCAGCTGTATACGTGTGATGGCTATCAGTGTGGTGTTAGCCTTTTAACTGGTGTGTGTGTGTGTGTGTGTGTGTGTGTGTGTGTGTGTGTGTGTGTGTGTGTGTGTGTGTGTGTGTGTGTGTGTGTGTGTGTGTGTGTGTGTGTGTGTGTGTGTGTGTGTGTGTGTGTGTGTGTGTGTGTGTGTGTGTGTGAATGATGTGCGTTATGGCCGTGTGTGTGTGTGCGCACAAATGGTGTTCAAAATGGCTTGTGTGTGTCTGTGTGTGTCCGTGTTTGTTTGTGCACGTGCCTGCATGTGTGTGTGTGTGTGTGTGTCCGTGTTTGTTTGTGCACGTGCCTGCGTGGGTGTGTGTGGGTGCATGTAATCTTGCGGAGCAGTAACAATCTCCGATTCTCCGCGTCCCAGCTGCCATTCACCTCTCACTAGTGCTATCAGATGGATAATTAAGGCCCCCAGGGGCCAACCAATAGGATCTGTTTTAATTACCTTCCAAGGATAGCACGGCCCAATGGATTCAGAGCAGAAACGTCATAGTGTTTTTTGGGTGGGTGTTTCTATATTATGGGTTACAATTTACTTAATCCAGAGCGATTTATATTAAGCAAGAACAAACAGACATGGCAATACAGCATAAAAAAGTAGTATCATCCACTTTAACATTATATGCATCGACCCATCGGACATTTTAAATTTGCCTTGAAAATGTCACTGAACTACTGACAGCAGAAATACCATAATATCAGCCGCAATATACATAAAGACGATGGCAGAATGTATTTATTGTTTCCCCCATATTCTTGCATTCTTTCGGTTCTCATTCCCTGCCTCCCTCCTTCATGTTCTCTCCTCCATTCCATAATCCTTCTCTCTCCCTGCACCTCAGACCCGCTGGAAATGGAGTACCAGGAGGCAGTCAGCAAGGTGACCCTGCAGCAGGTTGTGGGTGATCTGCAGCCTTCCACCAGCTACACCTTCTATGTGAAGGCCTACACTTCCCGCGGGGCCAGCAAGCCATCTGACAGCTCCACCGAGAACACCCTCGGGGAGGGTGAGTTTCCATTGGGGAAAAAAAGTATGCCCTAAGCTCTCAACTCTCAACTCAACTTTGAGCTTGTGGTCAACGGCTTGTATTTCAGTTCATTCTTCTCAAATAGAAAACTGTAATCAAATCCATGTTTTTCGAATAGATTAGAAAATATTTTTGACATAATATAGTAAACAATCGGGATCAGAATATGGCGAGTTATACATATAGTAAGTTCTGCACAGAGCGAGTCCTGTCTCTGTCATTCTTTCTCTCTTCAAAGCACATAGGGTGCGTTCGGAAATGCGCCCTGAACACACTGGTGTGCTCTCTTGTCGTTCGTTTTTTCAGTGCACTCGCTGCGTTGTCGTTCGAAAATCCAGTGCACTGTGCACCGGGTGTGCCGAGTGCCCGCACTGAGCGACCCTACCCTGAAGCTGGGGTTGTCCGGTGTGATTCATGTGAATGCGTCACAGCTGTGGTCGTTCGTAAATAAGGCACACTGAACACTCAACAAACTGACCACATTCCCGGTGCGCATTTCCGAACGTACCCATACACTCATACATACACAGTACACACCACAAAAATTGTACAAACAAACTCTTGCGTGATTGCACAATTACGTATTTACTCAAACACTCACACTCAATACACAGAGGCATACAAGCTCACAAAGTGAAACTTAATTGGCATTTCCAGAGAAGGAAAATATTGTGTAGGATTTTTAATTGTAGGGAATCTATCAAAACAACAGTTGTTATACAGCTTGTGCAGTTCTCCCTCCACTCCATTGGCTTTATTAGACTAAATTGGAATTGGACACAAATCTAATTAAATTACATGTCTGTGTAGTGCATAATTAAATTACCTCTGTGCTACCTTACTATCATTGTTCAGAGTAGACTCATTTCAGAAATTATGAAAAAGGATTAGGAGTGTATCAGATGTATGGTAGTATTTTCAGTAACACTTACAATGAGCCCTACTTCATTAAATTGAACAGCCATCTATTATAAAAGAGTGCATGGCACTATTGTCATGAACAATGAGTCAGAATTCCATCATTTACAAGATGTCTATACAGCACTTTTGTCATTGATGATATATGAAATAATATTTGACCAAATCAAAAAAGATGTTCTGGGATGGCTATAAAATAAATTAAGTATTGCACAAGACATGATTTATTTCTCAGATACACACAATCACTGTTAAATGCTCCTGGTGGTTGCCTAATAGTTAACCACTAAAGCCATATTTTATACATTGGCTATTTGAAAATCTACTAGCTCACAATTTGGCATCCATTGTTCAGTACCGGTATGTTCTCATTATGACCATGAGGCACAGATATGCTCTAAAAGTTTGAAAAACATATGATTTCTTTCACGACGTCCTTAATGTTGTTAATTGTGTTGCGTTGCAGTGCCAGCACCCCCCTCACTCTTCACCAAGGTGTTAAACAGCAGTGTGGTGAGAGCCACATGGGAGCCTTCCTCTAAGATGGGCCAGCATCAGGGTTTCAGGCTGTACTACAGGAGGGCTCACTCACCTCTCTTCACCGGACCCATCACCTTCCCACGCAACGCCACACACTACAACATCACTCAGCTAGGTGAGGAAACATTCTCACCTGATACTGACCATAATATTACTGACATGATAGTGACCATGATACTGACTGTAGGAGCCACAAACAACACGTTTGATATTTTATTCATCATCCAAAAGTGTCTTTTCTTTTCTTTCCAGATGCCACATTGGTCTACGAGATAAAGCTACTTGCATTCAACCAACATGGAGATGGCAATGCCACCATGCGATTTGTGTCACTTAGGGAGGCAGTGGAGAAATCAGGTGACTTTTTGCACAGTCTAGTAACTGTGCCCCAGAGCATGAAAGATTAAACATTCTCAGATCGTGAACCAGATGTGTCATCCATTACCTTGAGCAAAGTCATACCGACCACTGACCATACACTCTTTATACGTTACTACCAGTGCTTCTCAGAAATTGATATATGCATTTAGCCACTGAAACACATCTGAAAAAATAAATAAAATAAACAACATAGCAGACATATAAATAGATATAAAAGTGGTTAAACTATTGTGGATAACACTGTCATTGGCATATCCGTGTCATGGCTGTGGACTTGTCTGACAGCAGAAAAGGAAACTACCGGTATGTCAATGGTATGCACAAGATTTAAACAAGAAATTACAAGTAATTAGCAATTTTGCACTTGGGTAACAAAATGCTAACTGGCAGGCCAAGGCTAGAAAGATACGCCTTTGACACCTGTATTGTGTTAGCTATAAAGAGATCAAGTATTGTAAGATATACATGCTAGTAAGTTAAAGCGGAAAAATGTCAGCCATGTTGAAAACGGCTTATATTAGCTGTACACACTCACATGCACTCACCCTTTACACACCACCTCTTGATTTACAGTATGAATCTAGTGTGTGTTTTTGATTAAGTGTACTGTATCTCCCCATGCAGTGTTGAACACCCCATGTGACTGTGTGAAAGATGAACACAGCAAGACCTCCACCACAGGTATCATCATCGGCATTCACATTGGAGTCACCTGCATCGTCTTCTGTGTGCTGTTCCTTATCTTCAGCTACAGAGGCAGGTGTGTATGGAGTCCACCCATCTCCTGTGCTGTTCCCCACTCCCCACCGCAACCTTTCAGATGGAACCCAACCAAATGCAAAATGTTCTGTTTTTTTTCAATATTAGATTTAGAACAAATAAGATAAGACCTTTATTGATCCTGCAAGAGAAATTCAGTCGCCAGAGGCAGCGCGACAGTTAAGATACATCTCACTCAATAGAAACACCATCAATAACATTATACTGTACACCCTCAGCAAATGTATCATTTATCCATTAAGGATGGGAACCCCTTTTGGAGTTTTTACCTTTCAAGAGGGAAACCAATTTTTGGCTTGTTGTTGTTTCTATGTAGTAACAATATTTTTTTGTTTTTCAGAAAAGGATTTAGAAGGCGTTTTTAGAATCGGTTAAAAACAAAGCAATATTATAAATCATCGTAAATCACAGTGAGAATTTCATAGTACACGGTGAAATGTTCCTTTAACTCTGAGAGAGTACACGTGTACATTTGTACACGGTGTATAAAAATGCATAAATTAACTCTGAGGACTCTTGTGACTGCAGCAGTCTAAACTGTGCCGCGTGTGTGTGTGTGTGTGTGTGTGTGTGTGTGTGTGTGTGTGTGTGTGTGTGTGTGCACATGCCCATGCGTGTTGTGCAGGTTAATGATGTGCAAGAAGGTTCAGGCCACCCCCCAAGCAGGGCGTAGTGTGGCGATGGAGTCCTCTTTGACTTCCCAGGGTGCCTCTGTGCTGAACGGGGCTGCCAGGGTGGAGATTGGGGTCAATGGCAGCGCAGCGGGAAAGACCACCACGCACAACAACGAGCTTGAGAGACTCTTCACTGCACCGACCCGCACACAGGACACATACATGGTGAGTCATGAGACCCTAAGGGACAACAGATTATCCCTCCTAATTCACCACTAAAATGCAGAGGGAAAATGTACAGTGAAAAATACGCCAATATAACATACAATATACAGTATATCTGCTGTCGGGAAGAAACCACCTAGGTAACTCCAATATGTTCATTTTTCTGAAAATGAAAAATGGGAATTTTTCTGGAAATTAAGAAAACCATATATTTTGAAAACAAAGAAATACTGCCTCATCAATGTGTTGTGGCTTTTTATATTGTCAATTACTTGCATGAGAGGGGGAGAGGGGGTGGAGTAGTTGTTTTAGCAGGCAGTGTGAGGGTCCAATGGAGTTAAGAGGTTTTTCATTGTTTCAATATTGTTTTAACCAACACACAGTGTGTTCAATAGCACTGATTTATGCAAAAAACTCCAAAACCTCAAAAATGGAGTTGGGTGGTTTCCTCCCGACAGCAACGACGTATGGATATGCTTGGACAGGGTAGTCCTGTAGACATAATGAAACATGGCATTGAAGGATGCTTCCAAGTGATTGATACTAGCATGAGGACGTGTGATTGAGAACAAGGCAATGTCATTAAAAGCATTGAAAACGTTAAGTTAAAATCTGTGAAAAGGCAGGCACGCCATCAGCGGAGCGAGCACTCCGAGCAACACAAAGCACACTTCTGGCTGATGCAATGCCGTCCAAGTATAATAGCTAAAACATCAGATATACAAGCTCATATACAATGAAGTATTTAGGGCTTATAAATGGTTTATGAAAAAAAGGTTTTGATGCTCCCAGAGAGATAGTATGATAAGTGTGTGTGTGTGTGTGTGTGTGTGGGTGTGTGTGTGTGTGTGTGTGTGTGTGTGTGTGTGTGTGTGCGCGCGTGCGTGTTTTCAGTCAGAGAACTCGCTAGTATCCTACACTCCAAACGATACCCAGCTGTCTACGATACCACTGGACGAGTTCAGCTCGGAGCGGGAAGCAGAGACACGCTTCCAGGAGCCTCCTCCTGCCACCGCAGCAGGACGGCAGGACCACGGCTAGCTCCGTATGAAGGCCACTGAGACTCTTCTCATACTCAGGTCGACAAATGTGTTTTCTTTTCTTTCAGAGTAATTTTACCTTTTTTGTGCAAAGATTTTTTATTGGTACGTTAAGGAGTTCTAGGAGATCTAGCTAGGACTGGATATTGGGGTGTTCTTTGGTCTGGGGTTTGGAAAGCACTATCTTTTGATGGGACAGCTATGCTTAGCTTGGCAGGCCATTGAAGTGTTGGTTTTTACAGTTTGGTACTTTGTTCATTTTCTGGTTGCCGGCAGCACACAGAATAGAGGCCCAGAATGTCCTTGATATATAGTACTGATTTTATTTTAAGTTTTTTTTTAAATAGATATATATATATATCTACTACTATGTCAAAGTGGTTATAAGTTATTGGTCTTATTTCTACTTTTCTGTGGATGTCAAAGACTCCAGCTGCCTACTTTCAGCCTACCAATGATTCCACCATCTCATCTACAGAAGACTAAGGCCTTCTTCCAGGGATTTGATATATTCTGTCTCAGGACTTTGTTTTTCAGCGATATCAGCATTTGTTTGTTTGTTTTCTTTTGTTTTATTAGTTCTTGGCCTTCATGCAGGCACTAGACTTGGCTATGTGAACCTTAGGATTCAACAAAAACCTACCTCAGCCGGAATGAATGTGTCGTGTGGGAAGCCTTTTGGATCTGTACCTTCCCCTGTGTTCACTTGTTTTACATGTAGAGGGATCCATTGGTTAGAAAATTACAAGATCAGACACCGCACTACCTCAGATGTCAAGAAATCTTCTCACACCTCTCCTACTTTCTCAAAGCAAAATGAAAAGAAAATAAATGAAAAGGAAAAAAAATAATCCAACATAAAGCACTTCCAAACGCTGAAGTTAATGTTCTACCTCAAGATAACAATGTTGTTATTGTTGTTGTTGTTTGTCTGTTTCTTGCTAAATGAAAATGTGTCCCTCTCCTTCTATGAGATCCAGGCTTCCCTCCGTTGATGCTTATGGTGTTTGTACATAAGTCAGTACCTCAAGTTGACAGACTGACATTATTGTATGAATTCTATTGTAAAGACATTTTATAGTGTTCCATGGTAGTTTTTAAAGGTTTCTTCTTCTTTTTTCTTTCCAAAAGATCAGATTGTTTTTTTGTTTGTTTTTTGTTTTCATTCTTAGTTGCCTCCGTTAAATGGAATGATTGTTAGAGATGCACTGCACCGCTAATAATATTTTCAGGACTATATACTGCTACGTGAGATAATATGCTACATATTGTTCTATTTGATAGGCGAGGTGGAGTAAACTAATATACGTATTACATACATCATATATGTATTTACGAAACAAAGCTATGTTTGAATTCTGTGTGCATGTGTTCTTTGTATAGTATATGTGCATGTTTTTTGTGGTTGTTTGTGTTGGTGTTGAGTGAAAGAGTGTCTTTATCTACATATGTGATGTATGTAAAAAAAATATAGAAAAAGCACAAATGTATCAAAATGTTATAAAACATTGGACACTACTAATGTTAGTGTAATGCTCTCATACGGGATTACTGAATATTAATTGGCAACAGTGTGTTTCTAATCAAATTTGTGGATCTTTCACAATTCAAGTTACGTGCCAGTCACTCTAAAATGCCTATACTTCGTCGCACGACAGATTCGCTCTCTGACAATAATTGATTTTTGTTGAGCGTCACCATTATGCGGCAAAGTACAAAATTAGGCTCAAGCCTCCGGTGCTGTTAGTGACTTATTTATTTCCCCATCATATCTCCTCATCTGACTCCTTTGGTGAAGGCATAGCCTTCTGCTTCCTGACAGTCCAGATTAAGCCCCCGACGCCCCCCGTCATTCTACACAGTAAAACCCTCAGTGTTCAATTATGCATTTGTAACTCAGAGAGTATCCGAATGTAACCAAATGGACCCTTAGCGGGTGCATTTGATTACATTACGTATATTCTCTGAGTTAAATGAAAGACAGTATTTTAATGTCTGTCAACATCCTTAAGTGTCACAAAATCCTGCTGCTGTTCAGTCTTCTCACTCCAGTTCACACTGACTAATAAATAATATGTTTCAGGAATATACCAATATGGTGGTGTCGGCTGACACACACACACACGCACGCACGCACACGCGCGCGCACACACACACACACACACACACACACACACACACACACACACACACACACACACACTGTTTGTGTGTGTTGTCAGCAGTCACAAGCAACTGTTCTTGTGATGCAAAGTGTTGGGCAAGTCACTCAGGAAGTGTAAAATTTACTCTTTACTTATTACTCATTTAAAAAAAAATTACTCATTACTTACTTGGTATCAAAAGTAATTAGTTACGGTACTCGTTACATTACTTTTGCTACCCGAAAAGTGATATGCGGTACACTGTTTTTAGCCAGCTCTTTTTAAAACTGAATCCACTTTATTGTGGACAAAATTAACCTCGCAGTTGAATCACCAATCACCCAAACAGCACAAACTGCATGATGATGAGATATATTTGCATGAGATGCAAATATATGGGCAATTATAATCCTTACACTACTCGTTACTGGGGAAAGTAATACATTTAGAGTAATATATTACTTAGTTATAAGTTACTGCCCAACACATTGCATTAAGGTAACCTACCTCAGTCCTGTTTATGGCCGCGCTCTCAGGTCACTGTCCCCATGCTGAAGCACCCTCCTGGGTGCCTTTTGTGCAGTATCATGGAGGAATACACTCATATCCAGCCAAGTGGATGGTCACATCCTCTGTGTTCTTTTAACTCTGAGAAAGTGTAAAAGAAAAGCTAATGGGTAAAGTGTTTTGCACCGTCAGAGTTGAATTAGCACTAAGGATGTTGAACTGCTCTCATTCTGTATACAGTATGTTGACAGTGAAAGGATCAGACAGACCGACAGACAGACACACATACAGATGAATGGAAAACTTCTTAAGACCTTTTATCTTGTGCATTAACTTTTATTTTCTTATGGATGTGAATGTAGAAAAGTATTTCAAAAATAATCAGAGTAATAATCAGTACTTTTTGTTTGCCTTAATTGTTTTGTAATCTGCTATATGTTTGCTGTGGGCTGTTGGGTACACTATAAGCGCTCACCACATATTTTGCAAATTACCTGGGAATTACATTTTCTAGTTTTCACTTATCCATCTGTAACATAGGTTGTAAGTTCTCTGAGTTCAATTAACAGACAATTTGACTATACGATTTGGCTTCTCACCATTTATTCTTCATTCCTCACTTGCTGTTGGCTGCTCATTCTACCTTCAAAACTCTACCACAGTGGTTCTCAGACTGAAGTCCGGACGAGGACCCCCAGGGGTCGGTCCTTCAGGGGGTTCCAGGAGTCTCCACCTAATTTAATTAATATAACATCAAAATAAGTTTAACCACTCCACTTTATTCGCTCTACATATTGGCTAAATTCACAACTGGTCATGATAGATCGGTTATTTAAAAAATAAATCTTGTATATTTTTGAAACATTTTAGCAGCATGAATTTTGTATGGGAGTCCTTGGCACAAACTATTTTCAGATGGGGGTCCGCGGCCAAATGCATATTAATTTGGGGGTCCTTGACATGAAAAGGTTTGCGAACCACTGCTCTATCCCATCAGCTGTTGCTGCCTTCAGTCAGAAGAAAGATGTGAAAAGTGGTAGATAATTGGGAGATATTTGGTGAGCAACGCTTGTGTGTCTAATTGTTGTGACAGAATGGTCCTGTCAGTTGAGGATCTCCAGCGGTGGAAGAAGTTTTACTTAAGTAGCAATATTCACAATATAAAAAATACTCTTTTAATATGAACTATTCAGAACTTGTTTAAAAGTACAAAACTCTTGGCATCCAAACATACTGTAAGTACAACAAATTAAAAAATAGTTTGTAAATATTAAACTGGTTAATTGGTTAGCAATCTAAATACTAAGTAACTAAAGCTGTCAAAGAATTGTAGTGGAGTAATACGTACAATATTTGGCTTTGAGATAACAGTGGAGCAGAGGTTTACTGTACCTCAAAATTGTACTTAAGCACTTGAGTAAATGTGCTTTCCACCACTGAGTATCTCCCCACAGCAACGACCAGCTACAGTATGTCTCTATGTACAGTACCATGCAAACGACCTATGTCTCTATGTATAGTACCATGCAAACGCAATTCTCCCTGCTGCGACACATTTAACCTTTTTTCAAAGACCATCTGAGATAATTTTCTGCCTTATGTTTGCAAGTTTATTTGTTTGCATGCCAACTGTTCGTCTCCAATATTCCCCCCTCCTCGTCTCTGCAACTAATTTCTTCTACTTAATTGTACATGTTGGTATTTACTATTCTGTACAAGTGTTAGAAAAACAATAATGGTATATTTGTCAAACTAGCATAAGATAATCCCTGATTTAAATGTGTTTCCAACATGTGTATTTATTAACTGCCAGTATGATATTGATCTTAAGGCTTCTTCAAAACCTTACTCAATGTTTTCACTTGGAAAAGGAATCTCACAAGGTTTCACTTTCTGTGGAAAAGGAATCTCACAATGTTTCACTTTCTGTGGAAAAGGAATCTCACAAGGTTTCACTTTCTGTGGAAAAGGAATCTCACAAGGGAACAAGGGGCATGCATTCACTCCTGTGTCGTCCTCGCTCCTCCTTGGCTATAATTTAGGGTTAATCGCCTCTTGCCAGGAATTGCCCACATATTATCCTGGTCAGATGTGACAGGGTTTAATGCCGTTTAACCTGATTCATTGAGAAGGTGATGCAGTGGAAGATCATGTTTACATGATTACATTTTGATAGGTCAGGTTCTAGTCGTCCAGTGTAGATCAGAGCTTGGCCTTCCGACGTTAATGGGTTTGGTCAAAGTCCTCTCATGGATGGGCCGATGACCCCATCTTAGGAAAGGGTGACACTCCATGCGCACACTACTGAGAATGGAAATAGGACCTTATCGCTTGTTGTTTTACAGTGTTGAGAACCCCTACCTCATCTAAAACCTACTTCTTTCCTCATGTGAGAATTCTGACGATTTTGTTTTCGTTGCTGTCG
Organism: Protomyctophum bolini; assembly: GCF_963924005.1. Classification (NCBI taxonomy): domain Eukaryota; kingdom Metazoa; phylum Chordata; class Actinopteri; order Myctophiformes; family Myctophidae; genus Protomyctophum; species Protomyctophum bolini. Next base: position 36,003,348 of record NC_137862.1, read on the forward strand.
GACAGAAACCTTGTATCTTCATATTTCCACATTTGTGTTTGTTGTTGATTTTATTTGCCTGCTTCATCGTACAAGATTGTCACGCAAAATAGACAAAATAACCGATCTGCAAGCTCACAATGCATTCTGATAAGTAGCAGTCTTGGACATACTTGGAAGGTTTCCACCGGACAGCAAAGTTTGGCTTATTTGGACAGGGAGTGTGTGTTCAGGAACACTCTGATGCTCATGTAATATTTGTCTCTTCAGGCCACACAAGTCCTTTGGTGCTGCTCTACTAGAGTTCATGTATTTCTTAGAATGATCTTCCTACCTTGCATTCTGCTCTGTGCCGTGCTGTTCAGGCCATTGTTGGCAGGGAGGGATGCCGCCTTTGTTGCCCAGCTAACTTGGAAAAGAATGTTTCTGAGCAAATAGGGGGACAGGAGGGATCAGGACATTTTAGCTGTGAGCTTCACAACTACAGTCCACATTCAGTTGTGCACTGCTCACTGGAAAGTGTCAAAAGACTTTCAGACGTAAATTAACCAAAATGACCCTGGCACCTATTTAACTAATTTAACTATTTATCACAACTTAGCTCCTTTCATTAGAGCCCACTCTAATGAAAGGATTTACACATGATGCAACCACTCTGCCCTCAATTCACATGCACTATGGAAAGCATAGGCAAGGATTACTATTGTTGCTGTCAGGCAGAAACCTTTACCTCCATATTTCAACTTTTTATATTTTTTCATAAATGAATGCCTTCAGTGCCAATCTACTAGCCTATGCGACGTGTTGTGTGCTTGTAGAAGATTGTCTATGTTGGCTATTTATGAAGAAAAGAAAATGTTCATAATATTATTAATTACTCTCAGGTCTATGACAAAATAAAGACGGCATCCTTCTTCATCATTATTGATTTGGATACGCTATTGTTTACCACTGAATACTGTGCCATTCCTTGGCTTGACATGTTTAAGGCTGCACATTTAGTCCATATTCAAACAGTGGAAGACAAACCGAGCAGTTTATTAAAGGACAAGATAATCCTGGTTTAGACTTGGCTGTATGCCGCCGTCACACACCGAAAATAGCCGATCTGTCAGCAATTCCGCGGTGTGCCACACCAGTGCGACACCAGCCATAAAGGATAAGCAATATGCTTAGACGAGCTACAGTCACTATCATTGTATTCATCATAACTGTCGTGGGTTGTAACAACACACGAGGGGATCTGAGGGGATTCGCTGTGGTTTCTCTGAAAACCCTGAGGCCAGCCAGTGCTCTTGCTTTGAAATATCCTCTACAATATGTTATATTGATCACTGTGGCACCAAATGACTATAAGATATGATTGTCAATTGATTACATCTCCAGTGCATTTATCTCTCTGATGTTCTTCTCCAAGACCCTGATGACTGTATGTGTCAAATAATGCTGATTTTAAAGATTTTTCCAAGTAATTTATACTCTTGTCAAAATGGTAATTTAATGTAATTGTACTTTAATGTTTGAGATCAGTATTATATTTATATACCTCTGTCACGAAATCTGATTGGATCCCATGTATTTAAGAGTAGTAGACACAGAAAAAAAAGCCTATAGATCAGCATGACTTACAAAAAAGCTAATGTGTTATTTTAGCTGAAATGAAAAGTGTTAGTTATTCCTTATTGGACTTGTGATGGTAACACTGTGATATTTAGCCAAAATGTGGCAAATAATATTGTGATCTCAATATGGTGCTATTGATGGTTCTGTCTCACATTGTTAGTCAATCTGTTTGATAGTGTGTATTGGTAAAAAATAAATTTATAACAATAAGGCTATATGACCTATTGGTTGAAAAATCTTAAATCTGGCTTAGCCCTCAACGGGGCTTGATGGTCACTTCATCCTCATCATGTTCCAAGTTCCACCCAGTCATCCTCACATGTGCACGGCGTGTGATTCAGTCAGTCCTGTTCAGGTTAGCAGTGGCACAGTGAGGCCACTGGAAGTACAGAAGAGCTTCTGTATGGAGGTGTTACTGACTCTTGTCCTTGTCCTGTGTGGTTGCCTTCCTAGCAGAATATGAAACATACAGTAGTTGTGCTTAGTAAATAAATTAAAAAAGGGTCTACTATTGGATCCGGGGACCAACAGGGGACCCTTATAGGGTACTCTCAAGAGTTACAGACCTGTAATGGTCCATTTGGACCCCTGGTGGTCCCTGAAACCGACTTTGAGAAACGGTTTATTAAAATACATCATATACCAGTGATTGTATCACACACGTACGTGCGTGCGTGCACACACACATCACTCGGGAAATCTCTGATTACAAATAGTAAATATAATTTAAAATCAGATGCCATCTCTTTAATTAACCCACTGATTTGATTTAAATCCCATTAGTTTGAATCTTGACAGGCCAATAAATCCCCTGCTGGCCACAGCACAGGGCATGGGAGAGTCTCTCTACCACCCAGCACAGTTCTGAGTGATATTTGAACTCTTCCTGTACCCTTACTGTAAGGGTACTTACAGGTCCCTTTTATACACTCAAGAGTTAAATGAACACTCAGGATGTTGCTGTTAACTATTAGTAATAGATTAGTAATACAATTCCTACTATGCAGTTATTAGTTTATTAGTTTTTTATCACTTCAAGGACCACTTCAACCAACCTATCTTCATATAAATTACAAATGCTAATGGTAGGCAGGTTTCTGAACTGTCCACACTCCACAGCCCTCGCCTGAGACACAGAAACGGTGCCATCTTATAATGAGCATTAGTGAGCAATTGCATGAAAAATAGGTTGAAAATGGGTGCAGTGGTTCTTTAAGGGTAGAATGTGGTGCTGACCTAAACCAAAAAGTGTATGCAGTGCCCATGAAGCCAGTTCTGTAGATTCCTATACTAGGAATCAGGGGGGGGGGGGAATGAAGCCTCAATTTGTGAATTTGCGTAGGTTTGACAGAAGGACTCGGACAAGAGGGGGCAGAAATAACCACTAGCCTATATGGAGAAAACTAAAGAGAGCACAAACCTGTATAGTCAGCTCAGTCGCTCGATCACGACGATCACACATCCGTCTGTCTGTCTATCTGTCTGTATTTATCTATCCGTCTGTCTTTTGGTCTGCTGAGGTCAGTTACCTCTCTGCTTCTACTGTATGTGTTCACAATCCAATTCAGGTCAACAGAAAATGATTTTAAGAGTTCTCAGCAGTGGTGGACAGTAACATTTACTTGAGTACAGTACATTTGTTGATTTATTATTATTAATAATAATTTTAAAGGTCATGACTTTCACTTTGCAACATTTCAAATAGAAATATTGTACTTTTGACTCCACTACATTTCTAGGAAGGGACTCTTGGGACCCAAACAAAAGCATTATCCACTTAAGTCCCATTTCAAAGATAGTGAAAATAGCAGATCTAGAAGGCAAGCTTACAACGTGTCGCACTGAGATGAGCTGTGATGTGAACTTGTAGATCTGTTAGCTACTATTTTAGAAAATGTCTGCATTTCTTTTTATTTTTTAAGTATTCTCAATTTCAATTCAGCCATGCATCATTGAAAACTAAATGTACTTCATAATTTGTACTTTTGAATACTAGTATTTAATTGAGTACATACATTGTCCACCACTGTCAATAGGAAATTCTCAGAGCATTGTCAGGGATTGCTACTGTACTGTATTATGTCCACAAATCTTTTTGTTTCTATACACATAATGTGTTAGTTTTCCTCAAGACCAAGGCTTTGTTGTTGGTCGAGATTATAACTGTATACATATCCACATATACTGTGTGTACTGTATGTGTGTATGTATAAGTGTACAAAGGCAAAAATAGAAGATTTTTAGAGATTGGTATTGTTTTAGGTTTCATTGTGCAACACTGATTAAAGAAAAGAACAACAACAATGATAATAAACTAGATCTAGTAAAAATAAAAAGTCAGACTGTTGTCATTATTGTGTGTGTGCGTGTGTGTGTGTGTGTGTGTGTGTGTGTGTGTGTGTGTGTGTGTGTGTGTGTGTGTGTGTGTGTGTGTGTGTGTGTGTGTGTGTGTGTGTGTGTGTGTGTGTGTGTGTGCGTGCGTGCGTGCATGTGCATTGTCAATAGCAGCCAGGTGCACGGTTTTCAGTAAAACCATGTTGGAATGGAAATCTAATCCATTTCATCAATGTTATCGCATATCGCGTGTTTTCCTAATATCATCATGCAGCCCTATAGTTTGTGTGTTTGATAGATGCAGGCGGTCAGTGTGATCTACACTTGGCCTTGTGTCTAATGTCTTCTTGAACTAATGTCTGGTCCATTATCACAGGGACTAGAGTATTGAGCCGGAGGCACACAGCTCCTATAGTCGATGGAGACTGGTGCCGGATTCCTAATCATCGTTGATCCTTGTAGATGATTGGTCCTGCAACTGGAAGTTCAATAGGAATCAACCTCTCCTCTCTCTCTATGTTTCCGTCTCTGCCTCTCTTTATCTTTCTTCTCTTCTATCTATAAGATATCACACACTCTCTCTCTCTTCATCTATAGCTCTCCCATGGCTCTTTTTATCTCCCGCACTTCTCTCTCTCTCTTCCTCCATGGCTCGCTCAATGTGTCCCTCTTTTCTTGTGTAGGTTTTTAATAAATATTGAACCAATGTTGAATGGTTTTAATGCGAGCTTGTGAATAACTATACTGGATGATTGGAACACATGGGCTCTTTTAACTTCGATGATATCCTGGTTTGTTAATTTATAGATTATTGTTCTGGTGTGTAAATAGAGCGGGTTTGGGGATTATTCACATGAAATGTTTTCCCACTTCCAGACAGTGTTTATATGCCTATTGAACAATACATTGCATATGTGTGCACATTAAACAATTAAATGTGTTATCATGCAATTCTCATGGCATTTGTGGTCATCCGTACTTTATCCAAAAGAACATTTTCAAAAACAATTCACAAATAGCAGATCTACAAGCTCACTTGTAGAACTTGCAGATCGTCTATATTGAACATTTTGAATATGCCTTAATTGGTTTAATGAGAATTTTCAGCAACCATTCTCTACTTGATAGTTATGCTGCATATTCATACCCTGGGTGTATATTGAATATGGCATACTTGAGTGCTTAAAATTCACTCTCCCAACAGGCGCCTCAGTACAGCATTGTACCATAGTTTTTGCGGAAATTGCGGAAATTGTAATTGCGGAAATTGCGGAAATGGTAATTGAGGAAATTGCGGAAATGGAAATTGCGGAAATTGCGGAAATGGTAATTGCGGAAATTGCTCTTCACTTATAGCTATCTATTTTCAGACAGCTACTCATAGACAGGCAGACAGACAGCTACTCATGGAGAATTGGACAGGCAGGCAGACAGCTACTCATGGACAATTGGACAGGCAGGAAGGCAGACAGCTACTCATAGACAGACAGACAGCTACTCATGGACAATTGGACAGGCAGGAAGGCAGACAGCTACTCATAGACAGACAGACAGCTACTCATAGACAATTGGGCAGGCAGGCAGACAGCTACTCATAGACAGACAGACAGCTACTCATGGACAATTGGACAGGCAGGAAGGCAGACAGCTACTCATAGACAGGCAGACAGACAGCTACTCATGGACAATTAGGCAGGCAGGCAGACAGCTACTCAGACAGGCAGACAGACAGCTACTCATGGACAATTGGACAGGCAGGCAGGCAGACAGACAGACAGCTACTCATAGACAGGCAGGCAGACAGCTACTCATAGACAGGCAGACAGTAAGACAGCTACTCATTGACAGACAGACAAATAACTACTCATCAGCCTGACCTGTATCATAGCAAAAATGTTCAATCGCATGATACTGAACAGGATTAGGAGCGCAATCGACCCCCACCTCAGGGAAAACCAAAACGGATTCCGAGAGGGGAGAACAACCTTAGCCCAGATCCTGGCGTTACGGAGGATCATTGAAGAGGTCAAGAGGAACAACCTAGCAGCAGTGCTATGCTTCATTGACTTCAAGAAGGCCTTTGACTCAATCCATAGAGGAATGATGGTGAGAATACTCAAGGCCTACAATGTTCCTCCGAACCTGCTCCGAGCCATTGACACCATGTACACGGGAACGAGAGCCCGAGTGACAACGCCGGATGGTAACAGTGAGGAATTCAGCATCCAAACCGGAGTCCTGCAGGGAGACACCCTAGCCCCCTTCCTTTTTATAATAGTGTTGGACTATGCCCTGAGACAAGCTATTAATGGAAGGGAGCCAGAGCTAGGCTTCACTATCTCACCCAGAAGGTCTACAAGACACCCTGCAGAAACCCTCACAGACCTGGACTACGCTGATGACATCTGCCTGCTATCTGACAACGTAAGGCAGGCACAGGCTCTCCTGACCAGTGTGGAGTTGGAGTGCGCCAAAGTTGGCCTCAGGCTAAATGCAAAGAAGACTGAGGTCATAATATATAACATCCCCCAAGAGCATCTGCCCCTAACGACAATAGAGGGTACTGTTCTAAAGGAGGTCAGCGACTTCAAATACCTGGGCGCATGGGTCGACTCCACAGAGAAGGACCTTAAAGTGAGGAAGGCACTTGCCTGGCGAGCTCTTAACGGTATGACCAGTGTGTGGAAATCCAACCTCCCCCGACACATCAAGATCAGTTTCTTCTCTGCTACCGTGGAGTCTGTCCTCCTCTACGGCTGTGAATGCTGGACACTTAAACAAGCCCTACAGAAATCCCTGGACGGGTGCTACACCAGAATGTTACGTGTGGTACTGAACATCAACCAGGATGGGCACATCACCAACAAGCGACTGTACGGGGCATTACCAAGTGTAACGGAGAAGATAGCAGTAAGGAGGATGAGACTAGCTGGCCACTCCCACCGACATCATGAACTCCCGGCCAAAAAGCTTGTACTGTGGGAACCAACACACGGGCATCGATCGAGAGGACGTCCCACACCTACCTACGTGGACGTACTAAAGAAAGATACTGGTGCGGAAAGCACAAAGGAGCTGGCCAGATGTATGGAGAACCGAGATGACTGGAGACGACGATGGAGGGCTCGTCTGAGGACGACGTAGAGAGAGAGAGACAGACAGACAGGCAGGCAGGCAGGCAGGCAGGCAGGCAGGCAGGCAGGCAGGCAGGCAGGCAGGCAGGCAGGCAGGCAGGCAGGCAGGCAGGCAGGCAGGCAGGCAAAGAGCTTTAATTTGTGCAGTTATGGAAACAGCTCTTTGTGTTTATTCAAGAAAATGTAACACATTTATTTATTTACATATTGTGTGCATGCACATTGTACTTTGATACATTTTGCGAAAATAAAGCAATTTAAAGAGAGAAGTTATCAAGTATCATTAATGTCGTAATTTTATCTACTGGCCCCTGGCCCCTTGCCATTTTTGTAATGTGGCCCACAGGTAAATCTATTTGAGTATCCCTGATGTACAGAATACAGTATGAATGCTGTGTGTATTTCTGTTGGCACTGTGATGAGATGCATCATCTGGTCTGATATGAAATCAAAGAATAGCAGAGCTCTAACTCACCTCCAAGACAACTCCATTTCCATAACTTTGCTCTTTCTACGAATCTCTCTCCCTCCCTCCCGCTCTCTCTGTCTCTCTGTCTATCTCTCTCACGCACACGTGCACGCACACGCATGCACACACACACGCACGCACACGCACATGCACAGAGGAGGCCAGACTGGCCACATAAAGCAGTGAAACTCTATCCTCGGCCGGACCACCTCAACTGGGGCCCCGGGTCCTCGTGACCCTGCAGCATTTGGAGCGAGCTGGGAAAGCAAACCTTGCTTTTCCAGACAGAGAGAGAGAGAGAGAGAGAGAGAGAGAGAGAGAGAGTGCAGTGGTGGAAATTGTACCACAATATGAAAAAAAAGGTTACTGTACCTTAAGTAACTGTTACCTAATGCAGAACCAAAATAAAAGTTAATTTTTTTAAAGATTTGTCAAACGTGATTACAAATAGCAAAAAAGAAATAGAGCTTTAGCTGTATTTTTTGTTTTGTTTTTTTAAAGCAACAAAAAACGAAATAAGCTGTTAAATTATTGTAGTGGAGTATAGCTACAAATATTTCTCTGTGAGACGTACTGGATAGTATCTATGGAAGTGAAAGTATGAAAAAATTTAAATGCTCAAGTAAAGTATCTCAAAATTGCACTAGATATGTACTTGGTTACTTAGTTTCCACCACTGGGTGGAAGCGGGGGTAGGAGGGGGGCTGGAGGGACTTCTCACACCGTACGCCTTTTAGCAGCTCAAAGGGAGCAGCCGAGAGAGAGGCAGGTCAAAGCTCACGCCAGCCGACTTTAATGCCCGCCTACCTCTGATGTTCCTACTTCACTCTCTCTTTTTTCTTCTTTTTTACTGTTTCCAGATTTCCCAGCCGTAACACACTTCCCAGGTGACGTCCCTCCTCTCACATCGCAAATAATCAAAACCGTCCTGTCAGCTCCTGTTTCGTGTGTGTGTGTGTGTGTGTGTGTGTGTGTGTGTGTGTGTGTGTGTGTGTGTGTGTGTGTGTGTGTGTGTGTGTGTGTGTGTGTGTGTGTGTGTGTGCATGGCTGAGGGAAGTAGGGGTGCTGGTGGGGCTGGAGCACAGCCCCCCCTCGGACAGGAGGGGGAAAGTATAATAATAATTTGAATCAGAACAGATTTCTCTTACTAGGCCTAATAAATATGCTGTATCACAGTATTGGCGCCTTATCCTGGTCTCCTCATGCATGTGGAGAGGGAAAGTTTAAGCCACTTTTCCGCACGAAAATGTGTGCATGCGCCTCGTGCACCTACTGTAACTATCTTCCCACGGCCATGTGTGTATGTGTGTGTGTGTGTGTGTGTGTGTGTGTGTGTGTGTGTGTGTGTGTGTGTGTGTGTGTGTGTGTGTGTGTGTGCGTGTGCGTGCGTGCGTGTGCGTGCGTGCATGCGTATACCGGTAATATAATGTATTGAAATATTTCTTTATTTTCAATCAAATCAACAGATTTGCCGACTGTAAGTGATTTCTTCCTGTGACTTCAGTCGGAGACGTGCTCGTCATGGTGGCGTATGAGGGTATAGGGGGTATGGTGGAGGTTGACTGATGGAGAATGTGTGCATTAACATGAGGGTATAGGGGGTATGGTGGAGGTTGTGATGGAGAATGTGTGCATTAACATGGTGGGTATGAGGGTATAGGGGGTATGGTGGAGCTTGACTGATGGAGAATGTGTGCATTAACATTGTGGGTATGAGGGTATAGGGGGTATGGTGGAGGTTGACTGATGGAGAATGTGTGCATTAACATGCTGAGGCCACGAGAGACGTCATGGTGGGTATGAGGGTATAGGGGGTATGGTGGAGGTTGACTGATGGAGAATGTGTGCATTAACATGAGGGTATAGGGGGTATGGTGGAGGTTGACTGATGGAGAATGTGTGCATTAACATGGTGGCGTATGAGGGTATAGGGGGTATGGTGGAGGTTGACTGATGGAGAATGTGTGCATTAACATGGTGGCGTATGAGGGTATAGGGGGTATGGTGGAGGTTGACTGATGGAGAATGTGTGCATTAACATGGTGGCGTATGAGGGTATAGGGGGTATGGTGGAGGTTGACTGATGGAGAATGTGTGCATTAACATGGTGGCGTATGAGGGTATAGGGGGTATGGTGGAGGTTGACTGATGGAGAATGTGTGCATTAACATGCTGAGGCCACGAGAGACGTGGCAGAGAAAGCATTCAGAAGGAAAAGGAGCTGCTGGTGTTATTGCAGCGTGTGCACAGAGCAGCGCTCTGAGGGACATAAATCATGTGACCTTTTCAGTGGCAGTGAGTGAGTGGCTCACGTGTACCACTGTAGATGTGCTTATTGTCATATCTGACCCACACAGTACCAATCCTCAGTGTCAACAATAGACCCATATACGGGTCCATTTGGTTCTGCAACATGGAACCAAATACACGCGTACATAGTTACATACACATGCACAAACACTCGCACTCTTACACGCATGCAGGCACATACAATCAATTCCTGCTAAGCTGAACGCATGCTCACACTTAACATGTACAGTACACCCCCACATAAACACCCCCCCCCCCCCCCCTAAAGGAAGGAAGCCGTGGAGATGAAGGCAGAAATGGGGGGAGGTGCTGAATCCGTTGGTTCGGCAGAGAGATGTCGCATCCCCTGGGTGCCTGGCGGCACTGATGTGTGAAGCAGGACAAAGAGAGGAGGGGGGGGGGGGGGGGGGCATGGGATCACAGTGCTGGCTGGGGTGTCCTCCTGAGCAGTGGGAGAAGCCGAGAAGATAGAGGAAATGTGTGTGTGTGTGTGTGTGTGTGTGTGTGTGTGTGTGTGTGTGTGTGTGTGTGTGTGTGTGCGTGCGTCCGTGCGTGCGTGCGTGGGTGCGTGTTGACATGATGCATGCGCGCACGTGTGTGTGTGTGTGTGTGTGTGTGTGTGTGTGTGTGTGTGTGTGTGCGCGCGTGTGCATGCATGCATGCGTGCGTGTGTGCGTGCGTGCGTGTGAGAGGTGGAAGCAGGGATGTGCAAAACACAGCAATGCCTGATTTTATGCTCCGTGGCGGTGTCCCACGACCCCTCCCCCAACACAGAGCAGATCTGCACATCAACACATGTACTCGTATACTGTAGATCTGCTATTTCTGGCTCGCAACACTCACCGTGGTACGGCGGAGCATGAGCAGAGGCTTAAACGGGTGTTGCTGCTGGGATCAAAGAATGGAGAGAGAGAGAGAGGTGGTGATGGTGGAGGAGGTGAACGGTGGGGGGCGGGGTGTTTATATATATCATCGCTGTCAGGTGGAAACCTTGTATATCCAAAACAGTTCCTTTATTATTATTATTTTACGAAACATTTTAAAATAGTGAAAATAGCCGCTCTACAAGCTCCCAACGTGATGCGTTGTGAGCTTGTAAATCGTCTGTTTTCACTACTTGTGTGAAGACGTGCATTCGTTTATGGGGGGGGGGGGGGGGACATAAAACTAAAAGGTTGAAAGAGATTTCCACCCGACAGTGACGATATATCTTCTAAAGCGCTCATGCTAGAGCTCACACAGCGCTCAGCGTTACGCTTTAGCCTTTCTATGCCTCCGTTTCAACCATAGACTGTAAAAAGGTTTCAACCTGTCTTTGGTCCTCCATGAACCACAAGCTTTGTGCAATGTGTCCACTATACACTGTGGCACCTTCCTCTCCTCATCTGCCCTTGAAAGCTATACACTTGAGTTATACTTTGTCACACGGGCGGTACCACAAAGTATGCACTGTGTCAGTGGGTGCACCAACAATAGCAGATCTCTAACTTCACAACGCATCACATGTTTCGATGCACGAAGGCTGAAGCATACATTTGTCTTTACTCACCCTGGTCCCCTGTGAAGAATCCCCAGTCAGAGTCTTCACCTAAAGTAGATCCATGCATGCTTGTTTGTGGCCTTGAGGAAGAATGGCTTCATAATGAATGACATGATAAAAGGTGCACGTAATTTATTGTGTGCTTGATTGACTCCAACATCTTCTGTATCGATTCGATATGGTGTCTAATCGCATCCCATCGTGGCAAGGTCGGCTTCCTGCCTCGATTGCCCTGAACAAAGCATCAGGGTTGTTGTTGCTGCTGCTGTTTCCTATAATTATGCCAGTAGTGACACGCTACTGGCATATAATAGGGAACAAGCTAATGCCAAACTTATGCTCCATCATTTGACACTGCAGGCGCACAAAAAGCTGTAGAACTTCACAGCGCCAATGTATGTCTGAGACTGTTCCAATGCATCCAGTCAGTGTAAGCCTTTCTTAACACTTTTCACTGGTTCAATATTTAAAGGCACAGACTTAAAAATAACAAAAATAAAACAATAGAATAGAATAACAATACAGTAGATATAGACTATTTTCTCTGTTGACACTGTAGTGACGAAGTAGAGCATTAATTGTCAAAAGGCGCTCTTATCATTATATCATCATACATTGTCTTATTCCGGCCAATCACAATTTGTGTCCTCACTTTTGTCGAATGTTTGTCTTACTCTTTACACAAACACTCAAAACTGTTTGTGTCAGGACAATTTACACAAACCCTCAAAGCTGGACATGGGAAGGGCTGGCACCCCTCAAATAAAAAATAAAAAGTTTAAATATGCAGATATATGGTGTTAGAGCCATTTTCTATTTATGATTATTTGTATTTATTCAGATGTATTATTGCCTGCTCTATGAACTATTATTTTGTGGTTATTTAATTATTATAATTAAGCTATGAATTTGATGGACTGAATGGAGGTTTCCCCTCCCCTTTTGTAAAATGATTTGTAGGTGCTAGGCACCTGATCACATATAGGTGACTGAGACTCCCTGCTGGGAGAGAATGTGACATAGACGGGGAAGCTCACAGTTTGTTGACCGCGCTCACAGGCTCTTTTTGATTTATTTTGAATACAAGTTTATGTTATTTGACGGAGAAATAAATATGATTTGTTCTGACAAAACAATCCGATCTCCGGGCAAGTATTTGAATCAAGAAGAGAGGCGACGCGAGTTATACAGCAACAATAGACTGCAACACCACCCGACCAACAGTGGCCTTATTTGTTTGTTGAGAAAGGCCACGATATTAGTCAACAAACTCCGCATGGTGCGGTAGTAAAGGACGGCAACATTTCACTACTACAAGCGGCTTGGAAACGGCGACATTGACGACAACCTCACCTTGGACTTGAAGTTGAACGGGCCGTGAGTAGTAGCCTATAGCCCAAGGCTATAAAAGCCAAACAAAGGAGCTGCTGCTCAAATTATGAATGAAATGTCGCGCCGATGCGCTGTTGCTTTATTGGAGTGAATTAAACGAAAAGCAAATGTTGCGCGCTGATGCACTGTTGGGAAATGGATGCGCTGAAATTAATTGGAACGAAAAATAAATGCTGCGCTGATGTTGGGAAATAATAAAATTGATGCTTTGAAATGAAAACTAAATGAAAAGCAAAATGAAATGAAATGAACTAATGCTTTGCATATAACTGACAAATCAAAGGGAGGTTCTCAAATAAAGTCTTTGATCGAACTCAAACTGTGTGGAGAACATTACTGATTTGGAAGAGGAGGTGGTTTCTGTTGACCCCCGGTTCAAACTTGGCTGGTACCGGGTGGAAATGTGAAAGAGGTTAATAATGATGTTGCCTCATTTAAAATGTCACTGGATGAATTCGTTCACTATCATGGGTTGGTTCAAAATCTCCTGTCTCACGAGACAAAGAAGGAGGATAATGATACATGGTATGAACCAAAACTAAGTTTCACGAGTTCTTGCATGAAGTTGACACGTGGGTAAATGAACAAAAACAACAAATGACTGTGGAACCCCATGACAGTGCCTCAAATGTGTCAAATGAGTCAAAACGATCAAAAGCAAAATCAACTAAATCTACCACTTCGTCTGTCAAGTCAGCCCGACTCAGGGCTGAGACAGAGAGGCTGCACTCCTTGTAAGTGCATCAACATTAAAGGGAAAGCAGTCTCTAGAAATGGAGCAGACTAAAATACGAGCCAGACTGGAAGAAATGGAACTGGATATCAGCCTGGCTGAATCTGACGCTAAATTAATGGTCCTGGCGGATTATGAAAGCAGTTCACAACCACCATCAGTAGGCCTACTGCTTAAATCACAACCACAAATGCCACAGTCAAAATCACATGATGCCATGAATGATTATTTTGAAAGTCAAACCAAAAATGCAAATACAACAGTTGACCCAGCTGAGCCATTTCCAGTCAATCCAAACCCGGCTTATTCACTTGGAGCCAGACAAAAAACAACATTTCAAGGAATGTCAAACCGTGGCCCAGGGCCACCAGTCCTACCACCAGTAGCAACTCACAGGACCCAACAGCAGCAACCAATGAGATTTGGGACAGGAACTGGAGTGTCAAACAATGACAACTTCTTGACTGTAATACAGAGGCATTTACCAGGCATTTATGAGGTCATTTGAACATTGTATTGAGGAAAAAACAAAAAGCCGCCAAGATAGGCTATATTACTTGGAACAATATACCTCTGGGCCTTGCAAAGAATTGATTAGGAGCTGTCTTCACATGAATGCTAACGAAGGCTACATTCAGGCCAAAACCCTGTTAAAGAAGCATTTTGGTGATGACATGAAGATTGCAAGTGCCTATATGGAAAAAGCTCTGAATTGGAACTCTATTAAATCAGAGGATGGAGATGCATTGCACCGTTATGCGCTTTATCTGAGAGGCTGCTGTAATGCAATGAGAGATTTGGAGGATATGGAGCTGGATTTGGGCTCTAACCTGAAACTGATTGTGTCCAAGCTGCCTTATAAATTAAGGGAAAAATGGAGAGAAACAGCTTGTGAAATTTTGGAGCAGACTCATAGGAGACCAAGATTGACCAACTTGGTTAAATTTATGGAGAAGCAGGCCAGTATACTGCAAGATCCGTGTTTCGGTGACATTAGTGACTTACACGAGGTGAAGATCTCAAAATCAAGCAGATCTACAACCAGGAGAAGTAGTTTTGCTACTACAATGGAAATTGTGTCTAACAGCAATGCTGAAAATACACTAGTCAACATGCCTTTAGGTGTGCATGACGCCTCATGTCTCTACTGTACCGGCAAGCATCCTTTATCTGAATGTCAGAAAATGAATGTACAAGCACATGAATCTAAAATTCAGTTTCTCAGAGAGAGGGGACTATGCTTTAGATGTTTGAGAGGAGGACATTTGGGCCGTAATTGTTCACAAATAATGACCTGTCAGAATTGCCAGGCCAAACACCCTACTATTCTGCACATTAATGGATTCAAACCAGAGATGGTCAAATCTAACGAGGCAGAATGGCATAATGAAAGACATGCGGAAACATCAGCTGTCACCAGCGCTCTGGTGTCACTTAGAGAGGGTGAAGGAACCGGGGCTGGTAAAGACTGCGTACTTGCTATAGTGCCAGTGCAGGTGAAACATTCTGTACAGAGAAGCTAATGAGGCAGCTTAATGCTAAAGGACAGAGAACTGAAGTTCTTCTGAAGACCATGGGAACAGAGAAAACTGTCAAGAGCTTTGAGCTGACTGGTCTAGAAGTAAGAAACATGGAAGGTGGTACATACTTGCCATTGCCCAAGTTATACACCCAAGACAGGATACCTGTAACAAAAAGAAATATACTCACCCAGACGTATCTTGACAAATGGCCTTATCTGCATGAGATCAAGGTCAGAGGAATTGATGCTGACGTGGAGCTCCTTATTGGAGTGAATACTCCAAAAGCCACGGAGCCACGGAAAATCATCAATAGTCAGGATAACGGTCCCTACGCAGTGAAAACATTGCTAGGTTGGGTGGTGAATGGACCACTGCATGCTTCCACTGCTGTGGATAAGAAACGTCGCATGGTTTCGGTGAATCGGATCTCAATCGTTCACATTGAGAAAGAACAACATGCACATGACTTCACAGGGAAGGTACCACCAGATCTACAAAAGGAAAACTGCGGTACAGACCACACCATGGTGTTTACCATACACGCAAGAAACGCAAGAAAAATATTAAACCTCTTTTGGATACGAGTCAGAAGTTACAACACTCTGGGACTCATGCAACTCGTGCACTTAACCTTTCATTGGACTTGGAAAATGCTGAGAACACCATTCGCCACAAGCAAAGACAGCATTTCAAGGAGGAAATGTCCTCACTGGAGAAAGGAAAACAGTGCAATAAAGGAAGCTCCCTTTACAAGCTGGACCCTAACATTGACAATGGAATAAAAGGAGATGGAGGCAGGTATACAACACCTCGCCGACCTATTTCGGAAATGTGGGACCAAGGATATGGAATAAAATCAAGAGAGACTTCATCCCTGGAGATCTCGTTGTCGTTGTTGATGACAACGCACCAAGGAACTCGTGGCTCCTGGGACGAGTCATCAAGACCCTTCCAGGACCTCAAGGACTTGTTCGTAGCGTCCTGGTAGAAACCAAGACCAACGTCATTCAACGACCCGTCACCAAGCTCTGCCTGCTCTTGGAAACAGCTGACAGAGCCTACTAAGCCCCTTCTTCTGGTCACATGGCTCTGACTAGTGGATATGACACCCCCCCCCCCCCCCCCCCTCCGGAACAATGCACACATACACATACCCACACACATTCATGTGCACACTCGTTCGCTTGGATCATACAGACTTTGGTCGCTTGAATAACGGACTTGAATACGAACAAGAAGAAAGAATAATGAACTTGATTATGCATATTATATGCTGAGGACAGACGTCCTATGTTTTCTTTTGAATGGCTCTGTAATTATTTGGTAATTGCTTTGTAATAAGCAATTCGGGGCTGGTATGTTGGAGCCATTTTCTATTTATGATTATTTGTATTTATTCAGATTTATTATTGCCTGCTCTATGAACTATTATTTTGTGGTTAAATTATTATAATTAAGCTATGAATTTGATGGACTGAATGGAGGTTTCCCCTCCCCTTTTGTAAAATGATTTGTAGGTGCTAGGCACCTGATCACATATAGGTGACTCCCTGCTGGGAGAGAATGTGACATAGACGGGGAAGCTCACAGTTTGTTGACCGCGCTCACAGGCTCTTTTTGTTTTATTTTGAATACAAGTTTATGTTATGTGACGGAGAAATAAATATGATTTGTTCTGACAAAACAATCCGATCTCCGTGCAAGTATTTGAATCAAGAAGAGACGCGACACGAGTTATACAGCAACAATAGACTGCAACACCACCCCGACCAACAGTGGCCTTATTTGTTTGTTGAGAAATCCACGATATATGGCTTCTGGCCTTTAACAACAAAATCAGTTTGAATAACACAGCAATACCTGGCTGTATCAGTGAAGGAAAGGATTGATGTGGGTTGACTAGGCTCTGCTTGCACGTTGCCCCCCCTATTTCTCTCTCTCTCTCTCTCTCTCTCTCTCTCTATGTCTCTCCATTCTATGTGTTTAATCACACTCAGCCATATGGATGCACAGTGTGTTGTATTAATTAGACCCCAGGGCGTGGCCACACACAGGGGACTTGAGAGGCTCTCACGGTTGCTATGCTGGGAGCTGAGTTTACCTCCCCATCACAGATTGGATGAGATGGGTGGGTATGAGGATGGCTGATGCAGTGTGTGTACACAGCAGATTCTTCAGTGTTTGTTTAACTTTGAGTATTTTCTGCTCAGTGGTGGACAGTAACTAATTAAGTATGTTTACTTTACTGTACTTGAATACTTATTTGTCTTCTTTCTTCCTATAGGGCAAAGCTCTTGGGACCTACATTTATTTAAAAAATATTATGAATGAATCATTTAAAATACCTAACCTATTTCACATACTGTATCGTGAAACTAGCCGATCTCTACTGCACTTTTGAGCGAGACAAATTTCCCCTCATGGGACAATAAAGTATATCTCATCTCATCTTATCTCAATATGCACTGATATGCACTGATATATAGGATGTACTTTTGAATACTCAGGTATTTATTGAGTATATACTTTGTCCATCACCTCGTGTTTTTGCTCTCCTGAGTTGAGGATTTCACCATGGAGGGATGGGGTATATACACTAGCTACAGTATGTGCTTTTCCAGTGTTGGCAGGTTTAGGAACTGACAGCGTGCAGATATGGGGCTCAAAACAGCAGTGTTGTCAGGCTGATGAGAATGCGCCTGGTTGCTAAGTGGAGCCTGGCAGGGCATCAGAGCAGCAAACCCACAGGGAGGACCGGATTTAATGGTGAAATACCTGCACTCCTGTAGCTTATATTATAACACAAACAATCACATTTCAAGGTTGTTATGTTGAATAGTAAAGGACTTGAATGAAGGGGGAAAAGTTACAAATAATTTTGAGTTTGAGACACGTCTCACGAAATGTCATGTCCATAATATGCGCTTATACTTTCAAGTTGGATGCCTTGACATACGGAACACAATACACTGCACCGTGTTTGCCTACTACAGTGATTACTTTGCTCCTGGGCTAATCATATGGATCTGAAGCAGAAAATCCATTCCATTTCTATTCCATTATTATTAAAAAAAAGTATCTCTGGCTACTCTAGTGTTATTGATAATGAGAATTCTTTATGGTGAGCTTTCTTGTCTCTCTGCGAGGTGCATGTCTAATAAGACACCCATTCTCTGTCACCGTTTCATGTGTCTGCATGGACTCCCAATAATCACAGTATCTGTGTAGCTCCCAGTCAGACAGGTTCACAGTGAAACTGAAACACATCAAATTACCCTTGTTAGTTGTGTGTGTGTGTGTGTGTGTGTGTGTGTGTGTGTGTGTGTGTGTGTGTGTGTGTGTGTGTGTGTGTGTGTGTGTGTGTGTGTGTGTGTGTGTGTGTGTGTGTGTGTGTGTGTGTGTGTGTGTGTGTGTGTGTGTGTGTGTGTGTGTGTGTGTGTGTGTGTGTGTGTGTGTGTGTAATATAGTAGAGCATTGATGCCTGGCCTTGTTGAAGTGGCCAGTGTTTTGTTTTTTCCTTCTTTTTTAGTTTTTACTTGAAATCTAACAATGTTGAAGATTGAAACATATTTTATGTATGATTTTGTAGGCAGAGAGGGGACAAGTAATATATCGTTGCTGTCAGGCAGAAGCCTCATATCTTTATAGAATTATAGAATTGATAGAATTTTGCGTAAAAAATAGTAATAAAAACGGTTTTGGACACTTGGTTTCCACTCAACAGTGGCGACATTTTTCGTTTTAATCAAATGGCGGTTGTTGCATTATCAGTCATGAAATAGCCTGGTTACACTATACACGTATCCTACTCTTACTCTGACTCTGCAATAAATGCATCTAAGAAGAAAGCATTTCGTTCTGCAGTTGTTTTCATGGAAGAATGAAAGTTCTATATATTATGTATGGAAATATGTACTTTTCAGATTATATAAGCCAGGCTGTATTAGCCTTGGAAGGGTTAAGAAGTGCAGTCACTCGGGAATAAATCGTGTGTGTGTGTGTGTGTGTGAGAGAGAGATTTTTCCTAAGCCTCATCTTTTGTTCAGCTATGGAAATAGCTCTATGCAAAGAACAAAGGCCCATAGATTTGTAATGTATCTTATCTATGGTTAATGTTCATATTTCATTTTCAGAATATAAGAAAGAAAGAAAGAAAGAAAGAAAGTGTTATGATTTTAGGCTTGACTGACATGCTAAACCTTTTATCTGTTTTTAGTTACTGATTCACTCTCATCTACATGCATATAGATATTGAGCTATTGTGATATTATGGTCATTGCTTTATCAAAAGATACGAGATACAACTGTGCACCGGGGCCTATCACCATGATGTTACGCCACTGACAGTAATTTTCCAACATATTCAATAGGGCTTTTGGAGAGAAATGAGACAGACTCCACACACTGTGTCTGTGCAGCGGATGCTCGTTGACGCTTGTTAATGTTAGGCATCAAGACAATTATGCTTCCGCACTCTCTAACTGTTAACATCTATGTGATGTTACCTGACAATTAGTTGACTTTTGGTGAAAAAGCCTGCATATATCGGTATCAGAAATTAGGTGTTGGACGATATCGGAATATCGGCAAAAAAGTCAATATCGGACATCCCTAATGTTTACAAAATAGAGCTAAATAAGTTAATCTTTCTGCTTAATGGATGGTGTGGTCTGTCTGAGTTAGGCCTTTTGCGTGCGTGCGTGCATGCGTGCGTGTCCAAACTGTCCATTTCCTTAAAATTGGCATTACCTTTGACATTTTTCTTGTTGTGAGAATAATTCAGTCCAGTGTCCACATGAAATAGATCCATTGAAGTGAAGAAGTTATTTTTGCGGTCTGCTGAGCAATCACCTCTGGAATATTCGTACCCCATGCAGCCACACTTATATTGATTTTACAGAATCATCTTGGGAAGTTTTACTGGGGATCAAAATCCTTGGGGAAGATACGCAGGGCTGACATTCACATTCAGAGCGTTTTGTGTGCTGAGTGCTTAGAATTCCATATCACGCGTCACTCCCGCTGGGGACCTACAGCCTGGGTGGGCATCAGGTTCAGTTGCTTGGCTGGTGAGGTGGGCTGCTTGAACCGGGGGGCCAACTGTGGGAGAGGGGGCTAAGAGGGGAGCTGGGGAGGGGGGCAAGGTCGGCTTAAGAGGTCGTGGGGAAAGGGGGCCGATACGGGTCAGTGTTTGCCCAGCTGTCTCCTGAGCGCTTGAAAAGGAAGTTACTGGACAGAGAGGGAATTGGTGTGTGTGTGTGTGTGTGTGTGTGTGTGTGGGGGGGGGGGTGTCCGGGTGTCCCAGTGGCTTTACATGATGGGGTGTCCATACTTTGATGGTGCAGGAGGACAGGCACAAACCTATAGGAAATGACTTACTAAAGAAAAAAAAAGAAAAAACAGCCATAGTGATTTGTTAAACATGGTTTTCAATTTATCACATTGTCCTGGTCTGTGGTGTAGTCTACATTGAATGATTGTGATGATGAGATTGTGACACAATTGCCCAAAAAAGGAGAAATTACGTTTTCGATGTAACTTTCTTTGTTGTTCATTCTTTGAGGTTTTTCCGGTCGTATATTTTCCATTTCACTAAATAGGAGCCTGTTGGCTTATGGCTGTCTGTTGTTGAGTGATGTTCCAATGCTCTTCTTCATGCTGTACATCCATGGTCAATCTAATCCTGTCACACCCCACCATCACCCTACCCCCCTTCACCCGCCCGCCCATCCCTCTCTTTCGATCCCAGGAGAATATAATTTCCTTGCTTCATCTTCATCTGCCAGCAAATCCCTCAGCCTCCTTTATTTGCTTTTCCACCAGCATCACCTGAATGCAGAATTGAGGATAACTGGAGCCCATGTCATCTTACTGCTTTGGTAACACATCATGTATCATACAAATAATTCTCTCCACTGTAAACAAGCTCTTTGACTGAAGCTTTGGAGTGAATAGTCAGTGCATGTTCACACCAAACTGAAACTAAACAAGCTCATTGACTGAAGCTTTGGAGTGCATAGTCAGTGCATGTTCACACCAAACTGAAACTAAACAAGCTCTTTGACTGAAGCTTTGGAGTGCATAGTCAGTGCATGTTCACACCAAACTGAAACTACTGAGGAGGAACAGACCTACGGCTCAATTTGAATCCCACGCTGTTACCCACTGATTGGATCTGTGCAATGACTGTATTACTGTCAAATTGCATCATTACCTGCAAGATGAAGGCCAATCAGCCTAATTGACCATATTCACACTGAGGCCATTTTGCCCTTGCATCATACTCTGGTGCCCCATTTCCAATCACCTTATTCTGTAGAAAACGATTGGAAGGGCTCAAGATGGCAGCGTTTACATCTTATCAAAGTCCTGTTGACTTGAATTGGCCGAAGTGAGGTGAAGGTCAGGTTGACCGTTGCTTAGCTATCCCCCATGGCCTCCACCCCAACCTGATCTCCTGGTCAATGCCCTGCTTCACCATTGACAGGCCACTCAATAACCATTACTCTCCACTGGACATGTAGTGGGTGGACGGCTGGACGCTGCCACGCCGCTAATCACACAATCAATAGGTGACCATAAAATACCAGTGAGCTCACCAGAGGGATTTATTAGTAAAATAATGTAACATTACCTGAATCACAGTATCTAGGTACAATCCAGTGCTGCAGGAGTAAACAAGAGGGTCAACATAACATGTGATTGGCTTCTACATTTGTTTCATTTCTTAATGTTTTGTAAAATGTTTAATTTCCACTATCTGTCATTGTAGAAAACGTCTTCCCATTGCATGACATTGTGCCATAACATACATGAGCACATGTGCTTCAGCCATATTTAGGGAATAACAATGGCTTTTCCTTTTGTTTGTATCAGCCTATAGGCAATTCTATCAGGCCCTGCGCATGGTAATGTATGTATGACGAAACACACACATGTCCATGACACCAATGAGTCTGCCAACACAGGGAAGAAAGGCATTGCCACCTGATGGTGAGATGTGGCAACTACAGATTTCACATCCTGCTTCCCCGATCAAGCCATCCATCCAGTGGTACGTGCAGTCATCTCGTAACTTGGCCCATTGCTCAGTCTTGTAAAAAAAAAAAAAAAATCAAATCACCAATTCCACTCAGTCAGACCCGCCTTTTCGCCCTCCCAGCCATTGATCTTATACCTCCATGGTATTTAACTCACAACCCAGATGTGTGATCCTTCATACTGTATAGGATTTCATGAACGTATTGTTGATCAATACAGCAGACTCGGAGGTGTTGCATAGATAGAGCTGATGCAATCAGGGATTGGATCAGGATCAGTCAGTGGCTGTCATGCAGTAGACAGCATCATTTATTTTCTTAAGTTCCATTCTAAGACTTGTAGACTAAGACAAGTGTGTGTGTGTGTGTGTGTGTGTGTGTGTGTGTGTGTGTGTGTGTGTGTGTGTGTGTGTGTGTGTGTGTGTGTGTGTGTGTGTGTGTGTGTGTGTGTGCATCACACCACAGGGCTTGTTACAGAAACCATGTCACACATTCTGAATGGCTGTTTTGCCTATAAAGGGCTTTACATAGCACGCCACGACAGAATAGTTGATCTCATAACTAAGGACATATCCAAACATTTTGCACTGTCTGTGAGAATGTACAAACATTCCTGTGTCAAACCTTCCATGTTTCAACTCTGTATTGAAAATACTGACATTTTTGCACATCTCTCTGCTAACACACCAGATGTTGTTGTGGTTAATGAAGAGAACAAATCAGTTTTCATTCTTGAAATGGCCTGCACCTTTGACTCTAGCTTAGAGGAAGCCTTTATGACTAAGGTCATTAAGTACCAGCCGCTCCTCCAGTCCATCATTGAACTAGGCTATAGGTGCAATCTATATGTGTTTATCTTCGGCAGCCTAGGACATGTACACAGTTTGGTCGTAAGAGGCTTCCAACAACTTGGGATGCCGAAAAAAGCAGCCAAACGGCTTGCGAAATTCTGTGCAATATCTTCCACTATCGGTAGCCGCCAAATATGGCGAAGACGCTGTTACCTGTACCCCTGAAGGGTGTGTGGGTATTTATTTGTTCGGGATTTGCTGACTGCATTCTGTGCGGCACCTTGTAAATATTTGTGTCCTTGTATTTGTATCTCTTATGTGGACATAAATAAATGATTAAAATGTGTGTGTGTGTGTGTGTGTGTGTGTGTGTGTGTGTGTGTGTGTGTGTGTGTGTGTGATGTAGTGCATACAAAAAGGTGTATATTGCTCGCCACGACCGGATTGTTGACCTATGTGTCTGATGCAGTTCGAAAGTATGTGCCATCTAGTGTAGCAATGTATAAACATTCAAGAGTGTTACCAGATTGGTTTAGCTGTGCATGCGATGTCTTTGCTAACATCCCAAATAGTACTTGATGTTGTCTTTGTTGACACCAGTCACAAGGAGGTCCTGATTCTGGAGGTGGGCTGGGTCTTTGATTTGTACATGGACCAGGCATTCCAAGATAAACATTCTAAGTATCAATCATTACTTGGAAGTATAACA
Organism: Protomyctophum bolini; assembly: GCF_963924005.1. Taxonomy (NCBI): domain Eukaryota; kingdom Metazoa; phylum Chordata; class Actinopteri; order Myctophiformes; family Myctophidae; genus Protomyctophum; species Protomyctophum bolini. Next base: position 36,026,925 of record NC_137862.1, read on the forward strand.
AACCTGGGGCATCGCTGTAGATTTGCCATACTGATATTCGGAAGCCTGGGCCATGTGCATAAACTGACCATGAGTGGCCTAAGAATAGCTGGCATGACAAAAAGCAAAACAACTTGCCAAATACTGTTCTGTTTCGGCTGCTATAGGCAGTTTGTCTGTGAGGAGGAGGTGCCATGTGTATCCTTAAGTGAACATGAACTGTCAACCCCGTTATATTTGTTTCCTTGTAAAATTAATTGGAATTTGTGGATTCAACTAAAATAATCGAAATGTGTGTGTGTGTGTGTGTGTGTGTGTGTGTGTGTGTGTGTGTGTGTGTGTGTGTGTGTGTGTGTGTGTGTGTGTGTGTGTGTGTGTGTGTGTGTGTGTGTGTGTGTGTGTGTGTGTGTGTGTGTGTGTGTGTGTGTGTGTGTGTGTGTGTGTGTGTGTGTGTGTGTGTGTGTGTGTGTGTGTGCTCGTGCGTGCGTGTGCGTGCACAAGGAAGAAAGCGAAAGACAGAAAGTGACTGATAGAGAGAGGAAGACAGCATCCTGTCTGCTGGGCGGTTATGGACTATTGCAGACAGTGGTAAACCTTCCTGGCTGAAACCCTGGGTCAATACAATCAAACCTGTGTCTCTCTCATGTCTAGCAGCAATCACACAAACACAGGCACGCATGCATGCACAGTAAACAGAAGAAACCATGTTCCCTTACAGGTATAATCAGTCATTGACTGATTCATTGACACCATACAGTATGTCCCTGCATACACATGAGCCAAAGCCATCACAAAGACAGACACTGACTTCCATCTGATATGTCGTGGGCTGTCTTGGTCACTGTGTTCAATATCCCCAGCGTATTCATCTAGCGACAGGTACCACTGTCTCACCTAAGCTTTGAGTAGATCCGTTTAGACATGTGTGTCCAGAAGCTCTTGCATCCAATCAATATCTGGGGATTTGTCAACACTCCCTGAGCAGCCATTCAACTACCCCTGCCCGTATTCTCCATCCACTGATTTAACCCTCCCTGGAACCTGTTTCTTCAAAGGTACATGAGCTCACGCTGCATTGAGAATTGATTTGGCACTTTGATAACTGGGTGATTTAGAACAAGAATGTTGGCCAGAACTGGACTAGACAGGATTTGTAAAGTCCACTTCTCACCATCCACAGCAGAGGATCTCGTGTGGTTGACATGCATTACATTTACCAACATAACAACACAACTATATGCATGCAAGGGTTGCAGCGGCTCAGGAAGTAGAGTGTCGTCTTGGATCCCTGGCGCCTCTTGGATGTGTCTCGAAGGGTTCTTGACAGTGTTGGGGAAGTTACTTTGAAAGCGTAGCTTGTAAAGCTACAAGTAGCTCGCCATGGCAGTAGCTTGATCAAGCTACATAGCTACCCCTGGAGAAATGTAGCTTGTAAAGCTACAGCTACATAGGAAAAATAGCTCAGCTACTTTTTATTTTTCAGCGTTAAATTGAGAATGTACATGCGGGAGACCCCTCCTCCCCTCTGGGAGACCCCTGCTCCCCTCTGGGAGACCCCTCCCACCCTGCTCCCCTCTGGGAGACCCCTCCTCCCCCTGCTCCCCTCTAGGAGACCCCTCCTCCCCCTGCTCCCCTCTTGGAGACCCCTCCCACCCTGCTCCCCTCTGGGAGACCCCTCCCACCCTGCTCCCCTCTAGGAGACCCCTCCTCCCCCTGCTCCCCTCTTGGAGACCCCTCCCACCCTGCTCCCCTCTGGGAGACCCCTCCTCCCCCTGCTCCCCTCTGGGAGACCCCTCCCACCCTGCTCCCCTCTGGGAGACCCCTCCCACCCTGCTCCCCTCTGGGAGACCCTTCGCACCCTGCTCCCCTTTGGGAGACCCCTCCTCACCCTGCTCTCCTCTGGGAGACCCCTCCCACCCTGCTCCCCTCTGGGAGACCCCTCCTCACCCTGCTCTCCTCTGGGAGACCCCTCCTCCCCCTGCTCCCCTCTGGGAGACCCCTCCTCCCCTCTGGGAGACCCAAAATTGTAGCTTGTAACTTGAGTAGCTAAGCTACAAAAAATGACCCAAAAAGTAGCTGAGCTACTTGACGAGGTACACAAATATGAATGTAGCTAAAATACCACAAGCTACAGCAAAATGTAGCTAAGCTACGTAGCTCAGCTACATGTAGCTTAATACTCCCCAACACTGGTTCTTGAACAGGGAAATATCTAAGTGCACCCGATGAGCAGGTTGGTGCTTCGCATGGTGAATGTAATGCACATTGTAGAGGGCTTTGGAGAAAGCTGCTTGTACAAATCAACCATTTTGGGGCGTTTCGGTGATGTACGGGTAAAGTCCGTACCCGTACATATATATATCATGTATGTACTATATGAACCTACATGCATTAACAGACAGATAATCTATATTTTCTCTTCTCTTTAACCATACAAATGTAGCCACTGAGTAATTCCTACAGTATTACATGGCATTACATCATTCCACTGCCCACAGCCCTGCATGGCATGGTACTGGAATCTGGAGTCTGTCTGTCTGTCTGTCTGTCTGTCTGTCTGTCTGTCTGTCTGTCTGTATGGTACTGGAATCCCCTGTCTGTCTGTCTGTCTGTCTGTCACTTGAGGATGGACAGGTGGAGATTCATGAAACTTGGTGGGAATGATCAATAGACCACCTCAAAGCATTACATTTAGAGGCCAAGGTCATAATCGAGGACACATTTACATAATCTGTCATACAGTTTCTCAGGAAGTGAGAGAAGTAGAACAAGACCTTGCTTCAGACATGGGTTGAAACCCGCAGCTTGCGCCTATATTGCACAGCATATACTCCGCCACTGACGGGAGTAATTCAAATCTCAATCTTTTTTCATTGGTCAGAGTGTGTGAGGAGTGACATACAATTTATTGACCGGGTCTATTATGTGTCAAAACTTGTCTTCATGAGATGGCCTATACATGACACAGAATAGACTGCAGATGTCTTCTAAAGGATGGACATGTTTATGCTCCAATATACTGGACTGGAGAGTACTGTCTTATCAGCTTTGATTCATGGCTCAATTAGGGCCACATATATAATCTCAAGCCTTTGTTGCATTCTACCAGTGGTTGCCTCCTCCAGTGATAAGATTGGCCTGCATGAGGTCATCTGTTGCCTGGGCCGCTTTCCCTGTCTGGCTGGAAGAGACCCTCCTCTCCCGTACCATCACTCACTGTTAGTCCAATCAGAACATTTACATTATGCAAATATTGCACATACCGTATGTGCGCCAGCTTGTTAAGCAGTAAGAATTATAACCACACAAGTTTATACTTTTTCATTTTCCCCAAGAAAGAGAGTTATATTCACTGAAAGAAATTACTCTGCTTAGAATAGATGATGCTCAAACTGTTTCATGTGTGTGTGTGTGTGTGTGTGTGTGTGTGTGTGTGTTTGTGCATGTGCACATCCTTGCATTCGTGATAGTGTAAGAGACTTCTCCCCTGAATTTGAATAATGAGCATATGAATATGGTGAGACGTGCTATAAAAAGCAATTGTCCCTCCTCTCACATCAGTTACAATCACAGTGAAGGTCCTGCACCTTTATTCAATTATCATCATTTTCTCCCCTAATTTACACACACGCGCACAAGCACGCATGCACACATGCATGCTCGCAAGCACACACACACACACACACACACACACACACACACACACACACACACACACACACACACACTCTGAATTATTCATTATGCACATCTTTAAGCAGTGCTGTTCATATGTAGATGGAAAATAGGAAAATAGGTTTCTCAAGCCTGCTCTGCTTGTTAATTCTCAGCATGCAATAAAGACAATCAGCATGCACTGCTGTGACAAAGGGCAGCAGGTCCCATCATCCATATTCAAACACTGCAGTCCCTCATATTCTGCTGATATATTATATTATTATATTTAAGTATTAATCACTTAAACCCTCTATGCTCTATTCTTGGTAAAACAGACCTGAGTTAACTGTACTTCTGCTTGTAGATCAGTTATTTTCAAGTGAGCTTTCTCCACAGAATGGCATGCTGGGGTTAAGTGGTTAGGAAGGGGAGAGCTAACTCTATAGCTATATGCATGGCGCTTTGGTTCGTCTGTGAGCAATGGACAGATCATGATGCACTGAAATGTACAGTGTAATACCCCTGGTGAACAGTTAAATGTACAGTACAATACCCCTGGTGAACAGTTAAATGTAGAGTACAATACCCCTGGTGAACAGTTAAATGTACAGTACAATACCCCTGGTGAACAGTTAAATGTACAGTACAATACCCCTGGTGAACAGTTAAATGTACAGTACAATACCCCTGGTGAACAGTTAAATGTACAGTACAATACCCCTGGTGAACAGTTAAATGTACAGTACAATACCCCTGGTGAACAGTTAAATGTACAGTACAATACCCCTGGTGAACAGTTAAATGTAGAGTACAATACCCCTGGTGAACAGTTAAATGTACAGTACAATACCCCTGGTGAACAGTTAAATGTAGAGTACAATACCCCTGGTGAACAGTTAAATGTACAGTACAATACCCCTGGTGAACAGTTAAATGTACAGTACAATACCCCTGGTGAACAGTTAAATGGACCCTGGTGAACACTTAATTCCAGCAATGGACACAGTCGTGTCATTAGCGTGACGCAAGTGACACGTTAGTAGAGTTAGAATTGACTCTAAAATGGTCTCCTATACTGTAGCTCTTGGGCCTCACACACTTGTGCTCTTTCTCCATGATTTCTTGCTCTCTCTCCTCGTTGCAAATGGCATCATTGCAAGCTAGTAGAAGTAGCAATCAAAGGTATACTTTAGGATGGTAAAGCTGGTATTTGCTCTGAACACAACAGCTCTCGCAGCAGGTTCCAGGTCTCGCATGCCATGCAGCCAGCCAGCCAGCCAGCCTCAATATGAGAAATATGATGAGGTTTGCAGTGCCTCCAGTATTTTCTCAATTTGCATTTCAATAACTGCACTGCCATATGTAGTTTGGGGAGAGATAATGCTTGTCAAGCACATGGCAATAACAGAGAATGAGAGAGTCTCCACCCCTCCATTCCTCCCAATCCCCCCCCCCCCCCCTCTCTCTCTCTCTCTCTCTCCCTTTCCCTCTCTATCTGAATAGAGCCACTTACTGCCAGTGCAGATTCAGCTGTTGGAGACACACTCAGGGTCGGATTATCTTGCTTCTGCTCTGTATGTATGAGCATTCATAATTACAAAGTCGTCAATTAGTCACTAATGCGTCATGGTGGGCTGAGCATTCATGATTTGAATATGCCATTGAAATGGTGTGTGTGTGTGTGTGTGTGTGTGTGTGTGTGTGTGTGTGTGTGTGTGTGTGTGTGTGTGTGTGTGTGTGTGTGTGTGTGTGTGTGTGTGTTTTCGTGCGTGCGTGCGTATGTGCATGCGTGCGTGTGAGGGCCTGCACATGTTTGTATGAGCATGATTAGATTTGAATTAAGGTTTTATCATAAAAAAAGAGAAATGAGATGATGGTCAGCAGCACTGTAGATGTGGGCGAGTGTGTGGCATGCACATAAAGCTTTGTATGTACAATACCCTGTGTGTGTATGTTTGCCATGTTTGCCCGTCAGCATGTCGTTACTGTGGGTATAGCTTTCTTTCGCCCCTCTCTGTGAGATCATCACTTCCTTGGTCTTTTCTTCTGGGTGCTCTGCTCTGACCCCCGTGGCCCCTCTGCTCTGACCCCCGTGGCCCCTCGCTCGCCTCCTCAGTCCCTCCGTCCTCCTCGGTGACGGAGGGGGAGCAAGACACAGGGTCTCCGAAACACAGCGGCGGAGCTTTTAATGAGACGTCTGTGACGTCAGCTTCACATGGCCATCATGCCTAATTGGAAATGATGAGCGCCCGTATATGAGCAAGAGATGAGAGGGAGAAAGAACAGGAACATTGGAGGAGCCAAGGAGGAGGGGGGGGGGGATCGGGTTATTATTGTCTGTCCAAGGTCTTTTGTAGGACAAAGCGTGGCTTAGCAACAGATCCTCTCTTCTCTCCCCTCTTCTACCCTCTTCTCGCTCTCCCTCCATCAATCCCCTCCCCCCACGCAGCCCCCAAGTAATGTCATGCAGTCTCACGCTTCCCTGCCGCTGGCCTGGCCGTCCCCTCCTGACTTCCATCAAAACGGCAGGCTGCTGCCTAGGAACAGGACACCGCTCAGATCAATTCACCTTCTGCCCTCCATCTGAACCACTCAGACACTAATCAAAGAGAGGGAGGAGCGTCGTCACACCACTGTGTATTCCATGGTATACACAGTAAGGAATCCTGTGTCAACTAAACTCTGAGACTCATGTGCAAGTTTGACCAAATGGACCCGTGAAGGATTTGCACACTCTCAGAGTTACAAATGGATAAATTGAGGGGCTTTGTCACACGCTGAGTAGGCTATACTGAACACGATACAAATCCTGTGATAATTTTTGGCTCGCTTTAAGGGGAGCACAGCACACTATAATCACTAGTATTCAGTTATTAATTATTATTATTATTATTATTATTATTATTATTATTATTATTATTATTATTATTATTATTATTATTACCACCCTTTTCACCTGTTGCCAATTCCTAAACCTTCAAAGCATGTGGAGTGAGCAGGATGCTTATTATCACTGACAGGGGGAGTTCCCCCAGTAGGACGTATAGCACGTGGATGGAACACGTTATTCCAACCAGTTCCTTTCCCTCCATCAGGCTCTTGGTTCTTGAGGAGTTTCCAGGAGTCCCTAATTTACATATCAATTGTCATCTGTAATTTTTGGTGGATAAAGTTTGAGAACCACTGGGCTATCTATGGTACTGAACGAACACATGCAGTAAAAACAGTTTTTCAACTCTGAGATACACATAACCAAATGGACCTCTGAGGGTCCAATTCACACGGATTTCCACTGAGGCTTTCATTGTGTACCTACATTTTGCCAGACGCTCAGGTAGAGGTTTTGTCTTTATCCTATATTAGAGCGAGAGTGAATTTTCTTTGTTCTTGATTGTATTGGACTTTTGCCAAGGCCAGCAGAGGTCATTCCATCTCCAGTCTCTACGGCATTACAGGAGGACCTTACGTGCAGAGGCCTCTGACAATTGGAAATCCATCATGATTAATTGATCAATATGGTCCAGGGAATATAACCTTGCCATGGAATCAATTGGTCCATACCAGAGAAGGACACAGATTGACCAACCTGTTGGCCTCTGGACTGCTGTGTTGTAACACATACTTAGAATCAATTTGAAAAATTAAACGCCAACTAAATGAGAGGAAGGTGTCATATGGATTAATTATGTTCTCGATTCCCATGATGGTCTGTAATGGCAGGTCAGTCAGCAACCTCGTGAAGGAATTATGACACATGCACCTGTGATGATGGACAAATCCATCCATCTTCAAGCCAAGTGGAAGACCCCTCTAATGTCCTTCCAAAGGTGAAAATCCATCTGTGGTAGACACATGATGGATGGACACATCCCGACTGAAAAACTATAGAAAATAAATACGAGAGGATGTTGTTCAACAGTATTGAGCTATTAGGTAAGACTGCAGTGTGTGTGTGTGTGTGTGTGTGTGTGTGTGTGTGTGTGTGTGTGTGTGTGTGTGTGTGTGTGTGTGTGTGTGTGTGTGTGTGTGTGTGTGTGTGTGTGTGTGTGTGTGTGTGTGTGTGTCCGTGCGTGCGCGTACGCCATGCATGTGTTCATTCGCTCACACAACAAGCACGACAAGCATGGTCGTAATTGTCTACAGTCTGCCCATGGTCAAAGGTAATTTAACCATTGGACAACAAATGGGAAATACATAGTGAGAATGAATGAATTATCTATTACTTACTTACTTACTTACTTACTGCCCTTTATGCCGGCTGGCATGTGGCAGCAACAAAGGATCTCCACTTCAGTCTGTCTTGGGCCAGCGTCTTTATATACAGTATCCCCAGGTGTGATGCAGGGTCTTCAACTCTCCCTCCACTGTCCTACGCCTTGTGTTCTTAGGTCGGATTCTCTATTACTATCTATTACTATTCTCTATTTAGATATAAATAAATATGCATAGTCATGCAGTGAATGTTAAGTCTAGTAGTTTTTGCCTCATTGTGGCAAACTTCATCTGAAGATATTACTACAATATAAGATCATAGTGGGGTTTGAATAATAATTATTTTATTATTTTTTTCATAATAAATAACTTGCTTGTCCAACAGATAGGCGGCGGCCTATTCAAATGTGTTGCGTGGCTCTGAAAATGCAAGTCATTTCTTTATTTCTTTTGTTTTGCTTTGATGACAATTAGCAGTTTAAATGCATATTCACTTAGTAAGAGACCACACCTTCGCTCAAGTTCAACCATTTATTGGAAGATAAATTGAATGATGAAATGGGGGGAGGAGGGGAACCCGGGATGGGTGAGACTCAGGATGGGGGTGTAGTCTCGGGAGAGGACGCCGTGTAAGCGCGCTCGGAGAGCGGGCGTCTCTGCTCCGGAACTGCCCGGGTTCCTGAAAGAGAAGGAGACAAGTGTGATTATTGAGGTGGAGGTAGAAGGGGTGGATGGAGGGATTGTTCTGGATCACGTAGTGAGAACAGGTAGATGTTGGCGCACGGGTGTATTTATACTGTGGTGATTGTGGCAGGATTGGCCAGGTGATAACGAAAGGCAGGTGGGTTTGATAAGGAGGGGAGTGATTGATAAGGAGGGGGGAGTGGTTAAGGTCAAGTGAACATTTTGGAAGTGGCATGTACATTTGACCACAGTCTGGAAGAGGCATTCCTTACCAAGGTGCTTAAGTACCAGCGTCTTAATACAGCTTGGCTACAGATGTAAACTACTTGTGTTCATATTTGGAAGCCTCTGTAATGTCCACAAATCAGTCGTGAGGGGCCTGCAGATTGCAGGCATGCCCAAGCCGAGAGCTAAGGCATCTGCAAAATTCTGTTCAGTGTCTGCAATAATTGGCAGTCGCCATATATGGAGAAGGCGATGCTTTCTGTACCTGTGATCTGTATCTGAAGCACTTGTTGTAGAGTTTTCTCAAGTTTGCGCATCCACTTCAAGAAATTTCTTGTAAAATGTGAATACAAATAAAGATGTTAAGTTTGTGTGTGTGTGTGTGTGTGTGTGTGTGTGTGTGTGTGTGTGTGTGTGTGTGTGTGTGTGTGTGTGTGCGTGTGTGCGTGCGTTCATATCCTCCGTGTGGGCCCTTGGCTACGCTGCGGGTCTGTCTACAGCTCTACGCTCTCCTCTCAGCAGTGAGACAGAGAGGGAGCCATCTGGACCGGGTCACACTGTATAGCAACGACCACACGGGACGCAGCCAGAACCCCACTCCAAATCACAATGGCTGTCTGGGTGGGGAGAAAATAACAACAGACAAACATGGAGCACGGCTATGGGAACATTTCCCACTCACAAATCTATTTACAGTGGTCCTCTTTTTTTTTCCCTATAGACCTCCACTCTTATCCTCTAGCTTTCTGTTGGACACCCTTCCCCCCCACACACACACACACCTCTTGAGATAACTCTGCTTACATGAGTTTATAAATCCTTTTGTGTTGCTTCATTTATTCACGCTTTGTCTTTGCGCTGCTGGCTTTGGCCTCATTGAAAAGCAAAACAGTGTGTGTGCCGAGTGAACACTGGGCAAAGCGTCCTTTGTTGTTGCTTTGAAAGAGCAGCTTCCACTCTGACAAATGGCAGCGTGCTGATAGAGAACGACAGAAGTGTGAGCACGCTCACAACAACTCTGCATGCGCACATACAGTATACACTACATGCAAGGACCTAACACATGGATGGCTCTCAATGTGCGTGAGAGTGCATCATGCACGCTCACACACACAGGTTTGTCTTTGTGTGGACATCAAAAGTATTTTTTCATAAAGAAATGTAATTTCCTGCTGACCACAACATTTACCACAGCTGCAATTACTGTAAATGGACTATGCTGCATTTACTTATTTACATATCGCCTTTCTAGTCTTTCCGACTCAAACCGCTTTACAACGTACTTCACAATCACCCAATCGCATATACACCCATGGCAGAGGAAACCATGCAATTAACCTGCTCATCAGGAGCAGTTAGGGGTTCGGTGTCTTGCTCAAGGACACTCAGCCAGGAGGCTTTAATTGGATTTCAAGACGGCTGTCCTTAGCCACTGTAATCCTAACCCTAATCATAACTAATAGATATAAATGTTGACATTGATGTCGTTTGGAGCCGGGAGAGCGTGGACGCTGGCGTTGCTATAGCAACCTGTTGATAACTTTCCCTGCACTGTGAACTCTCGACAGAGAAAAGCACTCCTCTCACTATAGACACCAAGGTCAAATACATGTAGGCTCAAATCAAAACAGACCTCTCAGCAATGTGAGTTTGGGGCTGGCAGACAGCATTAAATCTGAGCCTGGCGTTAGGAAATCCATAATATAAATATGATAAACTAATATAAAGGATTAATATAGGGCTGAGATGATTAGGCGCGTGGATGGTGACATGACATTAATAGAACAAGATGAACAACGCTCATGTGTAAACAGGCAGTAGGCCAGGGAGTAAAATGATGATATGAAGAGTAAGGTGACAAAATATATGAATGACCTAAGATGGAACACGGTCTGGGCCAAAGTTCTATCTGTGCTGACAAACAGAATATGATGAAGTGACCAAATGGACATTTAGTTTGTAAATGTATCTAACAATAACTCTAACCTTAACCTCAAAATGCTAACTTTTAACCATTCACCCTATAGCCCTAACCCTGATGTAAATACAAAATCATAGAATTGTAACCCCAACCTGAATCTTTTTCTTTTGTAGCCCCAACTCTAAAAGTCTTCACTACTGTATGTAATGTTTTTCTGTTTTGCCTATCCTGCCGGGACACATGCATCATGCATGCACACACACACACACACAAACACGCACACACGCACGCACGCACGCAAGCACGCACGCACGCACAAACATTTTGTCCTTGCTTTGCTCAATTATTCAGTCTAAAGCAATTGTGCGCATGAAGGGAAATAAAGCTCCACCTCTCATGTAAAACAGAAAGACAAATGAGAGCAATGGAAAAACACCAAACCCCAAATTTCACCATTAATTTCCATGACATTGGAACAGTTGCTGGTACAATGATGTACACTTCTATTCCCACTCTGCCATTGTAGGGCTGTCTGCCTGGCATGAATATACTGTTGTGTCGTGTGTCTGACACTCTTGACCTGCATTTTGGGGGATTTCTTCTCCCCTCGGACTCCCTCGTCTCCAGAGCATTGAGAGCTCTGCAACATGTACAGAAACCCCCAAGAGTCTCTCTCTCCCTCTCTTTCTCTCTCTCTCTGTCTCTAACACTCACTCACTAACGGAAATAATGGCCTCTTAGAACAGAGAGGATGACCCGGTTTTATACACTTTTCATCTATCTCTTCTGCAAGAGAAAGAACCGTGTGTGTGTGTGTGTGTGTGTGTGTGTGTGTGTGTGTGTGTGTGTGTGTGTGTGTGTGTGTGTGTGTGTGTGTGTGTGTGTGTGTGTGTGTGTGTGTGTGTGTGTGTGTGTGTGTGTGTGTGTGTGTGTGTGTGTGTGTGTGTGTGTGTGTGTGTGCGTGCGTGCGTGCGTGCGTGCGTGCGTGCGTGCGTGTGTGTGGGGGGGGGGGGTGGTAGGGGGGGTGGTAGGGGGGGTGTTGAATAGAGAGAAAAGATGAACTACAGAGTGCTGATAATATTACAGATTGAAGCCCTTGGCCTGTGCTGCACTCCGCTAGCATCTGGATAATGGACGAGGTTGAGACTGGAGTGGCCCCTTCTCTCGGCTAGATGATGATGGAGAATGTCTCTCGTCTGGCCTGTCGGGTCCAAGCCAGCATTGATCCCTGCCAGCGAGGCCGCTGGGCTCCAGTGCTGGACACAGCAGGAGTCTATTATCTAAGAGATTACTTTCAAAGCTTTTCATTTTGCCGCTTGCCTTCGTGTGGGTGCAGCGAGGTCGGGGTCACTGGGTTTGTGTCGGTGTTGCACCCCTGACTTTCTGACCTGACCTGTCTGTCGTTGTTGGGCAGAAAACTTGTATCTCTATATATTTCCACATTTTGTTTAGTTTTTTTGTAAATTAATGTCATTGTTTGTCGTAAGACAGTGTGGCTACAATAGCCATTCTGTGAGCCTGTTGTGATTGGCTCCTTTAACTACTTTCACAACATTTTAACAATGAAAGTCTGTCAGTGAAAATGTTTTGTGCCAGGGATCCCCAGAAGAAAATTTGTGTAAAGAAAAAGCAATATTATTCACAGTTTTCTCAGTACAAGCTTGTGCGTGGCACAAAGTGACTATTTTCTATTCTAGAATAGCCAACGTATAAAATATGGATAAAGTGGTTATAATGATTGTAATGCTGTAGTGTACTAACACATTTTACAGAATTGACACGAGTTCTTGACATTTCAATGTTTGTGTTTACACACTTTTGTCTTCAATGTTTGTGTTTACTCAAAGTTGGACATAGGAGGGGCGCAGCACCCCTCAAAAATATTCCCTTTATCATTGATTATTCTAGAAGCTGAATTGAAGGGCTTCAATTACAGGGGGTGAAATGATCTCAGCAGACAAACATTATACAGTACAGACACAGGAAGAGGAGAGGTCCATTATACCTTTGACCATGAACCAATGTACTTTGTTGTGAGCCACCTGCTACCTTCCTACACATCTCATACAGGTTCACCAAGACCTCTTCTAGTCCATCTAACCCCCCCCCCCCCCCCCCCCCCCCCACCTTTGCCCTTCCACAACCTGCAGGTCCCCCCGCTCCTCTATCATCATTGACACACAGGTTGCACACTCCACCACCCAGTCAGTAACAAGCACTGAGTAGCATATGGGACCAACCGTAGTCTCTCATCTCTGTTGTGCTTCCCACCCCATCACCTTTCTCGGCCACGCATCACTATCGAATGGAGTGTTCTTTCTCGGGTAATGGTCGCTATCGAGCAGAAACCTTGTATCTCCATGTTTCAACTTTCAATGTACTTAAAAAAGTAGCAAAAGTAATTACAAGCTCACAACGCCTCGCAATGTCACACATAGAGAGCTTGTGGATTTGCTATTTTTGCCTTTTTGGGGGCTTTTTGTCTTTATAGGACAGTAGCCCCTCCTGGAGAAGGCTGGCGGTACCCGGACCGCTACGCCATCGGCCCAGGCCTAATTTTTGCAATTTTGTACACTTTAAAGTTAAGTGGTTAAGTACGGAGCCCCTGAGTGGCCACGGAAGTAAAACTAAACTATATTTTCTTCCGTGGCCACTCAGGGGCTCTGTAGTTAAGTGTGTCTGTGGGTGTAATAAATATTGAACCAATGAAAAGTATTAACAATAGCCTGTGACTAAATAACTCCAATAGATCCACTGAAACATACCGGTAGGCCCTTTACATTTTCTAAAAAGTGACAGTTTTGGACATACATCGGTTTCCCCGTGACAGCGATGATATACTTTTCTGTTTTGCCCTCAGAGCAGATTGATCCGTTTCTTTTCCCTGCCTCATCTCCTGGTTCTGTTTGCTCATTCCTTCTCTCAGCAAAAATGACTGCGGTACTGACTGAGGCAGGGTTTATCCATGCTCATTCATATCATATGGATGTCTTTCATGTCAAATTATTCATATCTGTAAATCTACCACTCTGCAAAAGCATTTGCCATCAGATGTTTTGTTTTTGTTGTTTATTTTCTTTTACTTGGATACTTTCGCTCCACTACATTTCAAAGGCAAATGCTTGTGTCTCATTACATTTCTGAGAAGCACTGAATATAACCACTTAAGACATATTTTAAACAGTGGAATATCTACAAGTTCACATCACACTGGGATGCAAGACTTTAGATCTGCTATTTTCACTATCATTGATGTTGACAATTCAAAAATGTTTTAATGTCAACATGTTTGCACTTTGTATAGCCTACTACTTTTTAATGATCCAAGTACAAATCTGACGGAGGAACTAGCTTTCACTTTTAGTTAAGTCATATTTCACCAAGAGTATAGCCTATCTATCTATACTGGGGCTGAGTGTGTTACTTTGTCCACCACTGTGACAAGTTAAGTTGTCTGTGTTCTGTGCATGCATGGTCATTGGCTGTGATGAGAGCAGCTTGAAGATACATAACCATGTCAGGCTGAAGGAGAAGAGGAGAGAAGAAAAATCAAGTCTGCAGAATAAGCTTTAATTAGGTAATTAGGCAAAGTGGGGATGGGGCATTTAGAGTCCCAATTGGGAGCAGAATTGCCCATTATCCAGTGATTGTCTCCAGCATGACTATTACTTATGTTATGTAGAGGCTCTGTTCTCCAATAGTATCTCAAAGCATGGAGTGTGACCATGCTAATTACACCCATTATTCAGAGCTATAGGTGGCAGCCAACCACACACCTGGAGAAACACACGCACGAACGCGCGCACGCACGCACGCACGCACGCACGCACGCACACACACACACACACACACACACACACACACACACACACACACACACACACACACACACACACACACACACACACACAATTTAGAGATGGAATCGAATCGGGTGTTATTCTCAATATTGTTACATGATTACAGTGTTGTGAAAGACTGATTATTCAAGCCATTTCAGAGAGTGATTGATACAAGATAGCATAGCCTACTGTGTAAAACAATTTCACTCACTCTGTTTAAGACTGAGACATTTCTTCTATACTGAAATATTTCCATGAATGTCAGTCTTGACCTTTAAATGTGGACCATTCTGACCTTTAAAAGCCTATGTGGTTTAATGTGAATCTGTTTCTTACCAGCAGAAACAATTGGTTGTCGATGTAGCAGTGTTTCAATTCAGTGTATGTTTTCTTTCTTTCATGCTTTCTTACTTTTTCTTCTTCTTTTAACAGTATCTAAATAACTTACCTTCTACACCCAGCACTCATGAAGTTGTTCAGTTAGGTTAATGGCGTGAACAGCTATTGAATACATCCACTCATGGTTGACAGGGACACCTACCGGTAAATCATGGAAACAACAACTGACTGTCCTTAGTTGTGGCCCAGAAGTAGCAGGCAGCTACTCTCTCTCTCTCTCTCTCTCTCTCTCTCTCTCTCTCTCTCTCTCTAGCTATAGCCTATTTATTGATTGATTTATTGATTGATTGAAATATTTAACAGTTTGCAGAATTACAGTACATTTCAAGCACAAACTCAACTGTTAACTGTGAGTGGACGACCCAATTAAGCATTACACTTGTTTACAACAGGGTCCACCTTGTTCAATTCATCAAAACATTTAGAGACGTACAAATAGACACTTCTATATAGTTAAAGAACAGAACAGGAATTCATCATAAAGGAAGCAAAAAGGGAAAAGAAACATATACAGTGAGGGGAAAAGGGGTGGGGGGCGGTGCCCTTTCAGCCTGGGCACACTGTCACGCACACTCGCGTCGCATCGCGCCGCACTGTGAGCTTGTAGATCTGCTCTGTGTGGGAGGAATGAGGAAGTGTCTCGTTCCCTTCCCCCCTTGCTTCCCCCCCATCGCCCCAAACAAACAGTCAGAAGATCATTTAGGATCTTTTTCTGCTCTCCGGCCAGCTCTGCTCTGCAGGTATATATAAAAGATACTTTATGCCGTTAGTATGTTGTGTTTACACTTAACCTGTGGTTAACAATAGACCTACTACATGTATCTCTGAATATTGAATACTTTACTTTTTCTAATACTAAACTAAGCAACAGCTACCTATCCTTAAATATTTTCAATATTATTAGCCTGCACTTATATTAAGTCTTCTGTAATCTCAGCATCATTGAAAATGAAGACTTTGTCCTTTTATAAGAAAACAAATAAAGGTTAAATGTTAATAATTTGTATAATTTGTATTATACACCAAAGACAAGCCCCTTGGCATTTTATCTGTTGAATTATCCTCCATTTTCAATTAATCTGAACATTAACTAGACATGACATACAAATACACACTTATATGAAAAAAGGAATAACAGTTAAATAAAGTTACAAATTACAATACAATAACTATAGAACTGCACTCTGTCAAGTGCATACTTGCTTGTTGCACACTAGTAGGCCATATACATGGCCAACTATTGCGCAAGCAGAGCGCGCAAGTACTTTTGACCGCTACAAACTGTCAACCAATTACATATACATATACTATGTATATGTAATTTGTATATCGGTATACTGTGGTTACTTTGCGCCAAAAGCCGTCCCAGCCAACCCGCCACTTTTGATGCGTATGCACCGTCCCAGCAAATTGTGCCTTATACGGCAGTGGTGCCAGATTACATACATGTATACATACACGGGAGCATTACCTTTAATCCTCCCAACACTAAAACATATCGTCATTACGTCACCATCGAAAACCAATTACACTCTGGCATTGGGTCCTTTAATCCACATATTTCTTACGTCATCATTGAGAGCTAGTTATACATATACACACCATGTAATCTGGTCCCAGCAAATCAGCCACAACTTGCTGGGACCATAAAAAGTGGCGGGTTGGCTGGGACGGTGTGTACGAGCCGGGCGAAACTATTACTTGCGTGCTCTGCTTGCACAAGTAATTATTGTATTTTTCAAAAAATTATGTCAAATCATGTTTTTCATCGTTCATCAACATATTTTTCATCTTTTTTTAATTATGAAAATCATGAAAAAGAACATACTATAGTATAGTATTTGAAACTATTGTCCAGCCAAAGAGACAACTCAGGACTATTATTATTATTACTTGCGCAAGCAGAGCGCGCAAGTAATAATTTCGCTTGGTCTCTTCAATGTGACAGCCAAGTTTTTTTCAACCATTTTTATGTGTATGCAAGTCTGTGCCTGTTTTGCTGGGACCAGATACCACATTACGTCATCACTGAGAGCTAGTCATACATATACACACCATGTACTCTGGTCCCAGCTCTCAACGATGACGTAATGTGGTATATGGTCCCAGCAAACCAGGCACAGACTTGCATACACATAAAAACGGTTGAAAAGAACTTGGCTGTCACTTTTTGGAACCAAGTAACCACAGTATACTGCTAATCAAATTACAACTACATACTCTGTATGTAGTTGTAATGTGATTTGTAATTTGTAAATCTGTGCCTGGTCTGCTGGGACCAGACTACAAAGATGACCATATCTCTTACGTCATCACTGAGAGCTAGTCATACATATACACACCATGTACTCTGGTCCCAGCTCTCAACGATGACGTAATGTGTAATCTGGTCCCAGCAAACCAGGCACAGATTTGCATACACATAAAAACGGTTGAAAAAGACGGCTGTCACTTTTTGGCACCAAGTAACCACAGTATACTGCTAATCAAATTACAACTACATACTCTATATAGTATAATGTATATGTATACGTATGTCTAGTCATTAGTCATTGCTGGGACGGTGCATACGCATCGGAAAGGCTGGGACGGTGCATAGGGCGCAAAGTAACCACAGTATACCGCTAATCAACTTACAAATGACATATACATAGAGGCAGAAACTGAGATTTGACAGTTTGTAGCGGTTTGTAGCGGTCGAAAGTACTTGCGCGCTCTGCTTGCGCACTAGTAGGCCATTTATGGCCTACTAGTGTGCAACAAGCAAGTATGCACTCTGCAGAGTGCAGTTCTAGTTATTATTAATATGTCTGGGTAAAATTTCTATACTGCACAATGCTAGGCAGTGATAATCTCATATCCACTGTCCTCCTGTCAGTTTGCGTATTGATATATAAATATATATGTATAAATATATGTCACGTGACGTCAATAAATACTAGCCTAATGTCCAAATGTAGTTCTACATGACATCATATTTGGACATCATATGCAAGATTATCTGGTGGTACAGTAGGCCTATGAGTATTTCGCCACAAAATGTCCAATGTATGTGTGATGATGTCAAACGTTTGTACTGTGTCACAAGAAAACCATGCAACATAAATATCCTGGGGGATAAAATGCAATACATACTCCTGAGTGACTCAGATCAACTGTAATTTCTTCCATTAATCTGGAGTCAGACTCTCCTTCAAGCGGTTTTCCTAGATTTCCTGTCTAGGACCTTGTATTGGACCCTGTATTGGATTCATAATAAATCTTATTACTGTGTGTTGAACAAACAATTCGGCAATATTATTTACGATCGAGTGAGTGAAGTTACAGTAGGATGTTACGGCAGGTATAATACTTAATACATTATGTAATACTTTTATGTTTAACACTGGAGATTGACTGACAAGGAAGAGAACGACAAGAAAAAACGTGAGAAGAGATTGAGTGATGAACTTGACTGTGGCTAAAATGCTAATGCTAGCAGGCAGTACTATCCCGGCTTTCATCACTTCCTTCCTGTTCCGACCTGCTGTCCTCACCAAGGTCAACTGGTATTGGAGGTATAGGCTAGGCCTGAAGGTAGACTATACTGACTGTGGGGAGTACCGGTTCTGTTATTTCCACCGTGGAACACCAGGGGGCGCTACACCCTCCCTCCTAATGCTGCATGGCTTCTCAGCAAACAAAGACATGTGGCTTTCTGTGGTCAAGTACCTACCCAAGAATCGGCATATTGTCTGTGTGGACATGCCTGGACATGAAGGGACCAGCAGGACAAGTGCAGACAATTACAGCATAGAGGGACAAGTCAAACGTATACATCAGTTTGTAGAGAGTATCCATCTAAACAGACGTCCATTCCACCTCATCGGTATGTCCATGGGCGGTAACGTAGCAGGGGTGTACGCTGCCCGCTACCCCTCTCTCCTGTCTGGACTCACCCTCATCTGTCCTGCAGGGTTGGTGTGCCCCACAGAGAGCATGTTTGTGAAGAGACTGAAAGAGTTAGAAAGCACTGAGAATGTGGAGGATATTCCTCTGATCCCATCCACACCAAAACAGATGGATGACATGGTGAAACTGGTCTGTTACGAAGACTTCAAAATACCTTCAAAGATTCTACAGGCACTTGTTAATGTAAGGATCCCCAATAATGACTTCTACAGGGAAGTGTTTCTGGAGATTGTGGGAGAAAAGTCTCGTCGTTCTCTCCAGGACAACCTGCATCTCATCACAGCACCCCTCCAGGTGATTTGGGGGAAACATGACCAGGTGGTTGATGTTTCTGGGGCGTCTGTGTTGCAGGAGGCTCACCCTGGTTGCCAGGTGACACTGTTGGACAAGTGCGGTCACTCTGTCATCCTGGAGAGACCCAGGAAGACTGCTCACCTCATCATGGACTTCCCGTCTTCCCAGGACATCAACAAACAAGCATTTAATCAACTGAATAGAGGGCAGGACACAAGAGGATTGACAGATGTAATTGCATGAGGTTTATTCGGGGGGAAAGGACATTTAAGACCTATTCCGCTTGCACTGAAAGACGTGAATCCTCTGGCAATTGTTCAATGTCGTCTTTATTGGTTGTATTTTGTTCTGTTAATTTCCCCACTCTTGATCTTGTATAATTTTCTAACTTCAGATAGAGTGGTAATGAAAGAGTGCAATTCCCGTTTCTTCTATGAACAGAAAATTACACTTGTGTGGAGTAAGGGGCACCTTGTCTCAGCCTTTTGCTGCCACATGACGTCATGGGGCATGAATGAGACAAACATAAAAAGCCGAATGGACTTGGCTGCTACATGACGTCATGTCTGTAAGATTTGCTGAAAACAAAACACACACACACACACACACACACACACACACACACACACTAGGTTTTCTAGGTACAACGTCCTCCAGCTAGAGGAGTGTTTTAACATGTTAACGGTGTTGTTTTCTAGGTACAACGTCCTCCAGCTAGAGGAGTGTTTTAACATGTTAACGGTGTTGTTTTCTAGGTACAACGTCCTCCAGCTAGAGGAGTGTTTTAACATGTTAACGGTGTTGTTTTCTAGGTACAACGTCCTCCAGCTAGAGGAGTGTTTTAACATGTTAACGGTGTTGTTTTCTAGGTACAACGTCCTCCAGCTAGAGGAGTGTTTTAACATGTTAACGGTGTTGTTTTCTAGGTACAACGTGCTCCAGCTGGAGGAGTGTTTTATCATGTTAACGGTGTTGTTTTCTAGGTACAACGTCCTCCAGCTAGAGGAGTGTTTTAACATGTTAACGGTGTTGTTTTCTAGGTACAACGTCCTCCAGCTGGAGGAGTGGCTCTCAGAGCAGCGTCTGGTCTCCAGCGAGGCGCGTCAGGCTCTAGAAGGTTTGGTTCAGGCGGCTCAGCTCCTCCAGGCCAAGAAGATCACAGAGGAGGACGCTGTGGCCATGAGCTCTGTGTGCAGCGCACTGACCACCGCACAGGTTAACGCACGCACGCGCACACACACACACACACACACACACACACACACACACACACACACACACACACACACACACACACACACACACACTGCAATGGAAATGAATGGTCTCACTATTAGTAAGTAAACAACATCAGGAAGAAGCAGGACTCAACCATCAGGATTCAAACTCCATTCTTTCATGTCATCACACCAGAGAGAGAGACTAGTGTCTCCCTCCAGAGCTTCCCTCAGCCCTCCCCACACATCCCCAACACATGTTTTATACTTTCAGCAGTGTACAGAGTTTCAGGAGTAACAAGAGATGGCCATTCCTTAAATGGACTCTATTCTATAGTTAACTCACACAGTTTGAAATAGGTTTACATGAGTTTGTCAGTGAAGAACTAGTAGGCTACATTCAATTAATCAATATTATAGTGTTTATATGCATTTTTGCCACCACAACACACACACACGCTCTGTGTGCAGCTCACTGGCCACCGCACAGGTTAACGCACGCACACACGCACGAACACACACAACTGTGGAACTCTCTCCCCTCCACGTGAGAACCACAGAACTGTGGAACTCTCTCCCCTGAGAACCACACAGTCGGAGGACTGAAAACCTTCCTTTTAACCAAAGCCCTAGCAGAGACCTAGCAGATCATGTCTGTCTGTCTGTCTGTCTGTCTGTCTGTCTGTCTGTCTGTCTGTCTGTCTGTCTGTCTGTCTGTCTGTCTGTCTGTCTGTCTGTCTGTCTGTCTGTCTGTCTGTCTGTCTGTCTGTCTGTCTGTCTGTCTGTCTGTCTGTCTGTCTGTCTGTCTGTCTGTCTGTCTGTCTGTCTGTCTGTCTGTCTGTCTGTCTGTCTGTCTGTCTGTCTGTCTGTCTGTCTGTCTGTCTGTCTGTCTGTCTGTCTGTCTGTCTGTCTGTCTGTCTGTCTGTCTGTCTGTCTGTCTGTCTGTCTGTCTGTCTGTCTGTCTGTCTGTCTGTCTGTCTGTCTGTCTGTCTGTCTGTCTGTCTGTCTGTCTGTCTGTCTGTCTGTCTGTCTGTCTGTCTGTCTGTCTGTCTGTCTGTCTGTCTGTCTGTCTGTCTGTCTGTCTGTCTGTCTGTCTGTCTGTCTGTCTGTCTGTCTGTCTGTCTGTCTGTCTGTCTGTCTGTCTGTCTGTCTGTCTGTCTGTCTGTCTGTCTGTCTGTCTGTCTGTCTGTCTGTCTGTCTGTCTGTCTGTCTGTCTGTCTGTCTGTCTGTCTGTCTGTCTGTCTGTCTGTCTGTCTGTCTGTCTGTCTGTCTGTCTGTCTGTCTGTCTGTCTGTCTGTCTGTCTGTCTGTCTGTCTGTCTGTCTGTCTGTCTGTCTGTCTGTCTGTCTGTCTGTCTGTCTGTCTGTCTGTCTGTCTGTCTGTCTGTCTGTCTGTCTGTCTGTCTGTCTGTCTGTCTGTCTGTCTGTCTGTCTGTCTGTCTGTCTGTCTGTCTGTCTGTCTGTCTGTCTGTCTGTCTGTCTGTCTGTCTGTCTGTCTGTCTGTCTGTCTGTCTGTCTGTCTGTCTGTCTGTCTGTCTGTCTGTCTGTCTGTCTGTCTGTCTGTCTGTCTGTCTGTCTGTCTGTCTGTCTGTCTGTCTGTCTGTCTGTCTGTCTGTCTGTCTGTCTGTCTGTCTGTCTGTCTGTCTGTCTGTCTGTCTGTCTGTCTGTCTGTCTGTCTGTCTGTCTGTCTGTCTGTCTGTCTGTCTGTCTGTCTGTCTGTCTGTCTGTCTGTCTGTCTGTCTGTCTGTCTGTCTGTCTGTCTGTCTGTCTGTCTGTCTGTCTGTCTGTCTGTCTGTCTGTCTGTCTGTCTGTCTGTCTGTCTGTCTGTCTGTCTGTCTGTCTGTCTGTCTGTCTGTCTGTCTGTCTGTCTGTCTGTCTGTCTGTCTGTCTGTCTGTCTGTCTGTCTGTCTGTCTGTCTGTCTGTCTGTCTGTCTGTCCCGCTATCCAAATATGGAGTGTGTTGCATCAGCAATCACTCAGCTCCATATATGGGCACAAAAGGGGCCAGGTCCACTCAGCTCCATATATGGGCACAAAAGGGGCCAGGTCCACATATACAGTAACGGCGGGACAGACAGACAGACAGACAGACATGAGTCTCAGCTGCGTTCGCTTCCCGCGTTTGCGCGTCTTACTGGTATGTTTTAAATGTTCCTGTTCTATTAGATGTTTTTAATGGTGTGTCGTTTCTCCTGCTTTTATTTAATTTGCTGCTGTAGCACTTTGAGATTCTGACGAATATAAAGTGCGTTATAAATAAAATCCAATTATTATTATTATCCTAGATCACTATTTCTATGTTTATATAATCTACTGTTAGACTGTAAATTGTTGTAAAGTGAGCGTGCTCTTATAGAGTGTCGCAGTCCCTCCCCCTTTCAGAACGACGAGTGGCCCAGGAAATGAATCCCAATGATTTTTTCTCCATAGGCTTTTCTTAAAGTATTTATTTAAAGACGGTTACGCCGCGGACAAAGCCAACTCGGATCGTGACAAATCATGACAATGAACACAATGTTTTGGGGCCGATCAAATAATTTATAAGACGAAAAACAAAACAAATAGTGTCTTCCTGCCTTTATTTTCTTCTTTCTAATCATTTGATCGGCCCCAAAACATTGTGTTCATTGTCATGATTTGTCACGATCCGAGTTGGCTTTGTCCGTGGCGTATAACCGTCTTTAGATAAATACTTTAAGAAATGCCTACGGGCAAAATGAACGGCGATTTATTTTCCGGGTCTCTGGAAGGGGGCGGGACTGCGACGCTCTATAGGTGGATGTGTTCGTCCTATCAGTGCTCTGATTGGTGGATGTGTTCGTCCTATCAGTGCTCTCTGATTGGTTGATCGACTGTTTGTCCAATCAGATCGTGCGCATGCTGACCCTCTACACTCCTGTCATGGAGTTCGAGGAGAGACTACACTCCCGTCATGGAGTTCGAGGAGAGAGTTTCCCCGGCTTTCATCAGCAACATCCAGGTGTGTGTGTGTGTGTGTGTGTGTGTGTGTGTGTGTGTGTGTGTGTGTGTGTGTGTGTGTGTGTGTGTGTGTGTGTGTGTGTGTGTGTGTGTGTGTGTGTGTGTGTGTGTGTGTGTGTGTGTGTGTGTGTGTGTGTGTGTGTGTGTGTGTGTGTGTGTGTGTGTGTGTGTGTGAGAGTGGTGCATTTATATAGAGCCTCTATCCAAGGCATAGATCTGAATCTGGTCTCTGTGTTCACATTGAACTGGATCTGGTGTCTGTGTTCAGGTGATCCTGAAGGACCGAGTGGGATCTCCTCTGTTCCTCATGGACGTCAAGAAGGTGTTCCCGGTCTCCTGGACCTACACCTGGTCTCCTGTGGCCCTGGACTCCATTCACATCCCTACCAGCCTCAACCTGGGATTCCTACAGCAGGTCTAGACCCACACCTGGTCTGCTGGACCTACACCTGGTCTGCTGGATCTACACCTGGTCTGCTGGACCTACACCTGGTCAAGTGACCTGAAATGTACACCTGTAAACGTTGAACTCCTTCCAAATGAAAAATGACTCTGAGAGTGTTAATTTGGTGTGGACTGGCCTTAACTCTGAGAGTGTTAACCCATTCTGACCTGAGATCAGATTCGATAAATTGTCTTCTACATCCTGACAGTTTTCTGAAAAAGCCTATGTTTCTATTTTAGTCGTTCTTGGATTTTTAAAAAATAGCAGACCTACAAGCTCGTACTATGAGCTTGTAGATCTGCTATTTTTCAATAGCTAAAGCATAACATAACGCTGACACCAAAATGGGTTAATTTGGTCTAGGACAAAAAATGTCGCTCGACTGCCTTTTTAAACTAAATGAAAACTAAAACTAGGCTATGATGACTAAAACTATGACTAAATCATATACTGACAATTTTATCGACAAATAATCTCTGGTTGTTCCAAATTTCTCAGTTTATTCAACAAATATAACCAAATGCACCCTTACGGGTCTGTATCTCTGAGTGTAACACATGGAACCAAATAGACCCTTACGGGTCTGTAACTCAGAGTGTAACACATGGAACCAAATGGACCCTTACAGGTCTGTAACTCAGAGTGTAACACATGGAACCAAATAGACCCTTATGGGTCTGTAACTCAGAGTGTAACACATGGAACCAAACGGACCCTTACATCTGTAACCAGACATCATCCAATAATGTTTACATTTCTATGTGCAACAAAACGGGTGATAATCAACTGCATTTGAATGAAATAAATCAATATATATAATATAATACATATTTTTCTTGAACGATGCGTTCTGTGATGTCAGAGCCTCGGCATCATTTACCAAATGGAGCCAATTAAATATAATTAATTATCGGCAATCTGTTTAGTTCTGTAATAAACTGTATGCATGGTCTCACCTGTGTAGCTGTTTGTGTGTGTGTGTGTGTGTGTGTGTGTGTGTGTGTGTGTGTGTGTGTGTGTGTGTGTGTGTGTGTGTGTGTGTGTGTGTGTGTGTGTGTGTGTGTGTGTGTGTGTGTGTGTGTGTGTGTGTGTGTGTGTGTGTGTGTGTGTGTGTGTGTGTGTGTGTGTGTGTGTGTGTGTGTGTGTGTGCCATGTGATTATCGACTGCACAGAGCTGAGATGCCAACATCCAGAAAGCTTGTCTCTTCAGAGTGAGATGTTCTCATCCTACAAGTCACATTCCACCCTGAAGGGCCTGATTGGCATGGCACCTCATGGAGCAGTCACCTTCATCTCAGACCTGTATGCTGGCTCCATCAGTGACAAAGAGCTGTTTAAGCAGTCAGGCCTCCAAGACCTGCTGACAAAGGATATGGCTGTGATGGCAGACAAGGGATTTTTGATTGTTGACTGTATCCCAGGTCAACTGTATCGCCCACCCTTCCTCTCAAAACAGAGCCAGATGCCAGCAGGAGATGTTAATAAAACCCAGGAGATTGCACACCTTCGAGTCCATGTTGAGAGAATAATCGGAAGAATTAAACTGTGCAAGCTCTTCCAGTCTGACATCCCTGTTTCCTTGATGGGAAGCATTAACTCTCTGTGGACTGTGGCCTGCTTACTCAGCAACTATCAATATGGACCTCTGGTGAAGGCCTGGGCTCAACAGTGATGAATTGAGACATGCTGATTGAGACAGAGGCTGATATGTAGATCATAAAATCACACCCATGTCAAGTGAGGGGCGCTCTAATCATCGTACATCATCAAGAATGGTGGTCCCTTATTGGCCAAGGGTGGCCACCGACATACATGCTCAGACACATGACGTAAATTCTCTATTCATTGTCAATGGCATTTAGTTTGTGTTGAGACAGAATGTACATTGTAGCTGTTGATAGGATTGGCTAAAAATATTACATGTCAATAATTTCACTGTATATTTAAGTTGTCATATCGGCTGGGATTTATTTTATTAGGAAGCCTAAAAGGCAAACAGACATTCTTTTGATTCATATGTTCCAATGCTCAAAGCCAAATACACAATTCAATCATTAATCACTATTATTTGAGTGACATTTTAGTGTCCTCACTTTCTTTTTCTTTTTTTTGTCAATTACTTAAGTGTGCTTAACCCATTCTGGGCAGGAACCCCTTTTGGTGTTTTTAGCATTATGTTATACTTTAGGTATTGAAAAATAGCTGAGCTTGAGCTTAAAACAGCATTTATGATATTTGTCATACACAAACAGGTATGAGACTTACCTCACCTGTACAAGTCATGGCTGTTCAGATGTTCTGGTACTTTACTGCCCTTCCCACAAATGAAACAATCTTGTTGTATGCTCTCACTTACTATCATCATTTTCTGGAGTAGTTTGGTCTATCACAGGAGTTTAACCCTTTTTGTATCGAGGCCATATTTGAGCCACAGAACTAAAACTAAATATTTTGTTTGTCATTTGATTGGATGAGATTCTATCCACATTTCCATGCTGTATTGATGTTGGTACCATTAGGAGAGATAACAGGTAAAAATATCAATTCTTAGGGGCACGGTGGCACAGTCGGTAGTGCTGTCGCCTCACAGCTAGATTCCTGCTGGGGGCGTGTTCTCTCATCAGTGCCCATACCCGAGGTGGGGTTGGAGAAAGGGCCTTTCTGTGTGGAGTTTGCATGTTAGGTTATGTTTGCACGCTCAAATGGACCTGTACAGGTTCATTTGATTAGAAACTCTCCATTTAGCTGGGGACCACCTGGAACCCTCTCAAGGACCACTGGTGGAAAACCACTGGTCTATCATAATACGTACATTTATTTTGAAGGAAAGTACAGGTACAGTATATCATCTCGAGACAGGGTTGTATAAACATGAGTGGTTCTCATTTCCCTGTAAATAATAAATCTATGGCATCCTTGAATTACATTGTTACTTTATTGCAATACATTTGTCATGATAGTGTCACAAGGAAAACTTTGCTAAAGTTTCCATTAGTACAGATTGAAAAGGTCTATTGACATTTAATAACTGGACACTCAGTCCTAAAGATCACATTAAACCCCTTTTCTTATTTTAAGCATTGTTATACTTTAGCTATTGAAAAATGGCAGATCTACAAGCTCATATTGCTACGAGCTTGTAGACCTATTTTTGAAGAATTCTGAAAATGTGGCGCAAATCTTTGAATACATATTATTTCAGAGCGAAACCCAGAGGTCTAGACCAAAGGCAGCTGGGAATTGCCTTCCCAGCAGTGCCAGTTTCAGGGATGTTATGGTAGTTAGAATATCATAATTATACTGAGTCTAATATAGCAACTCATAATGTAATAACGGCACATAATGTAATAACAGTTCATAATGTGATAACCTAAATGTAGTAAAGGCCCATAATGTAGGCTAATAAGGTCACAATGTAATACATCATGAGAGCATAACATAATAATGGATTTTTGCATAATGTAATCATGTAATAATGTGTTACATGTAGCCGCTCAATTCACAGTTAATAATATAATTACGGGTCATATTGTTGAGAAAAGTTTTACATCGTATCAGTATCATGTCAGTATCACAGGCAGTATCATTACTGCCCGGAACTGGGCCTTGATGATCAGGCTTTCAACACTGGGTAGACCACACTTCTGCAGGACCTCAAGATTTGACACCTTATAGGTTATTAGTTCATAATGAATCGTTATTGTTGAGTTAAAACTCATAAATGGAGCATGGATCTTCTACAAGACACCTCAGACAACTTCTACAGTCTCAACAACTACATCTCCCAGAGTGCATCAGCTGCTAGATGGCTGCTGGTGCTCATTTGCCTGATTGAACCCCTGTTAAAGGCTGATGGTGGTGACACT
This sequence comes from Protomyctophum bolini, assembly GCF_963924005.1. Taxonomy (NCBI): domain Eukaryota; kingdom Metazoa; phylum Chordata; class Actinopteri; order Myctophiformes; family Myctophidae; genus Protomyctophum; species Protomyctophum bolini. The sequence continues at coordinate 36,054,594 of NC_137862.1, forward strand.
CAAACAAATATCAAACAAGATGGCGGAATAAACAAACCTATAAAGGCTGATACAGACAGCCACAGACACACACGTCCTTGTGTTTATTAATATAAGCCTTTATAACCAACCAAAGGGTGAAATAATGCACGTGCGTGCGTGCGTGAGTGCATGAGTGTGTGTGTGTGTGTGTGTGTGTGTGTGTGTGTGTGTGTGTGTGTGTGTGTGGTGCACATAGCAGTTACATCAACAGTGGATGATCCAAACACAAATCACTTTGACTAACGGACCAATGACGGACGGACTAGTTGAACAGGTGACCGGATCCAGTGGGCGGGGCTTTGGATTTAAATAGGAGCGGCCATGTTTTTTCCCAGCATGCTGTTTGGTTTGGGATCCACTTCATGTTGTCTGTGAGCAGAGCTGCTTGTTCCAAGGTAAGAAGCGTTTGTTTGAGAAACACGGTTTTATCCTTGAGCACTGTTGTTGTTTAGACATTAAGATGATTTATAGGACTGTTTATTGTTTAAACAGAGTATTTATAAGACTGTTGTTTATTGTGACACTAAATGGACAACAATGTCAGCAATGGTTGTCCTTTTATAGGACTCGTTCTTTGGCCTTGGGCCTCGATCACACAAAAAAACCATTTGTCTTGTCTGTTTAATGGCCGCCCCAATGCATTTCCAATGGGAGGCACATGCTTTGACCAAACATTTGTGTTTGATTTTGGGGGGCAATCAAACACATGCAGGCAGAGCCCAGAACATATGCTTATGTGTGACTGAGGCCTTGGGCCTTGATCGCAACAAAAGCATTGTCTTGTCTGTGAAAATGGCTGATCTACAAGCTCACAATGCATTGTGAATGTGATGTGACACATTGTGAGCTTTTAGATCTGCTATTTTCAAAAGGTTTTTTTCTGTTCAAAATGACCAAGTATGCAGATTGTCCCATTTGAAATGTTTAAGTACATTTTGATGCCAAAACCTTTTAACTTTGACTCAAGTTATATAATGTAGATTTTGAAGTTTAGAAGTTTTTTTTACCAATATCTTAAAGGGACAATTCACTTTAAAAAACTAACTTTTTGTCATTGTATTATCTACTCGGGTTTATGTGAACACTACAGACAGTTTTAAAGCTAAAATGAATATTTAAATACTGAATCAAGCAACTTAAAAGCTGTCTGCAGTGTTCACATAAGCCTGAGTAGACGATAAAGTGAAATATTATATGAATTTTACAATGTATGAAATCTGGATAAAGAGTAATGTTGTTTTTATTTATGTCTTGCAGGTTAATCATGTGACCTTGGTGTCATGTGTGACCTTGGATGGGGTCATCAGGAGATGGCTGGTATTGATAATAGAGTGTCTACTCGGCTGGGCTGAAACGTATAACGGTGTCAACGAACGCTCCCTGAGATTACGAGGCGTACGGTGCTCGGGACGTATTGTGCCATACAACCTACGCGGCTCTATTAATACCGGCTATCTTCAACTGAGCGACGGAAGCCCCCCAATGGTATGTACCTGGATTACATGTGGCTGTAGTAGAAACAAGGGCAGTGTCACCATTACATGTCAAGTTGACCATTCATTGTCATACATATGATTTTACATATGTTTGGGTGAAAAACCTTACTGAGGTTTTTATGTGTTTTTAGTATTTCAATGTGTCCATGATTTCATGGACACTTCCTACCCAGACTACAATTCCCATAATGCTTTGGTGCACTGCTCCTTGTGCATAGGGGAGGGCTGTCTTACTGAGACAACATGTAGTCTAGGGAGGAAGTGAGCCCATTGTCCATGACATCATGGAGCCCATGGACACTTTTGAAATACTACATATATAAAAACGACGATTACCCACATAAAAAACCCAGGAAAGTGTTTCTTGTCTCCCAAACATCATTAAAATAAGCTCTGGTTGCAAAAGGGGTGAAGTCGCCGTTTAATGGGTTGAATCATTAAAGCTGCTATAAGCAATATGTCAAATGTAATTACTTTAAAAAAAATTGGTATTCAGACTGCCAGCAATGGGTAAAACAATATTGTCTCTGACACATCTTGGGGCCACAATCTGCATTCAAAGATGTTCCTAGCTTTGTCATTGGTCGATTTGCCTGTCTACTTCCTGATTGGTCAGTCATTTTGACCGGGTTCTTTTTTTTTTCTCTGACCAATGACAAAGCTTCTAGGAATATCTTTGACTGCAGATTGTGGCCCCTAGATGTATTGCAGAGACTAAATGATGTGTGTTTTACTCATTGCTGAATGAAATAAAAATCATTAAAATTGACATTATTGCTTATAGGAGCTTTAATCACAATTTGTGACAATAATAAAGTAAGATATTGGTGACACAGCTTTCAGTGACTGTTATGACTTACAAAATGTCATCCTGTAGGCCGACAACTAAATAGATATATTTTTTTCTTGTCATTTCAGAACGTGAAGCTGACAAGGCGACGTCGGTATTGAAGGTACAGTGCTGTTGCCACTCCTGGGTGCTGTTGGCAGTGAAGGTTAGTAATGAACCTTTTGATTCCTGATGCTTGTGTAAGTGGGCTACATGCTACATGCTACCATACCATAGGTTGTCATTCGCACCGTGTATCGTTTCACGTAATCTGTGTATAATGCCACTCTACATCACATGCCGCAATGTGATTTATGTATTGTTTAACATAATTTACGGGTAAAGCTGTCGCGTCACGTCACATCACATTATGTATGTTCTGTTGTAGTCTTTCTGTGCTGTTTTCTGTGTCGAGTTATTAGAATTTCTATTTCCTTTCTCTTTTAATAAAAAAAAGTTTTTTATTTTATTTCTCCTTGCCCATTGCCCTAGTTCTTCACTAGTGGACTGTGTGTACAAAATGTGATTTGGCGTCATGCAACTTATTTCCGGTATCATTATGGTAGCATGTAGCCTGCTTAACACTGTTTACAGCCTTCTATGCTGTAGATCTGTCCAAACTAACAGGAAGAAAATTATGGCAGATTTTCTTCGTTGGTTAGTTTGTTTTGTTTAGTGCTGATATTGAAGGTAAGTGGGCGTAGTTTATTATCTTTTGATGTCGGGCAGAAACCTTGTATCTCCATAGTTCAACCTTTTGTAAATTAATTTCCTTACTTGGTCATGCTACAGTGTCACACACTAAAGTAGCAAATAGCTGATCTACAAGCTCACGATGCAAAGATCATCCATTATTGAATATAACCTATTAGTATCGAACATGCACGGTTTCTACCCCGACCTTTCATCTTCTCTTCTATTCTTTGCTTTAATAAAGTTATTGTTTTTTCTGGTCAGAGTTTTTAATCGCATTTTGCTTTATTTTTCATAAGTAATTTCTTCTTTCATATCTATCACTAGTTCTTCACTAGTGTATGTGGTGCGTGTGTCGGGTCGTGTCTCTCATACAGTTTCTAATCATTTGATTGGAGCTGTATCGTTTCACGTCATTTGCGTTGTGTCATTTGCTGGTAAAGCGCCATCACGTCAGTTCACATCAGATATGAACACAGGCCGGTATGTGATGTGCATTTATGTGATATTTTTATGTGATTATTTCACAAATTGCGGATAGCTCGTTGCACGCCATGCACTCTGTTCATTGCTCTTGTGTTCTAATGTCATCCTCAGTGTTGTATGTATGTTGTGTTCTCATGTTCATAGTATTGCTGACAAATACTGGGGTCCAAAGAATGCTTCTGCCATTGCATAATTTGCACCTCGTATAATTTGTCAATCGTCCACAAATGGCATAAATTGTAATGTATATTTAAATGTGGGCAATTCTTTTGAAAACATGTAGATTTTAAAATAGAAATGTGGGACAACTGGCTAGAAAGACTGGCCACAAACCTAAGGCCAACTGCTTGGGCGGAGACCAAGAATCTTTTTGTTTTGTTCATGTTCATAAAGCGCTCCAAGTGCTTTAAGTGAGAAGTCCAGCAGCAAACCTCTAGGTCATAAGAGCATTGTTTGTGCTACATTATCAGATCCAATTTGTGAGTATAAAGCTTCATCTAAGCCCACATCACATATGAACACAGGCCCGGTATGTGATGTGTGTTTATGTCTCGTATCATTTCACATTGGTGAGTAAGGCTTCATCACGTCATCCCCACATCACATGATGAATTTAGGGCTAGGGTTAGGTATGTGATGTGGATTGATGTGATGTATGTCTTTTATAATGTGCGAGTGAAGCTTCATCGTGTCAGTTCACATCACATTATGTGGTGTGTATTGATATGATTTATTTATGCTGCCATTTGCAGCTAAAACTTAATTCATGCCGGTCAGTAGGCGAGGCATTGACGATGGGCCTATGACCCAAAGGTTTTCTGCTGCACTTTTCACTTTTAGCACTTTGCAGCTCTTTATGAGCACGGAAAAATAAAATATTTTCTTAGTTTATGTCTGAGGAGTTTTCCTTAGTCTTCTTCTCGATTTCAATTGTAAGACATAATCATGGCTATCATTTATAGTCCATTATGATTCAAATTATTATGAATGTGATTGCTTTTGGACCTGTAAATTACAACAAAACAAACTAAGGCACTGGTGTGGTACTACTGGTTTACCAGAATGGGGTTCAACTCCCTGCGGTGCCCTCAATTTGTTGTATTTACATGGTTCATTTTCTGCTCATTGTTGCCTTTTCAGAGATGATAACCCCCAGGTTCTTTACTGCGTTTGTACTCTCTACATTTGGGTTACAAGTCTATTTAGGGACAAGCCCGAAGGTACTCTTGGTTTTCTCTTCTCCTTCCACCAAAAATGGCAGTCCACGGTCACACTCGGCAGTCAGTTGGGGGTTGGGGGTCCATATTAGAAGTCCATGGAACTTTTTTTCAGTATGCCGTTTTTCATTTTGGAGGATTTGAAAAAATAGACTAATCATTCCAAGATCATGGACTATAGCCCATGGTCTCGGGATGATTTTCGTTCCATAGTGAGGCGGCATAGCTAACCTATCGTTCATTTTATGACGTAAGCGCCAAATTTGGCAGAAGTTTTGACAGATATATTGGTAACGAAACTGGATATTGGGCCATCCCAAATTCTTATTCTGGTGGGTGTGGCAGCCATTTTTCAAAATGGCCGCCAGCGGTTTTGTCAAATCTTCCTAAACGTCCCTCTAGCAGCTACAATATTTGCTGTAGAAGACTGAAATGTTGCATGAAGGTCATGTGCTTTCAGACCAATTGGCTAAAAGGGGTGGGGGAGATGCAATGGGAGTGGCCTATCATAAAATGTGCATAACTTCCAAGTAGACATACAAATTTTGTTTTCATTATTACATTTATTTTCAAAAATGATGAAAAACGGCGCGCTATAGTATGCCGTACGATATGGGCTATAGCCCATGGTCCAAAATGATGAGAAACGAGGCTAACCTTTTTTTCCAAAATTTCAAAAAACATGGGCTATAACCCATCGTTTTTGTCATTTCGTCATTTTTTTCAAATCGTCAAAAATGATGAAAAACGGCGCGCTATAGTATGCCGTACGATATGGGCTATAGCCCATGGTCCAAAATGATGAGAAACGAGGCTAACTTTTTTTTTCAAAATTTCAAAAACATGGGCTATAACCCATCGTTTTTGTCATTTCGTCATTTTTTTCAAATCCTCAAAATTGATGAAAAACGGCGCGCTATAGTATGCCGTACGATATGGGCTATAGCCCATGGTCCAAAATGATGAGAAACGAGGCTAACTTTTTTTTTCAAAATTTCAAAAAACATGGGCTATAACCCATCGTTTTTGTCATTTCGTCATTTTTTTCAAATCCTCAAAAATGATGAAAAACGGCGCGCTATAGTATGCCGTACGATATGGGCTATAGCCCATGGTCCAAAATGATGAGAAACAAGGCTAACTTTTTTTTTCAAAATTTCAAAAACATGGGCTATAACCCATCGTTTTTGTCATTTCGTCATTTTTTTCAAATCCTCAAAAATGATGAAAAACGGCGCGCTATAGTATGCCGTACAATATGGGCTATAGCCCATGGTCCAATGATGAGAAACGAGGCTAACTTTTTTTTTTCAAAATTTCAAAAAACATGGGCTATAACCCATCGTTTTTGTCATTTCGTAATTTTTTTCAAATCCTCAAAAATGATGAAAAACGGCGCGCTATAGTATGCCGTACGATATGGGCTATAGCCCATGGTCCAAAATGATGAGAAACGAGGCTAACTTTTTTTTTCAAAATTTCAAAAACATGGGCTATAACCCATCGTTTTTGTCATTTCTTAATTTTTTTCAAATCCTCAAAAATGATGAAAAACGGCGCGCTATAGTATGCCGTACGATATGGGCTATAGCCCATGGTCCAAAATGATGAGAAACGAGGCTAACTTTTTTTTTCAAAATTTCAAAACATGCGCTATAACCCATCGTTTTTGTCATTTCGTCATTTTTTTCAAATCCTCAAAAATGATGAAAAACGGCGCGCTATAGTATGCCGTACGATATGGGCTATAGCCCATGGTCCAAAATGATGAGAAACGAGGCTAACTTTTTTTTTCAAAATTTCAAAAACATGGGCTATAACCCATCGTTTTTGTCATTTCGTCATTTTTTTCAAATCCTCAAAAATGATGAAAAACGGCGCGCTATAGTATGCCGTACGATATGGGCTATAGCCCATGGTCCAAAATGATGAGAAACGAGGCTAACTTTTTTTTTCAAAATTTCAAAAAACATGGGCTATAACCCATCGTTTTTGTCATTTTGTCATTTTTTTCAAATCGTCAAAAATGATGAAAAACGGCGCGCTATAGTATGCCGTACGATATGGGCTATAGCCCATGGTCCAAAATGATGAGAAACGAGGCTAACTTCTTTTTTTCAAAATTTCAAAAACATGGGCTATAACCCATCGTTTTTGTCATTTCGTCATTTTTTTCAAATCCTCAAAAATGATGAAAAACGGCGCGCTATAGTATGCCGTACGATATGGGCTATAGCCCATGGTCCAAAATGATGAGAAACGAGGCTAACTTTTTTTTCCAAAATTTCAAAAAACATGGGCTATAACCCATCGTTTTTGTCATTTCGTCATTTTTTTCAAATCCTCAAAAATGATGAAAAACGGCGCGCTATAGTATGCTGTACGATATGGGCTATAGCCCATGGTCCAAAATGATGAGAAACGAGGCTAACTTTTTTTTTCAAAATTTCAAAAACATGGGCTATAACCCATCGTTTTTGTCATTTCGTCATTTTTTTCAAATCCTCAAAAATGATGAAAAACGGCGCGCTATAGTATGCCGTACGATATGGGCTATAGCCCATGGTCCAAAATGATGAGAAACGAGGCTAACTTTTTTTTTCAAAATTTCAAAAACATGGGCTATAACCCATCGTTTTTGTCATTTCGTCATTTTTTTCAAATCCTCAAAAATGATGAAAAACGGCGCGCTATAGTATGCCGTACGATATGGGCTATAGCCCATGGTCCAAAATGATGAGAAACGAGGCTAACTTTTTTTTCCAAAATTTCAAAAAACATGGGCTATAACCCATCGTTTTTGTCATTTCGTCATTTTTTTAAAATCCTCAAAAATGATGAAAAACGGCGCGCTATAGTATGCCGTACAATATGGGCTATAGCCCATGGTCCAAAATGATGAGAAACGAGGCTAACTTTTTTTTTCAAAATTTCAAAAAACATGGGCTATAACCCATCGTTTTTGTCATTTCGTCATTTTTTTCAAATCCTCAAAAATGATGAAAAACGGCGCGCTATAGTATGCCGTACGATATGGGCTATAGCCCATGGTCCAAAATGATGAGAAACGAGGCTAACTTTTTTTTTTCAAAATTTCAAAAAACATGGGCTATAACCCATCGTTTTTGTCATTTCGTCATTTTTTTCAAATCGTCAAAAATGATGAAAAACGGCGCGCTATAGTATGTCGTACGATATGGGCTATAGCCCATGGTCCAAAATGATGAGAAACGAGGCTAACTTTTTGTTTCAAAATTTCAAAAAACATGGGCTATAACCCATCGTTTTTGTCATTTCGTCATTTTTTTCAAATCGTCAAAAATGATGAAAAACGGCGCGCTATAGTATGCCGTACGATATGGGCTATAGCCCATGGTCCAAAATGATGAAAAACGAGGCTAACTTTTTTTTTCAAAATTTCAAAAACATGGGCTATAACCCATCGTTTTTGTCATTTCGTCATTTTTTTCAAATCCTCAAAAATGATGAAAAACGGCGCGCTATAGTATGCCGTACGATATGGGCTATAGCCCATGGTCCAAAATTATGAGAAACGAGGCTAACTTTTTTTTTCAAAATTTCAAAAAACATGGGCTATAACCCATCGTTTTTGTCATTTCGTCATTTTTTTCAAATCCTCAAAAATGATGAAAAACGGCGCGCTATAGTATGCCGTACGATATGGGCTATAGCCCATGGTCCAAAATGATGAGAAACGAGGCTAACTTTTTTTTCCAAAATTTCAAAAACATGGGCTATAACCCATCGTTTTTGTCATTTTTTTCAAATCCTCAAAAATGATGAAAAACGGCGCGCTATAGTATGCCGTACGATATGGGCTATAGCCCATGGTCCAAAATGATGAGAAACGAGGCTAACTTTTTTTTTCAAAATTTCAAAAACATGGGCTATAACCCATCGTTTTTGTCATTTCGTCATTTTTTTCAAATCCTCAAAAATGATGAAAAACGGCGCGCTATAGTATGCCGTACGATATGGGCTATAGCCCATGGTCCAAAATGATGAGAAACGAGGCTAACTTTTTTTTTCAAAATTTCAAAAACATGGGCTATAACCCATCGTTTTTGTCATTTCGTCATTTTTTTCAAATCCTCAAAAATGATGAAAAACGGCGCGCTATAGTATGCCGTACGATATGGGCTATAGCCCATGGTCCAAAATGATGAGAAACGAGGCTAACTTTTTTTTTCAAAATTTCAAAAACATGGGCTATAACCCATCGTTTTTGTCATTTCGTCATTTTTTTCAAATCCTCAAAAATGATGAAAAACGGCGCGCTATAGTATGCCGTACGATATGGGCTATAGCCCATGGTCCAAAATGATGAGAAACGAGGCTAACTTTTTTTTTCAAAATTTCAAAAAACATGGGCTATAACCCATCGTTTTTGTCATTTCGTCATTTTTTTCAAATCCTCAAAAATGATGAAAAACGGCGCGCTATAGTATGCCGTACAATATGGGCTATAGCCCATGGTCCAAAATGATGAGAAACGAGGCTAACTTTTTTTTTCAAAATTTCAAAAAACATGGGCTATAACCCATCGTTTTTGTCATTTCGTCATTTTTTTTAAATCCTCAAAAATGATGAAAAACGGCGCGCTATAGTATGCCGTACGATATGGGCTATAGCCCATGGTCCAAAATGATGAGAAACGAGGCTAACTTTTTTTTTCAAAATTTCAATAAACATGGGCTATAACCCATCGTTTTTGTCATTTCGTCATTTTTTTCAAATCGTCAAAAATGATGAAAAACGGCGCGCTATAGTATGCCGTACGATATGGGCTATAGCCCATGGTCCAAAATGATGAGAAACGAGGCTAACTTTTTTTTTTAAATTTCAAAAACATGGGCTATAACCCATCGTTTTTGTCATTTCGTCATTTTTTTCAAATCCTCAAAAATGATGAAAAACGGCGCACTATAGTATGCCGTACGATATGGGCTATAGCCCATGGTCCAAAATGATGAGAAACGAGGCTAACTTTTTTTTTCAAAATTTCAAAAAACATGGGCTATAACCCATCGTTTTTGTCATTTCGTCATTTTTTTCAAATCCTCAAAAATGATGAAAAACGGCGCGCTATAGTATGCCGTACGATATGGGCTATAGCCCATGGTCCAAAATGATGAGAAACGAGGCTAACTTTTTTTTTCAAAATTTCAAAAACATGGGCTATAACCCATCGTTTTTGTCATTTCGTAATTTTTTTCAAATCCTCAAAAATGATGAAAAACGGCGCGCTATAGTATGCCGTACGATATGGGCTATAGCCCATGGTCCAAAATGATGAGAAACGAGGCTAACTTTTTTTTTCAAAATTTCAAAAACATGGGCTATAACCCATCGTTTTTGTCATTTCGTCATTTTTTTCAAATCCTCAAAAATGATGAAAAACGGCGCGCTATATTATGCCGTACGATATGGGCTATAGCCCATGGTCCAAAATGATGAGAAACGAGGCTAACTTTTTTTTTCAAAATTTCAAAAAATATGGGCTATAACCCATCGTTTTTGTCATTTCGTCATTTTTTTCAAATCCTCAAAAATGATGAAAAACGGCGCGCTATAGTATGCCGTACGATATGGGCTATAGCCCATGGTCCAAAATGATGAGAAACGAGGCTAACTTTTTTTTTCAAAATTTCAAAAACATGGGCTATAACCCATCGTTTTTGTCATTTCGTCATTTTTTTCAAATCCTCAAAAATGATGAAAAACGGCGCACTATAGTATGCCGTACGATATGGGCTATAGCCCATGGTCCAAAATGATGAGAAACGAGGCTAACTTTTTTTTCCAAAATTTCAAAAAACATGGGCTATAACCCATCGTTTTTGTCATTTTGTCATTTTTTTCAAATCGTCAAAAATGATGAAAAACGGCGCGCTATAGTATGCCGTACGATATGGGCTATAGCCCATGGTCCAAAATGATGAGAAACGAGGCTAACTTTTTTTTTCAAAATTTCAAAAACATGGGCTATAACCCATCGTTTTTGTCATTTCGTAATTTTTTCAAATCCTCAAAAATGATGAAAAACGGCGCGCTATAGTATGCCGTACGATATGGGCTATAGCCCATGGTCCAAAATGATGAGAAACGAGGCTAACTTTTTTTTTCAAAATTTCAAAAAACATGGGCTATAACCCATCGTTTTTGTCATTTCGTCATTTTTTTCAAATCGTCAAAAATGATGAAAAACGGCGCGCTATAGTATGCCGTACGATATGGGCTATAGCCCATGGTCCAAAATGATGAGAAACGAGGCTAACTTTTTTTTTCAAAATTTCAAAAACATGGGCTATAACCCATCGTTTTTGTCATTTCGTCATTTTTTTCAAATCCTCAAAATTGATGAAAAACGGCGCGCTATAGTATGCCGTACGATATGGGCTATAGCCCATGGTCCAAAATGATGAGAAACGAGGCTAACTTTTTTTTTCAAAATTTCAAAAAACATGGGCTATAACCCATCGTTTTTGTCATTTCGTCATTTTTTTCAAATCCTCAAAAATGATGAAAAACGGCGCGCTATAGTATGCCGTACGATATGGGCTATAGCCCATGGTCCAAAATGATGAGAAACAAGGCTAACTTTTTTTTTCAAAATTTCAAAAACATGGGCTATAACCCATCGTTTTTGTCATTTCGTCATTTTTTTCAAATCCTCAAAAATGATGAAAAACGGCGCGCTATAGTATGCCGTACAATATGGGCTATAGCCCATGGTCCAATGATGAGAAACGAGGCTAACTTTTTTTTCAAAATTTCAAAAAACATGGGCTATAACCCATCGTTTTTGTCATTTCGTAATTTTTTTCAAATCCTCAAAAATGATGAAAAACGGCGCGCTATAGTATGCCGTACGATATGGGCTATAGCCCATGGTCCAAAATGATGAGAAACGAGGCTAACTTTTTTTTTCAAAATTTCAAAAACATGGGCTATAACCCATCGTTTTTGTCATTTCTTCATTTTTTTCAAATCCTCAAAAATGATGAAAAACGGCGCGCTATAGTATGCCGTACGATATGGGCTATAGCCCATGGTCCAAAATGATGAGAAACGAGGCTAACTTTTTTTTTCAAAATTTCAAAACATGCGCTATAACCCATCGTTTTTGTCATTTCGTCATTTTTTTCAAATCCTCAAAAATGATGAAAAACGGCGCGCTATAGTATGCCGTACGATATGGGCTATAGCCCATGGTCCAAAATGATGAGAAACGAGGCTAACTTTTTTTTTCAAAATTTCAAAAACATGGGCTATAACCCATCGTTTTTGTCATTTCGTCATTTTTTTCAAATCCTCAAAAATGATGAAAAACGGCGCGCTATAGTATGCCGTACGATATGGGCTATAGCCCATGGTCCAAAATGATGAGAAACGAGGCTAACTTTTTTTTTCAAAATTTCAAAAAACATGGGCTATAACCCATCGTTTTTGTCATTTTGTCATTTTTTTCAAATCGTCAAAAATGATGAAAAACGGCGCGCTATAGTATGCCGTACGATATGGGCTATAGCCCATGGTCCAAAATGATGAGAAACGAGGCTAACTTCTTTTTTTCAAAATTTCAAAAACATGGGCTATAACCCATCGTTTTTGTCATTTTGTCATTTTTTTCAAATCCTCAAAAATGATGAAAAACGGCGCGCTATAGTATGCCGTACGATATGGGCTATAGCCCATGGTCCAAAATGATGAGAAACGAGGCTAACTTTTTTTTCCAAAATTTCAAAAAACATGGGCTATAACCCATCGTTTTTGTCATTTCGTCATTTTTTTCAAATCCTCAAAAATGATGAAAAACGGCGCGCTATAGTATGCTGTACGATATGGGCTATAGCCCATGGTCCAAAATGATGAGAAACGAGGCTAACTTTTTTTTTCAAAATTTCAAAAACATGGGCTATAACCCATCGTTTTTGTCATTTCGTCATTTTTTTCAAATCCTCAAAAATGATGAAAAACGGCGCGCTATAGTATGCCGTACGATATGGGCTATAGCCCATGGTCCAAAATGATGAGAAACGAGGCTAACTTTTTTTTTCAAAATTTCAAAAACATGGGCTATAACCCATCGTTTTTGTCATTTCGTCATTTTTTTCAAATCCTCAAAAATGATGAAAAACGGCGCGCTATAGTATGCCGTACGATATGGGCTATAGCCCATGGTCCAAAATGATGAGAAACGAGGCTAACTTTTTTTTTCAAAATTTCAAAAAACATGGGCTATAACCCATCGTTTTTGTCATTTCGTCATTTTTTTAAAATCCTCAAAAATGATGAAAAACGGCGCGCTATAGTATGCCGTACAATATGGGCTATAGCCCATGGTCCAAAATGATGAGAAACGAGGCTAACTTTTTTTTTCAAAATTTCAAAAAACATGGGCTATAACCCATCGTTTTTGTCATTTCGTCATTTTTTTCAAATCCTCAAAAATAATGAAAAACGGCGCGCTATAGTATGCCGTACGATATGGGCTATAGCCCATGGTCCAAAATGATGAGAAACGAGGCTAACTTTTTTTTTTCAAAATTTCAAAAAACATGGGCTATAACCCATCGTTTTTGTCATTTCGTCATTTTTTCAAATCGTCAAAAATGATGAAAAACGGCGCGCTATAGTATGTCGTACGATATGGGCTATAGCCCATGGTCCAAAATGATGAGAAACGAGGCTAACTTTTTGTTTCAAAATTTCAAAAAACATGGCTATAACCCATCGTTTTTGTCATTTCGTCATTTTTTTCAAATCGTCAAAAATGATGAAAAACGGCGCGCTATAGTATGCCGTACGATATGGGCTATAGCCATGGTCCAAAATATGATGAAAAACGAGGCTAACTTTTTTTTTCAAAATTTCAAAAACATGGGCTATAACCCATCGTTTTTGTCATTTCGTCATTTTTTTCAAATCCTCAAAAATGATGAAAAACGGCGCGCTATAGTATGCCGTACGATATGGGCTATAGCCCATGGTCCAAAATTATGAGAAACGAGGCTAACTTTTTTTTTCAAAATTTCAAAAAACATGGGCTATAACCCATCGTTTTTGTCATTTCGTCATTTTTTTCAAATCCTCAAAAATGATGAAAAACGGCGCGCTATAGTATGCCGTACGATATGGGCTATAGCCCATGGTCCAAAATGATGAGAAACGAGGCTAACTTTTTTTTCCAAAATTTCAAAAACATGGGCTATAACCCATCGTTTTTGTCATTTTTTTCAAATCCTCAAAAATGATGAAAAACGGCGCGCTATAGTATGCCGTACGATATGGGCTATAGCCCATGGTCCAAAATGATGAGAAACGAGGCTAACTTTTTTTTTCAAAATTTCAAAAACATGGGCTATAACCCATCGTTTTTGTCATTTCGTCATTTTTTTCAAATCCTCAAAAATGATGAAAAACGGCGCGCTATAGTATGCCGTACGATATGGGCTATAGCCCATGGTCCAAAATGATGAGAAACGAGGCTAACTTTTTTTTTCAAAATTTCAAAAACATGGGCTATAACCCATCGTTTTTGTCATTTCGTCATTTTTTTCAAATCCTCAAAAATGATGAAAAACGGCGCGCTATAGTATGCCGTACGATATGGGCTATAGCCCATGGTCCAAAATGATGAGAAACGAGGCTAACTTTTTTTTTCAAAATTTCAAAAACATGGGCTATAACCCATCGTTTTTGTCATTTCGTCATTTTTTTCAAATCCTCAAAAATGATGAAAAACGGCGCGCTATAGTATGCCGTACGATATGGGCTATAGCCCATGGTCCAAAATGATGAGAAACGAGGCTAACTTTTTTTTTCAAAATTTCAAAAAACATGGGCTATAACCCATCGTTTTTGTCATTTCGTCATTTTTTTCAAATCCTCAAAAATGATGAAAAACGGCGCGCTATAGTATGCCGTACAATATGGGCTATAGCCCATGGTCCAAAATGATGAGAAACGAGGCTAACTTTTTTTTTCAAAATTTCAAAAAACATGGGCTATAACCCATCGTTTTTGTCATTTCGTCATTTTTTTTAAATCCTCAAAAATGATGAAAAACGGCGCGCTATAGTATGCCGTACGATATGGGCTATAGCCCATGGTCCAAAATGATGAGAAACGAGGCTAACTTTTTTTTTCAAAATTTCAAAAAACATGGGCTATAACCCATCGTTTTTGTCATTTCGTCATTTTTTTCAAATCGTCAAAAATGATGAAAAACGGCGCGCTATAGTATGCCGTACGATATGGGCTATAGCCCATGGTCCAAAATGATGAGAAACGAGGCTAACTTTTTTTTTCAAAATTTCAAAAACATGGGCTATAACCCATCGTTTTTGTCATTTCGTCATTTTTTTCAAATCCTCAAAAATGATGAAAAACGGCGCACTATAGTATGCCGTACGATATGGGCTATAGCCCATGGTCCAAAATGATGAGAAACGAGGCTAACTTTTTTTTTCAAAATTTCAAAAAACATGGGCTATAACCCATCGTTTTTGTCATTTCGTCATTTTTTTCAAATCCTCAAAAATGATGAAAAACGGCGCGCTACAGTATGCCGTACGATATGGGCTATAGCCCATGGTCCAAAATGATGAGAAACGAGGCTAACTTTTTTTTTCAAAATTTCAAAAACATGGGCTATAACCCATCGTTTTTGTCATTTCGTAATTTTTTTCAAATCCTCAAAAATGATGAAAAACGGCGCGCTATAGTATGCCGTACGATATGGGCTATAGCCCATGGTCCAAAATGATGAGAAACGAGGCTAACTTTTTTTTTCAAAATTTCAAAAACATGGGCTATAACCCATCGTTTTTGTCATTTCGTCATTTTTTTCAAATCCTCAAAAATGATGAAAAACGGCGCGCTATATTATGCCGTACGATATGGGCTATAGCCCATGGTCCAAAATGATGAGAAACGAGGCTAACTTTTTTTTTCAAAATTTCAAAAAACATGGGCTATAACCCATCGTTTTTGTCATTTCGTCATTTTTTTCAAATCCTCAAAAATGATGAAAAACGGCGCGCTATAGTATGCCGTACGATATGGGCTATAGCCCATGGTCCAAAATGATGAGAAACGAGGCTAACTTTTTTTTTCAAAATTTCAAAAACATGGGCTATAACCCATCGTTTTTGTCATTTCGTCATTTTTTTCAAATCCTCAAAAATGATGAAAAACGGCGCACTATAGTATGCCGTACGATATGGGCTATAGCCCATGGTCCAAAATGATGAGAAACGAGGCTAACTTTTTTTTTCAAAATTTCAAAAAACATGGGCTATAACCCATCGTTTTTGTCATTTTGTCATTTTTTTCAAATCGTCAAAAATGATGAAAAACGGCGCGCTATAGTATGCCGTACGATATGGGCTATAGCCCATGGTCCAAAATGATGAGAAACGAGGCTAACTTTTTTTTTCAAAATTTCAAAAACATGGGCTATAACCCATCGTTTTTGTCATTTCGTAATTTTTTCAAATCCTCAAAAATGATGAAAAACGGCGCGCTATAGTATGCCGTACGATATGGGCTATAGCCCATGGTCCAAAATGATGAGAAACGAGGCTAACTTTTTTTTTCAAAATTTCAAAAACATGGGCTATAACCCATCGTTTTTGTCATTTCGTCATTTTTTTCAAATCCTCAAAAATGATGAAAAACGGCGCGCTATAGTATGCCGTACGATATGGGCTATAGCCCATGGTCCAAAATGATGAGAAACGAGGCTAACTTTTTTTTTCAAAATTTCAAAAACATGGGCTATAACCCATCGTTTTTGTCATTTCGTCATTTTTTTCAAATCCTCAAAAATGATGAAAAACGGCGCGCTATAGTATGCCGTACGATATGGGCTATAGCCCATGGTCCAAAATGATGAGAAACGAGGCTAACTTTTTTTTTCAAAATTTCAAAAACATGGGCTATAACCCATCGTTTTTGTCATTTCGTCATTTTTTTCAAATCCTCAAAAATGATGAAAAACGGCGCGCTATAGTATGCCGTACGATATGGGCTATAGCCCATGGTCCAAAATGATGAGAAACGAGGCTAACTTTTTTTTTCAAAATTTCAAAAAACATGGGCTATAACCCATCGTTTTTGTCATTTCGTCATTTTTTTCAAATCCTCAAAAATGATGAAAAACGGCGCGCTATAGTATGCCGTACAATATGGGCTATAGCCCATGGTCCAAAATGATGAGAAACGAGGCTAACTTTTTTTTTCAAAATTTCAAAAAACATGGGCTATAACCCATCGTTTTTGTCATTTCGTCATTTTTTTTAAATCCTCAAAAATGATGAAAAACGGCGCGCTATAGTATGCCGTACGATATGGGCTATAGCCCATGGTCCAAAATGATGAGAAACGAGGCTAACTTTTTTTTTCAAAATTTCAAAAAACATGGGCTATAACCCATCGTTTTTGTCATTTCGTCATTTTTTTCAAATCGTCAAAAATGATGAAAAACGGCGCGCTATAGTATGCCGTACGATATGGGCTATAGCCCATGGTCCAAAATGATGAGAAACGAGGCTAACTTTTTTTTTCAAAATTTCAAAAACATGGGCTATAACCCATCGTTTTTGTCATTTCGTCATTTTTTTCAAATCCTCAAAAATGATGAAAAACGGCGCACTATAGTATGCCGTACGATATGGGCTATAGCCCATGGTCCAAAATGATGAGAAACGAGGCTAACTTTTTTTTTCAAAATTTCAAAAAACATGGGCTATAACCCATCGTTTTTGTCATTTCGTCATTTTTTTCAAATCCTCAAAAATGATGAAAAACGGCGCGCTACAGTATGCCGTACGATATGGGCTATAGCCCATGGTCCAAAATGATGAGAAACGAGGCTAACTTTTTTTTTCAAAATTTCAAAAACATGGGCTATAACCCATCGTTTTTGTCATTTCGTAATTTTTTTCAAATCCTCAAAAATGATGAAAAACGGCGCGCTATAGTATGCCGTACGATATGGGCTATAGCCCATGGTCCAAAATGATGAGAAACGAGGCTAACTTTTTTTTTCAAAATTTCAAAAACATGGGCTATAACCCATCGTTTTTGTCATTTCGTCATTTTTTTCAAATCCTCAAAAATGATGAAAAACGGCGCGCTATATTATGCCGTACGATATGGGCTATAGCCCATGGTCCAAAATGATGAGAAACGAGGCTAACTTTTTTTTTCAAAATTTCAAAAAACATGGGCTATAACCCATCGTTTTTGTCATTTCGTCATTTTTTTCAAATCCTCAAAAATGATGAAAAACGGCGCGCTATAGTATGCCGTACGATATGGGCTATAGCCCATGGTCCAAAATGATGAGAAACGAGGCTAACTTTTTTTTTCAAAATTTCAAAAACATGGGCTATAACCCATCGTTTTTGTCATTTCGTCATTTTTTTCAAATCCTCAAAAATGATGAAAAACGGCGCACTATAGTATGCCGTACGATATGGGCTATAGCCCATGGTCCAAAATGATGAGAAACGAGGCTAACTTTTTTTTTCAAAATTTCAAAAAACATGGGCTATAACCCATCGTTTTTGTCATTTTGTCATTTTTTTCAAATCGTCAAAAATGATGAAAAACGGCGCGCTATAGTATGCCGTACGATATGGGCTATAGCCCATGGTCCAAAATGATGAGAAACGAGGCTAACTTTTTTTTTCAAAATTTCAAAAACATGGGCTATAACCCATCGTTTTTGTCATTTCGTAATTTTTTCAAATCCTCAAAAATGATGAAAAACGGCGCGCTATAGTATGCCGTACGATATGGGCTATAGCCCATGGTCCAAAATGATGAGAAACGAGGCTAACTTTTTTTTTCAAAATTTCAAAAAACATGGGCTATAACCCATCGTTTTTGTCATTTCGTCATTTTTTTCAAATCGTCAAAAATGATGAAAAACGGCGCGCTATAGTATGCCGTACGATATGGGCTATAGCCCATGGTCCAAAATGATGAGAAACGAGGCTAACTTTTTTTTTCAAAATTTCAAAAACATGGGCTATAACCCATCGTTTTTGTCATTTCGTCATTTTTTTCAAATCCTCAAAATTGATGAAAAACGGCGCGCTATAGTATGCCGTACGATATGGGCTATAGCCCATGGTCCAAAATGATGAGAAACGAGGCTAACTTTTTTTTTCAAAATTTCAAAAAACATGGGCTATAACCCATCGTTTTTGTCATTTCGTCATTTTTTTCAAATCCTCAAAAATGATGAAAAACGGCGCGCTATAGTATGCCGTACGATATGGGCTATAGCCCATGGTCCAAAATGATGAGAAACGAGGCTAACTTTTTTTTTCAAAATTTCAAAAACATGGGCTATAACCCATCGTTTTTGTCATTTCGTCTTTTTTTTCAAATCCTCAAAAATGATGAAAAACGGCGCGCTATAGTATGCCGTACGATATGGGCTATAGCCCATGGTCCAAAATGATGAGAAACGAGGCTAACTTTTTTTTTCAAAATTTCAAAAACATGGGCTATAACCCATCGTTTTTGTCATTTCGTCATTTTTTTCAAATCCTCAAAAATGATGAAAAACGGCGCGCTATAGTATGCCGTACGATATGGGCTATAGCCCATGGTCCAAAATGATGAGAAACGAGGCTAACTTTTTTTTTCAAAATTTCAAAAACATGGGCTATAACCCATCGTTTTTGTCATTTCGTCATTTTTTTCAAATCCTCAAAAATGATGAAAAACGGCGCGCTATAGTATGCCGTACGATATGGGCTATAGCCCATGGTCCAAAATGATGAGAAACGAGGCTAACTTTTTTTTTCAAAATTTCAAAAACATGGGCTATAACCCATCGTTTTTGTCATTTCGTCATTTTTTTCAAATCCTCAAAAATGATGAAAAACGGCGCGCTATAGTATGCCGTACGATATGGGCTATAGCCCATGGTCCAAAATGATGAGAAACGAGGCTAACTTTTTTTTTCAAAATTTCAAAAAACATGGGCTATAACCCATCGTTTTTGTCATTTCGTCATTTTTTTCAAATCCTCAAAAATGATGAAAAACGGCGCGCTATAGTATGCCGTACAATATGGGCTATAGCCCATGGTCCAAAATGATGAGAAACGAGGCTAACTTTTTTTTTCAAAATTTCAAAAAACATGGGCTATAACCCATCGTTTTTGTCATTTCGTAATTTTTTTCAAATCCTCAAAAATGATGAAAAACGGCGCGCTATAGTATGCCGTACGATATGGGCTATAGCCCATGGTCCAAAATGATGAGAAACGAGGCTAACTTTTTTTTTCAAAATTTCAAAAACATGGGCTATAACCCATCGTTTTTGTCATTTCTTCATTTTTTTCAAATCCTCAAAAATGATGAAAAACGGCGCGCTATAGTATGCCGTACGATATGGGCTATAGCCCATGGTCCAAAATGATGAGAAACGAGGCTAACTTTTTTTTTCAAAATTTCAAAAACATGCGCTATAACCCATCGTTTTTGTCATTTCGTCATTTTTTTCAAATCCTCAAAAATGATGAAAAACGGCGCGCTATAGTATGCCGTACGATATGGGCTATAGCCCATGGTCCAAAATGATGAGAAACGAGGCTAACTTTTTTTTTCAAAATTTCAAAAACATGGGCTATAACCCATCGTTTTTGTCATTTCGTCATTTTTTTCAAATCCTCAAAAATGATGAAAAACGGCGCGCTATAGTATGCCGTACGATATGGGCTATAGCCCATGGTCCAAAATGATGAGAAACGAGGCTAACTTTTTTTTTCAAAATTTCAAAAAACATGGGCTATAACCCATCGTTTTTGTCATTTTGTCATTTTTTTCAAATCGTCAAAAATGATGAAAAACGGCGCGCTATAGTATGCCGTACGATATGGGCTATAGCCCATGGTCCAAAATGATGAGAAACGAGGCTAACTTCTTTTTTTCAAAATTTCAAAAACATGGGCTATAACCCATCGTTTTTGTCATTTCGTCATTTTTTTCAAATCCTCAAAAATGATGAAAAACGGCGCGCTATAGTATGCCGTACGATATGGGCTATAGCCCATGGTCCAAAATGATGAGAAACGAGGCTAACTTTTTTTTCCAAAATTTCAAAAACATGGGCTATAACCCATCGTTTTTGTCATTTCGTCATTTTTTTCAAATCCTCAAAAATGATGAAAAACGGCGCGCTATAGTATGCCGTACGATATGGGCTATAGCCCATGGTCCAAAATGATGAGAAACGAGGCTAACTTTTTTTTTCAAAATTTCAAAAACATGGGCTATAACCCATCGTTTTTGTCATTTCGTCATTTTTTTCAAATCCTCAAAAATGATGAAAAACGGCGCGCTATAGTATGCCGTACGATATGGGCTATAGCCCATGGTCCAAAATGATGAGAAACGAGGCTAACTTTTTTTTTCAAAATTTCAAAAACATGGGCTATAACCCATCGTTTTTGTCATTTCGTCATTTTTTTCAAATCCTCAAAAATGATGAAAAACGGCGCGCTATAGTATGCCGTACGATATGGGCTATAGCCCATGGTCCAAAATGATGAGAAACGAGGCTAACTTTTTTTTTCAAAATTTCAAAAAACATGGGCTATAACCCATCGTTTTTGTCATTTTGTCATTTTTTTCAAATCGTCAAAAATGATGAAAAACGGCGCGCTATAGTATGCCGTACGATATGGGCTATAGCCCATGGTCCAAAATGATGAGAAACGAGGCTAACTTCTTTTTTTCAAAATTTCAAAAACATGGGCTATAACCCATCGTTTTTGTCATTTCGTCATTTTTTTCAAATCCTCAAAAATGATGAAAAACGGCGCGCTATAGTATGCCGTACGATATGGGCTATAGCCCATGGTCCAAAATGATGAGAAACGAGGCTAACTTTTTTTTCCAAAATTTCAAAAAACATGGGCTATAACCCATCGTTTTTGTCATTTCGTCATTTTTTTCAAATCCTCAAAAATGATGAAAAACGGCGCGCTATAGTATGCCGTACGATATGGGCTATAGCCCATGGTCCAAAATGATGAGAAACGAGGCTAACTTTTTTTTTCAAAATTTCAAAAACATGGGCTATAACCCATCGTTTTTGTCATTTCGTCATTTTTTTCAAATCCTCAAAAATGATGAAAAACGGCGCGCTATAGTATGCCGTACGATATGGGCTATAGCCCATGGTCCAAAATGATGAGAAACGAGGCTAACTTTTTTTTTCAAAATTTCAAAAACATGGGCTATAACCCATCGTTTTTGTCATTTCGTCATTTTTTTCAAATCCTCAAAAATGATTAAAAACGGCGCGCTATAGTATGCCGTACGATATGGGCTATAGCCCATGGTCCAAAATGATGAGAAACGAGGCTAACTTTTTTTTTCAAAATTTCAAAAAACATGGGCTATAACCCATCGTTTTTGTCATTTTGTCATTTTTTTCAAATCGTCAAAAATTATGAAAAACGGCGCGCTATAGTATGCCGTACGATATGGGCTATAGCCCATGGTCCAAAATGATGAGAAACGAGGCTAACTTCTTTTTTTCAAAATTTCAAAAACATGGGCTATAACCCATCGTTTTTGTCATTTCGTCATTTTTTTCAAATCCTCAAAAATGATGAAAAACGGCGCGCTATAGTATGCCGTACGATATGGGCTATAGCCCATGGTCCAAAATGATGAGAAACGAGGCTAACTTTTTTTTTCAAAATTTCAAAAAACATGGGCTATAACCCATCGTTTTTGTCATTTTGTCATTTTTTTCAAATCGTCAAAAATTATGAAAAACGGCGCGCTATAGTATGCCGTACGATATGGGCTATAGCCCATGGTCCAAAATGATGAGAAACGAGGCTAACTTCTTTTTTTCAAAATTTCAAAAACATGGGCTATAACCCATCGTTTTTGTCATTTTTTTTCAAATCCTCAAAAATGATGAAAAACGGCGCGCTATAGTATGCCGTACGATATGGGCTATAGCCCATGGTCCAAAATGATGAGAAACGAGGCTAACTTTTTTTTTCAAAATTTCAAAAACATGGGCTATAACCCATCGTTTTTGTCATTTCGTCATTTTTTTCAAATCCTCAAAAATGATGAAAAACGGCGCGCTATAGTATGCCGTACGATATGGGCTATAGCCCATGGTCCAAAATGATGAGAAACGAGGCTAACTTTTTTTTTCAAAATTTCAAAAACATGGGCTATAACCCATCGTTTTTGTCATTTCGTCATTTTTTTCAAATCCTCAAAAATGATGAAAAACGGCGCGCTATAGTATGCCGTACGATATGGGCTATAGCCCATGGTCCAAAATTATGAGAAACGAGGCTAACTTTTTTTTTCAAAATTTCAAAAACATGGGCTATAACCCATCGTTTTTGTCATTTCGTCATTTTTTTCAAATCCTCAAAAATGATGAAAAACGGCGCGCTATAGTATGCCGTACGATATGGGCTATAGCCCATGGTCCAAAATGATGAGAAACGAGGCTAACTTTTTTTTTCAAAATTTCAAAAAACATGGGCTATAACCCATCGTTTTTGTCATTTTGTCATTTTTTTCAAATCGTCAAAAATTATGAAAAACGGCGCGCTATAGTATGCCGTACGATATGGGCTATAGCCCATGGTCCAAAATGATGAGAAACGAGGCTAACTTCTTTTTTTCAAAATTTCAAAAACATGGGCTATAACCCATCGTTTTTGTCATTTCGTCATTTTTTTCAAATCCTCAAAAATGATGAAAAACGGCGCGCTATAGTATGCCGTACGATATGGGCTATAGCCCATGGTCCAAAATGATGAGAAACGAGGCTAACTTTTTTTTTCAAAATTTCAAAAAACATGGGCTATAACCCATCGTTTTTGTCATTTTGTCATTTTTTTCAAATCGTCAAAAATTATGAAAAACGGCGCGCTATAGTATGCCGTACGATATGGGCTATAGCCCATGGTCCAAAATGATGAGAAACGAGGCTAACTTCTTTTTTTCAAAATTTCAAAAACATGGGCTATAACCCATCGTTTTTGTCATTTTTTTCAAATCCTCAAAAATGATGAAAAACGGCGCGCTATAGTATGCCGTACGATATGGGCTATAGCCCATGGTCCAAAATGATGAGAAACGAGGCTAACTTTTTTTTTCAAAATTTCAAAAACATGGGCTATAACCCATCGTTTTTGTCATTTCGTCATTTTTTTCAAATCCTCAAAAATGATGAAAAACGGCGCGCTATAGTATGCCGTACGATATGGGCTATAGCCCATGGTCCAAAATGATGAGAAACGAGGCTAACTTTTTTTTTCAAAATTTCAAAAACATGGGCTATAACCCATCGTTTTTGTCATTTCGTCATTTTTTTCAAATCCTCAAAAATGATGAAAAACGGCGCGCTATAGTATGCCGTACGATATGGGCTATAGCCCATGGTCCAAAATGATGAGAAACGAGGCTAACTTTTTTTTTCAAAATTTCAAAAACATGGGCTATAACCCATCGTTTTTGTCATTTCGTCATTTTTTTCAAATCCTCAAAATTGATGAAAAACGGCGCGCTATAGTATGCCGTACGATATGGGCTATAGCCCATGGTCCAAAATGATGAGAAACGAGGCTAACTTTTTTTTTCAAAATTTCAAAAACATGGGCTATAACCCATCGTTTTTGTCATTTCGTCATTTTTTTCAAATCCTCAAAAATGATGAAAAACGGCGCGCTATAGTATGCCGTACGATATGGGCTATAGCCCATGGTCCAAAATGATGAGAAACGAGGCTAACTTTTTTTTTCAAAATTTCAAAAAACATGGGCTATAACCCATCGTTTTTGTCATTTCGTCATTTTTTTCAAATCCTCAAAAATGATGAAAAACGGCGCGCTATAGTATGCCGTACAATATGGGCTATAGCCCATGGTCCAAAATGATGAGAAACGAGGCTAACTTTTTTTTTCAAAATTTCAAAAACATGGGCTATAACCCATCGTTTTTGTCATTTCGTCATTTTTTTCAAATCCTCAAAAATGATGAAAAACGGCGCGCTATAGTATGCCGTACGATATGGGCTATAGCCCATGGTCCAAAATGATGAGAAACGAGGCTAACTTTTTTTTTCAAAATTTCAAAAACATGGGCTATAACCCATCGTTTTTGTCATTTCGTCATTTTTTTCAAATCCTCAAAAATGATGAAAAACGGCGCGCTATAGTATGCCGTACGATATGGGCTATAGCCCATGGTCCAAAATGATGAGAAACGAGGCTAACTTTTTTTTTCAAAATTTCAAAAAACATGGGCTATAACCCATCGTTTTTGTCATTTCGTCATTTTTTTCAAATCCTCAAAAATGATGAAAAACGGCGCGCTATAGTATGCCGTACAATATGGGCTATAGCCCATGGTCCAAAATGATGAGAAACGAGGCTAACTTTTTTTTTCAAAATTTCAAAAACATGGGCTATAACCCATCGTTTTTGTCATTTCGTCATTTTTTTCAAATCCTCAAAAATGATGAAAAACGGCGCGCTATAGTATGCCGTACGATATGGGCTATAGCCCATGGTCCAAAATGATGAGAAACGAGGCTAACTTTTTTTTTCAAAATTTCAAAAACATGGGCTATAACCCATCGTTTTTGTCATTTCGTCATTTTTTTCAAATCCTCAAAAATGATGAAAAACGGCGCGCTATAGTATGCCGTACGATATGGGCTATAGCCCATGGTCCAAAATGATGAGAAACGAGGCTAACTTTTTTTTTCAAAATTTCAAAAAACATGGGCTATAACCCATCGTTTTTGTCATTTCGTCATTTTTTTAAAATCCTCAAAAATGATGAAAAACGGCGCGCTATAGTATGCCGTACAATATGGGCTATAGCCCATGGTCCAAAATGATGAGAAACGAGGCTAACTTTTTTTTTCAAAATTTCAAAAAACATGGGCTATAACCCATCGTTTTTGTCATTTCGTAATTTTTTTCAAATCCTCAAAAATGATGAAAAACGGCGCGCTATAGTATGCCGTACGATATGGGCTATAGCCCATGGTCCAAAATGATGAGAAACGAGGCTAACTTTTTTTTTCAAAATTTCAAAAACAAGGGCTATAACCCATCGTTTTTGTCATTTCTTCATTTTTTTCAAATCCTCAAAAATGATGAAAAACGGCGCGCTATAGTATGCCGTACGATATGGGCTATAGCCCATGGTCCAAAATGATGAGAAACGAGGCTAACTTTTTTTTTCAAAATTTCAAAAACATGCGCTATAACCCATCGTTTTTGTCATTTCGTAATTTTTTTCAAATCCTCAAAAATGATGAAAAACGGCGCGCTATAGTATGCCGTACGATATGGGCTATAGCCCATGGTCCAAAATGATGAGAAACGAGGCTAACTTTTTTTTTCAAAATTTCAAAAACATGGGCTATAACCCATCGTTTTTGTCATTTCGTCATTTTTTTCAAATCCTCAAAAATGATGAAAAACGGCGCGCTATAGTATGCCGTACGATATGGGCTATAGCCCATGGTCCAAAATGATGAGAAACGAGGCTAACTTTTTTTTTCAAAATTTCAAAAAACATGGGCTATAACCCATCGTTTTTGTCATTTTGTCATTTTTTTCAAATCGTCAAAAATGATGAAAAACGGCGCGCTATAGTATGCCGTACGATATGGGCTATAGCCCATGGTCCAAAATGATGAGAAACGAGGCTAACTTCTTTTTTTCAAAATTTCAAAAACATGGGCTATAACCCATCGTTTTTGTCATTTCGTCATTTTTTTCAAATCCTCAAAAATGATGAAAAACGGCGCGCTATAGTATGCCGTACGATATGGGCTATAGCCCATGGTCCAAAATGATGAGAAACGAGGCTAACTTTTTTTTTCAAAATTTCAAAAACATGGGCTATAACCCATCGTTTTTGTCATTTCGTCATTTTTTTCAAATCCTCAAAAATGATGAAAAACGGCGCGCTATAGTATGCCGTACGATATGGGCTATAGCCCATGGTCCAAAATGATGAGAAACGAGGCTAACTTTTTTTTTCAAAATTTCAAAAAACATGGGCTATAACCCATCGTTTTTGTCATTTTGTCATTTTTTTCAAATCGTCAAAAATGATGAAAAACGGCGCGCTATAGTATGCCGTACGATATGGGCTATAGCCCATGGTCCAAAATGATGAGAAACGAGGCTAACTTCTTTTTTTCAAAATTTCAAAAACATGGGCTATAACCCATCGTTTTTGTCATTTCGTCATTTTTTTCAAATCCTCAAAAATGATGAAAAACGGCGCGCTATAGTATGCCGTACGATATGGGCTATAGCCCATGGTCCAAAATGATGAGAAACGAGGCTAACTTTTTTTTTCAAAATTTCAAAAACATGGGCTATAACCCATCGTTTTTGTCATTTCGTCATTTTTTTCAAATCCTCAAAAATGATGAAAAACGGCGCGCTATAGTATGCCGTACGATATGGGCTATAGCCCATGGTCCAAAATGATGAGAAACGAGGCTAACTTTTTTTTTCAAAATTTCAAAAACATGGGCTATAACCCATCGTTTTTGTCATTTCGTCATTTTTTTCAAATCCTCAAAAATGATTAAAAACGGCGCGCTATAGTATGCCGTACGATATGGGCTATAGCCCATGGTCCAAAATGATGAGAAACGAGGCTAACTTTTTTTTTCAAAATTTCAAAAAACATGGGCTATAACCCATCGTTTTTGTCATTTTGTCATTTTTTTCAAATCGTCAAAAATTATGAAAAACGGCGCGCTATAGTATGCCGTACGATATGGGCTATAGCCCATGGTCCAAAATGATGAGAAACGAGGCTAACTTCTTTTTTTCAAAATTTCAAAAACATGGGCTATAACCCATCGTTTTTGTCATTTCGTCATTTTTTTCAAATCCTCAAAAATGATGAAAAACGGCGCGCTATAGTATGCCGTACGATAATGGCTATAGCCCATGGTCCAAAATGATGAGAAACGAGGCTAACTTTTTTTTTCAAAATTTCAAAAAACATGGGCTATAACCCATCGTTTTTGTCATTTTGTCATTTTTTTCAAATCGTCAAAAATTATGAAAAACGGCGCGCTATAGTATGCCGTACGATATGGGCTATAGCCCATGGTCCAAAATGATGAGAAACGAGGCTAACTTCTTTTTTTCAAAATTTCAAAAACATGGGCTATAACCCATCGTTTTTGTCATTTTTTTCAAATCCTCAAAAATGATGAAAAACGGCGCGCTATAGTATGCCGTACGATATGGGCTATAGCCCATGGTCCAAAATGATGAGAAACGAGGCTAACTTTTTTTTTCAAAATTTCAAAAACATGGGCTATAACCCATCGTTTTTGTCATTTCGTCATTTTTTTCAAATCCTCAAAAATGATGAAAAACGGCGCGCTATAGTATGCCGTACGATATGGGCTATAGCCCATGGTCCAAAATGATGAGAAACGAGGCTAACTTTTTTTTTCAAAATTTCAAAAACATGGGCTATAACCCATCGTTTTTGTCATTTCGTCATTTTTTTCAAATCCTCAAAAATGATGAAAAACGGCGCGCTATAGTATGCCGTACGATATGGGCTATAGCCCATGGTCCAAAATGATGAGAAACGAGGCTAACTTTTTTTTTCAAAATTTCAAAAACATGGGCTATAACCCATCGTTTTTGTCATTTCGTCATTTTTTTCAAATCCTCAAAAATGATGAAAAACGGCGCGCTATAGTATGCCGTACGATATGGGCTATAGCCCATGGTCCAAAATGATGAGAAACGAGGCTAACTTTTTTTTTCAAAATTTCAAAAAACATGGGCTATAACCCATCGTTTTTGTCATTTTGTCATTTTTTTCAAATCGTCAAAAATTATGAAAAACGGCGCGCTATAGTATGCCGTACGATATGGGCTATAGCCCATGGTCCAAAATGATGAGAAACGAGGCTAACTTCTTTTTTTCAAAATTTCAAAAACATGGGCTATAACCCATCGTTTTTGTCATTTCGTCATTTTTTTCAAATCCTCAAAAATGATGAAAAACGGCGCGCTATAGTATGCCGTACGATATGGGCTATAGCCCATGGTCCAAAATGATGAGAAACGAGGCTAACTTTTTTTTTCAAAATTTCAAAAAACATGGGCTATAACCCATCGTTTTTGTCATTTTGTCATTTTTTTCAAATCGTCAAAAATTATGAAAAACGGCGCGCTATAGTATGCCGTACGATATGGGCTATAGCCCATGGTCCAAAATGATGAGAAACGAGGCTAACTTCTTTTTTTCAAAATTTCAAAAACATGGGCTATAACCCATCGTTTTTGTCATTTTTTTCAAATCCTCAAAAATGATGAAAAACGGCGCGCTATAGTATGCCGTACGATATGGGCTATAGCCCATGGTCCAAAATGATGAGAAACGAGGCTAACTTTTTTTTTCAAAATTTCAAAAACATGGGCTATAACCCATCGTTTTTGTCATTTCGTCATTTTTTTCAAATCCTCAAAAATGATGAAAAACGGCGCGCTATAGTATGCCGTACGATATGGGCTATAGCCCATGGTCCAAAATGATGAGAAACGAGGCTAACTTTTTTTTTCAAAATTTCAAAAACATGGGCTATAACCCATCGTTTTTGTCATTTCGTCATTTTTTTCAAATCCTCAAAAATGATGAAAAACGGCGCGCTATAGTATGCCGTACGATATGGGCTATAGCCCATGGTCCAAAATGATGAGAAACGAGGCTAACTTTTTTTTTCAAAATTTCAAAAAACATGGGCTATAACCCATCGTTTTTGTCATTTCGTCATTTTTTTAAAATCCTCAAAAATGATGAAAAACGGCGCGCTATAGTATGCCGTACAATATGGGCTATAGCCCATGGTCCAAAATGATGAGAAACGAGGCTAACTTTTTTTTTCAAAATTTCAAAAAACATGGGCTATAACCCATCGTTTTTGTCATTTCGTAATTTTTTTCAAATCCTCAAAAATGATGAAAAACGGCGCGCTATAGTATGCCGTACGATATGGGCTATAGCCCATGGTCCAAAATGATGAGAAACGAGGCTAACTTTTTTTTTCAAAATTTCAAAAACAAGGGCTATAACCCATCGTTTTTGTCATTTCTTCATTTTTTTCAAATCCTCAAAAATGATGAAAAACGGCGCGCTATAGTATGCCGTACGATATGGGCTATAGCCCATGGTCCAAAATGATGAGAAACGAGGCTAACTTTTTTTTTCAAAATTTCAAAAACATGCGCTATAACCCATCGTTTTTGTCATTTCGTAATTTTTTTCAAATCCTCAAAAATGATGAAAAACGGCGCGCTATAGTATGCCGTACGATATGGGCTATAGCCCATGGTCCAAAATGATGAGAAACGAGGCTAACTTTTTTTTTCAAAATTTCAAAAACATGGGCTATAACCCATCGTTTTTGTCATTTCGTCATTTTTTTCAAATCCTCAAAAATGATGAAAAACGGCGCGCTATAGTATGCCGTACGATATGGGCTATAGCCCATGGTCCAAAATGATGAGAAACGAGGCTAACTTTTTTTTTCAAAATTTCAAAAAACATGGGCTATAACCCATCGTTTTTGTCATTTTGTCATTTTTTTCAAATCGTCAAAAATGATGAAAAACGGCGCGCTATAGTATGCCGTACGATATGGGCTATAGCCCATGGTCCAAAATGATGAGAAACGAGGCTAACTTCTTTTTTTCAAAATTTCAAAAACATGGGCTATAACCCATCGTTTTTGTCATTTCGTCATTTTTTTCAAATCCTCAAAAATGATGAAAAACGGCGCGCTATAGTATGCCGTACGATATGGGCTATAGCCCATGGTCCAAAATGATGAGAAACGAGGCTAACTTTTTTTTTCAAAATTTCAAAAACATGGGCTATAACCCATCGTTTTTGTCATTTCGTCATTTTTTTCAAATCCTCAAAAATGATGAAAAACGGCGCGCTATAGTATGCCGTACGATATGGGCTATAGCCCATGGTCCAAAATGATGAGAAACGAGGCTAACTTTTTTTTTCAAAATTTCAAAAAACATGGGCTATAACCCATCGTTTTTGTCATTTTGTCATTTTTTTCAAATCGTCAAAAATGATGAAAAACGGCGCGCTATAGTATGCCGTACGATATGGGCTATAGCCCATGGTCCAAAATGATGAGAAACGAGGCTAACTTCTTTTTTTCAAAATTTCAAAAACATGGGCTATAACCCATCGTTTTTGTCATTTCGTCATTTTTTTCAAATCCTCAAAAATGATGAAAAACGGCGCGCTATAGTATGCCGTACGATATGGGCTATAGCCCATGGTCCAAAATGATGAGAAACGAGGCTAACTTTTTTTTTCAAAATTTCAAAAACATGGGCTATAACCCATCGTTTTTGTCATTTCGTCATTTTTTTCAAATCCTCAAAAATGATGAAAAACGGCGCGCTATAGTATGCCGTACGATATGGGCTATAGCCCATGGTCCAAAATGATGAGAAACGAGGCTAACTTTTTTTTTCAAAATTTCAAAAACATGGGCTATAACCCATCGTTTTTGTCATTTCGTCATTTTTTTCAAATCCTCAAAAATGATTAAAAACGGCGCGCTATAGTATGCCGTACGATATGGGCTATAGCCCATGGTCCAAAATGATGAGAAACGAGGCTAACTTTTTTTTTCAAAATTTCAAAAAACATGGGCTATAACCCATCGTTTTTGTCATTTTGTCATTTTTTTCAAATCGTCAAAAATTATGAAAAACGGCGCGCTATAGTATGCCGTACGATATGGGCTATAGCCCATGGTCCAAAATGATGAGAAACGAGGCTAACTTCTTTTTTTCAAAATTTCAAAAACATGGGCTATAACCCATCGTTTTTGTCATTTCGTCATTTTTTTCAAATCCTCAAAAATGATGAAAAACGGCGCGCTATAGTATGCCGTACGATAATGGCTATAGCCCATGGTCCAAAATGATGAGAAACGAGGCTAACTTTTTTTTTCAAAATTTCAAAAAACATGGGCTATAACCCATCGTTTTTGTCATTTTGTCATTTTTTTCAAATCGTCAAAAATTATGAAAAACGGCGCGCTATAGTATGCCGTACGATATGGGCTATAGCCCATGGTCCAAAATGATGAGAAACGAGGCTAACTTCTTTTTTTCAAAATTTCAAAAACATGGGCTATAACCCATCGTTTTTGTCATTTTTTTCAAATCCTCAAAAATGATGAAAAACGGCGCGCTATAGTATGCCGTACGATATGGGCTATAGCCCATGGTCCAAAATGATGAGAAACGAGGCTAACTTTTTTTTTCAAAATTTCAAAAACATGGGCTATAACCCATCGTTTTTGTCATTTCGTCATTTTTTTCAAATCCTCAAAAATGATGAAAAACGGCGCGCTATAGTATGCCGTACGATATGGGCTATAGCCCATGGTCCAAAATGATGAGAAACGAGGCTAACTTTTTTTTTCAAAATTTCAAAAACATGGGCTATAACCCATCGTTTTTGTCATTTCGTCATTTTTTTCAAATCCTCAAAAATGATGAAAAACGGCGCGCTATAGTATGCCGTACGATATGGGCTATAGCCCATGGTCCAAAATGATGAGAAACGAGGCTAACTTTTTTTTCAAAATTTCAAAAACATGGGCTATAACCCATCGTTTTTGTCATTTCGTCATTTTTTTCAAATCCTCAAAAATGATGAAAAACGGCGCGCTATAGTATGCCGTACGATATGGGCTATAGCCCATGGTCCAAAATGATGAGAAACGAGGCTAACTTTTTTTTTCAAAATTTCAAAAAACATGGGCTATAACCCATCGTTTTTGTCATTTTGTCATTTTTTTCAAATCGTCAAAAATTATGAAAAACGGCGCGCTATAGTATGCCGTACGATATGGGCTATAGCCCATGGTCCAAAATGATGAGAAACGAGGCTAACTTCTTTTTTTCAAAATTTCAAAAACATGGGCTATAACCCATCGTTTTTGTCATTTCGTCATTTTTTTCAAATCCTCAAAAATGATGAAAAACGGCGCGCTATAGTATGCCGTACGATATGGGCTATAGCCCATGGTCCAAAATGATGAGAAACGAGGCTAACTTTTTTTTTCAAAATTTCAAAAAACATGGGCTATAACCCATCGTTTTTGTCATTTTGTCATTTTTTTCAAATCGTCAAAAATTATGAAAAACGGCGCGCTATAGTATGCCGTACGATATGGGCTATAGCCCATGGTCCAAAATGATGAGAAACGAGGCTAACTTCTTTTTTTCAAAATTTCAAAAACATGGGCTATAACCCATCGTTTTTGTCATTTTTTTCAAATCCTCAAAAATGATGAAAAACGGCGCGCTATAGTATGCCGTACGATATGGGCTATAGCCCATGGTCCAAAATGATGAGAAACGAGGCTAACTTTTTTTTTCAAAATTTCAAAAACATGGGCTATAACCCATCGTTTTTGTCATTTCGTCATTTTTTTCAAATCCTCAAAAATGATGAAAAACGGCGCGCTATAGTATGCCGTACGATATGGGCTATAGCCCATGGTCCAAAATGATGAGAAACGAGGCTAACTTTTTTTTTCAAAATTTCAAAAACATGGGCTATAACCCATCGTTTTTGTCATTTCGTCATTTTTTTCAAATCCTCAAAAATGATGAAAAACGGCGCGCTATAGTATGCCGTACGATATGGGCTATAGCCCATGGTCCAAAATGATGAGAAACGAGGCTAACTTTTTTTTTCAAAATTTCAAAAACATGGGCTATAACCCATCGTTTTTGTCATTTCGTCATTTTTTTCAAATCCTCAAAAATGATGAAAAACGGCGCGCTATAGTATGCCGTACGATATGGGCTATAGCCCATGGTCCAAAATGATGAGAAACGAGGCTAACTTTTTTTTTCAAAATTTCAAAAACATGGGCTATAACCCATCGTTTTTGTCATTTCGTCATTTTTTTCAAATCCTCAAAAATGATGAAAAACGGCGCGCTATAGTATGCCGTACGATATGGGCTATAGCCCATGGTCCAAAATGATGAGAAACGAGGCTAACTTTTTTTTTCAAAATTTCAAAAAACATGGGCTATAACCCATCGTTTTGTCATTTCGTCATTTTTTTCAAATCCTCAAAAATGATGAAAAACGGCGCGCTATAGTATGCCGTACAATATGGGCTATAGCCCATGGTCCAAAATGATGAGAAACGAGGCTAACTTTTTTTTTCAAAATTTCAAAAACATGGGCTATAACCCATCGTTTTTGTCATTTCGTCATTTTTTTCAAATCCTCAAAAATGATGAAAAACGGCGCGCTATAGTATGCCGTACGATATGGGCTATAGCCCATGGTCCAAAATGATGAGAAACGAGGCTAACTTTTTTTTTCAAAATTTCAAAAACATGGGCTATAACCCATCGTTTTTGTCATTTCGTCATTTTTTTCAAATCCTCAAAAATGATGAAAAACGGCGCGCTATAGTATGCCGTACAATATGGGCTATAGCCCATGGTCCAAAATGATGAGAAACGAGGCTAACTTTTTTTTTCAAAATTTCAAAAACATGGGCTATAACCCATCGTTTTTGTCATTTCGTCATTTTTTTCAAATCCTCAAAAATGATGAAAAACGGCGCGCTATAGTATGCCGTACGATATGGGCTATAGCCCATGGTCCAAAATGATGAGAAACGAGGCTAACTTTTTTTTTCAAAATTTCAAAAACATGGGCTATAACCCATCGTTTTTGTCATTTCGTCATTTTTTTCAAATCCTCAAAAATGATGAAAAACGGCGCGCTATAGTATGCCGTACGATATGGGCTATAGCCCATGGTCCAAAATGATGAGAAACGAGGCTAACTTTTTTTTTCAAAATTTCAAAAACATGGGCTATAACCCATCGTTTTTGTCATTTCGTCATTTTTTTAAAATCCTCAAAAATGATGAAAAACGGCGCGCTATAGTATGCCGTACAATATGGGCTATAGCCCATGGTCCAAAATGATGAGAAACGAGGCTAACTTTTTTTTTCAAAATTTCAAAAAACATGGCTATAACCCATCGTTTTTGTCATTTCGTCATTTTTTTCAAATCGTCAAAAATGATGAAAAACGGCGCGCTATAGTATGCCGTACGATATGGGCTATAGCCCATGGTCCAAAATGATGAAAAACGAGGCTAACTTTTTTTTTCAAAATTTCAAAAACATGGGCTATAACCCATCGTTTTTGTCATTTCGTCATTTTTTTCAAATCCTCAAAAATGATGAAAAACGGCGCGCTATAGTATGCCGTACGATATGGGCTATAGCCCATGGTCCAAAATTATGAGAAACGAGGCTAACTTTTTTTTTCAAAATTTCAAAAAACATGGGCTATAACCCATCGTTTTTGTCATTTCGTCATTTTTTTCAAATCCTCAAAAATGATGAAAAACGGCGCGCTATAGTATGCCGTACGATATGGGCTATAGCCCATGGTCCAAAATGATGAGAAACGAGGCTAACTTTTTTTTCCAAAATTTCAAAAACATGGGCTATAACCCATCGTTTTTGTCATTTTTTTCAAATCCTCAAAAATGATGAAAAACGGCGCGCTATAGTATGCCGTACGATATGGGCTATAGCCCATGGTCCAAAATGATGAGAAACGAGGCTAACTTTTTTTTCAAAATTTCAAAAACATGGGCTATAACCCATCGTTTTTGTCATTTCGTCATTTTTTTCAAATCCTCAAAAATGATGAAAAACGGCGCGCTATAGTATGCCGTACGATATGGGCTATAGCCCATGGTCCAAAATGATGAGAAACGAGGCTAACTTTTTTTTTCAAAATTTCAAAAACATGGGCTATAACCCATCGTTTTTGTCATTTCGTCATTTTTTTCAAATCCTCAAAAATGATGAAAAACGGCGCGCTATAGTATGCCGTACGATATGGGCTATAGCCCATGGTCCAAAATGATGAGAAACGAGGCTAACTTTTTTTTTCAAAATTTCAAAAACATGGGCTATTAACCCATCGTTTTTGTCATTTCGTCATTTTTTTCAAATCCTCAAAAATGATGAAAAACGGCGCGCTATAGTATGCCGTACGATATGGGCTATAGCCCATGGTCCAAAATGATGAGAAACGAGGCTAACTTTTTTTTTCAAAATTTCAAAAAACATGGGCTATAACCCATCGTTTTTGTCATTTCGTCATTTTTTTCAAATCCTCAAAAATGATGAAAAACGGCGCGCTATAGTATGCCGTACAATATGGGCTATAGCCCATGGTCCAAAATGATGAGAAACGAGGCTAACTTTTTTTTTCAAAATTTCAAAAAACATGGGCTATAACCCATCGTTTTTGTCATTTCGTCATTTTTTTCAAATCCTCAAAAATGATGAAAAACGGCGCGCTATAGTATGCCGTACGATATGGGCTATAGCCCATGGTCCAAAATGATGAGAAACGAGGCTAACTTTTTTTTTCAAAATTTCAAAAACATGGGCTATAACCCATCGTTTTTTGTCATTTTTTTTCAAATCCTCAAAAATGATGAAAAACGGCGCGCTATAGTATGCCGTACGATATGGGCTATAGCCCATGGTCCAAAATGATGAGAAACGAGGCTAACTTTTTTTTCAAAATTTCAAAAAACATGGGCTATAACCCATCGTTTTTGTCATTTCGTCATTTTTTTCAAATCCTCAAAAATGATGAAAAACGGCGCGCTATAGTATGCCGTACGATATGGGCTATAGCCCATGGTCCAAAATGATGAGAAACGAGGCTAACTTTTTTTTTCAAAATTTCAAAAACATGGGCTATAACCCATCGTTTTTGTCATTTCGTCATTTTTTTCAAATCCTCAAAAATGATGAAAAACGGCGCGCTATAGTATGCCGTACGATATGGGCTATAGCCCATGGTCCAAAATGATGAGAAACGAGGCTAACTTTTTTTTTCAAAATTTCAAAAACATGGGCTATAACCCATCGTTTTTGTCATTTCGTCATTTTTTTCAAATCCTCAAAAATGATGAAAAACGGCGCGCTATAGTATGCCGTACGATATGGGCTATAGCCCATGGTCCAAAATGATGAGAAACGAGGCTAACTTTTTTTTTCAAAATTTCAAAAACATGGGCTATAACCCATCGTTTTTGTCATTTCGTCATTTTTTTCAAATCCTCAAAAATGATGAAAAACGGCGCGCTATAGTATGCCGTACAATATGGGCTATAGCCCATGGTCCAAAATGATGAGAAACGAGGCTAACTTTTTTTTTCAAAATTTCAAAAACATGGGCTATAACCCATCGTTTTTGTCATTTCGTCATTTTTTTCAAATCCTCAAAAATGATGAAAAACGGCGCGCTATAGTATGCCGTACGATATGGGCTATAGCCCATGGTCCAAAATGATGAGAAACGAGGCTAACTTTTTTTTTCAAAATTTCAAAAACATGGGCTATAACCCATCGTTTTTGTCATTTCGTCATTTTTTTCAAATCCTCAAAAATGATGAAAAACGGCGCGCTATAGTATGCCGTACGATATGGGCTATAGCCCATGGTCCAAAATGATGAGAAACGAGGCTAACTTTTTTTTTCAAAATTTCAAAAACATGGCTATAACCCATCGTTTTGTCATTTCGTCATTTTTTTCAAATCCTCAAAAATGATGAAAAACGCGGCGCTATAGTATGCCGTACGATATGGGCTATAGCCCATGGTCCAAAATGATGAGAAACGAGGCTAACTTTTTTTTTCAAAATTTCAAAAACATGGGCTATAACCCATCGTTTTTGTCATTTCGTCATTTTTTTCAAATCCTCAAAAATGATGAAAAACGGCGCGCTATAGTATGCCGTACGATATGGGCTATAGCCCATGGTCCAAAATGATGAGAAACGAGGCTAACTTTTTTTTTCAAAATTTCAAAAACATGGGCTATAACCCATCGTTTTTGTCATTTCGTCATTTTTTTCAAATCCTCAAAAATGATGAAAAACGGCGCGCTATAGTATGCCGTACGATATGGGCTATAGCCCATGGTCCAAAATGATGAGAAACGAGGCTAACTTTTTTTTTCAAAATTTCAAAAACATGGGCTATAACCCATCGTTTTTGTCATTTCGTCATTTTTTTCAAATCCTCAAAAATGATGAAAAACGGCGCGCTATAGTATGCCGTACGATATGGGCTATAGCCCATGGTCCAAAATGATGAGAAACGAGGCTAACTTTTTTTTTCAAAATTTCAAAAACATGGGCTATAACCCATCGTTTTTGTCATTTCGTCATTTTTTTCAAATCCTCAAAAATGATGAAAAACGGCGCGCTATAGTATGCCGTACGATATGGGCTATAGCCCATGGTCCAAAATGATGAGAAACGAGGCTAACTTTTTTTTCAAAATTTCAAAAACATGGCTATAACCCATCGTTTTTGTCATTTCGTCATTTTTTTCAAATCCTCAAAAATGATGAAAAACGGCGCGCTATAGTATGCCGTACGATATGGGCTATAGCCCATGGTCCAAAATGATGAGAAACGAGGCTAACTTTTTTTTTCAAAATTTCAAAAACATGGGCTATAACCCATCGTTTTGTCATTTCGTCATTTTTTTCAAATCCTCAAAAATGATGAAAAACGGCGCGCTATAGTATGCCGTACGATATGGGCTATAGCCCATGGTCCAAAATGATGAGAAACGAGGCTAACTTTTTTTTTCAAAATTTCAAAAACATGGGCTATAACCCATCGTTTTTGTCATTTCGTCATTTTTTTCAAATCCTCAAAAATGATGAAAAACGGCGCGCTATAGTATGCCGTACGATATGGGCTATAGCCCATGGTCCAAAATGATGAGAAACGAGGCTAACTTTTTTTTTCAAAATTTCAAAAACATGGGCTATAACCCATCGTTTTTGTCATTTCGTCATTTTTTTTAAATCCTCAAAAATGATGAAAAACGGCGCGCTATAGTATGCCGTACGATATGGGCTATAGCCCATGGTCCAAAATGATGAGAAACGAGGCTAACTTTTTTTTTCAAAATTTCAAAAAACATGGGCTATAACCCATCGTTTTTTGTCATTTTCGTCATTTTTTTCAAATCGTCAAAAATGATGAAAAACGGCGCGCTATAGTATGCCGTACGATATTGGGCTATAGCCCATGGTCCAAAATGATGAGAAACGAGGCTAACTTTTTTTTTCAAAATTTCAAAAACATGGGCTATAACCCATCGTTTTTGTCATTTCGTCATTTTTTTCAAATCCTCAAAAATGATGAAAAACGGCGCACTATAGTATGCCGTACGATATGGGCTATAGCCCATGGTCCAAAATGATGAGAAACGAGGCTAACTTTTTTTTTCAAAATTTCAAAAAACATGGGCTATAACCCATCGTTTTTTGTCATTTCGTCATTTTTTTCAAATCCTCAAAAATGATGAAAAACGGCGCGCTATAGTATGCCGTACGATATGGGCCTATAGCCCATGGTCCAAAATGATGAGAAACGAGGCTAACTTTTTTTTTCAAAATTTCAAAAACATGGGCTATAACCCATCGTTTTTGTCATTTCGTATTTTTTTCAAATCCTCAAAATGATGAAAAACGGCGCGCTATAGTATGCCGTACGATATGGGCTATAGCCCATGGTCCAAAATGATGAGAAACGAGGCTAACTTTTTTTTTCAAAATTTCAAAAAACATGGGCTATAACCCATCGTTTTTGTCATTTCGTCATTTTTTTCAAATCCTCAAAAATGATGAAAAACGGCGCGCTATAGTATGCCGTACGATATGGGCTATAGCCCATGGTCCAAAATGATGAGAAACGAGGCTAACTTTTTTTTTCAAAATTTCAAAAACATGGGCTATAACCCATCGTTTTTGTCATTTCGTCATTTTTTTTCAAATCCTCAAAAATGATGAAAAACGGCGCGCTATAGTATGCCGTACGATATGGGCTATAGCCCATGGTCCAAAATGATGAGAAACGAGGCTAACTTTTTTTTTCAAAATTTCAAAAACATGGGCTATAACCCATCGTTTTTGTCATTTCGTCATTTTTTTCAAATCCTCAAAAATGATGAAAAACGGCGCGCTATAGTATGCCGTAC
Source organism: Protomyctophum bolini (assembly GCF_963924005.1). Classification (NCBI taxonomy): domain Eukaryota; kingdom Metazoa; phylum Chordata; class Actinopteri; order Myctophiformes; family Myctophidae; genus Protomyctophum; species Protomyctophum bolini. Next base: position 36,094,565 of record NC_137862.1, read on the forward strand.
GATATGGGCTATAGCCCATGGTCCAAAATGATGAGAAACGAGGCTAACTTTTTTTTTCAAAATTTCAAAAACATGGGCTATAACCCATCGTTTTTGTCATTTCGTCATTTTTTTCAAATCGTCAAAAATGATGAAAAACGGCGCGCTATAGTATGGCCGTACGATATGGGCTATAGCCCATGGTCCAAAATGATGAGAAACGAGGCTAACTTTTTTTTTCAAAATTTCAAAACATGGGCTATAACCCATCGTTTTTGTCATTTCGTCATTTTTTTCAAATCCTCAAAAATGATGAAAAACGGCGCGCTATAGTATGCCGTACGATATGGGCTATAGCCCATGGTCCAAAATGATGAGAAACGAGGCTAACTTTTTTTTTCAAAATTTCAAAAACATGGGCTATAACCCATCGTTTTTGTCATTTCGTCATTTTTTTCAAATCTTCAAAAATGATGAAAAACGGCGCGCTATAGTATGCCGTACGATATGGGCTATAGCCCATGGTCCAAAATGATGAGAAACGAGGCTAACTTTTTTTTTCAAAATTTCAAAAACATGGGCTATAACCCATCGTTTTTGTCATTTCGTCATTTTTTCAAATCCTCAAAATTGATGAAAAACGGCGCGCCTATAGTATGCCGTACGATATGGGCTATAGCCCATGGTCCAAAATGATGAGAAACGAGGCTAACTTTTTTTTTCAAAATTTCAAAAACATGGGCTATAACCCATCGTTTTTGTCATTTCGTCATTTTTTTCAAATCCTCAAAAATGATGAAAAACGGCGCGCTATAGTATGCCGTACGATATGGGCTATAGCCCATGGTCCAAAATGATGAGAAACGAGGCTAACTTTTTTTTTCAAAATTTCAAAAAACATGGGCTATTAACCCATCGTTTTTGTCATTTCGTCTTTTTTTCAAATCCTCAAAAATGATGAAAAACGGCGCGCTATAGTATGCCGTACGATATGGGCTATAGCCCATGGTCCAAAATGATGAGAAACGAGGCTAACTTTTTTTTTCAAAATTTCAAAAACATGGGCTATAACCCATCGTTTTTGTCATTTCGTCATTTTTTTCAAATCCTCAAAAATGATGAAAAACGGCGCGCTATAGTATGCCGTACGATATGGGCTATAGCCCATGGTCCAAAATGATGAGAAACGAGGCTAACTTTTTTTTTCAAAATTTCAAAAACATGGGCTATAACCCATCGTTTTTGTCATTTCGTCATTTTTTTCAAATCCTCAAAAATGATGAAAAACGGCGCGCTATAGTATGCCGTACGATATGGGCTATAGCCCATGGTCCAAAATGATGAGAAACGAGGCTAACTTTTTTTTTCAAAATTTCAAAAACATGAGGCTATAACCCATCGTTTTTGTCATTTCGTCATTTTTTTCAAATCCTCAAAAATGATGAAAAACGGCGCGCTATAGTATGCCGTACGATATGGGCTATAGCCCATGGTCCAAAATGATGAGAAACGAGGCTAACTTTTTTTTTCAAAATTTCAAAAAACATGGCTATAACCCATCGTTTTTGTCATTTCGTCATTTTTTTCAAATCCTCAAAAATGATGAAAAACGGCGCGCTATAGTATGCCGTACGATATGGGCTATAGCCCATGGTCCAAAATGATGAGAAACGAGGCTAACTTTTTTTTCAAAATTTCAAAAAACATGGGCTATAACCCATCGTTTTTGTCATTTCGTCATTTTTTTCAAATCCTCAAAAATGATGAAAAACGGCGCGCTATAGTATGCCGTACGATATGGGCTATAGCCCATGGTCCAAAATGATGAGAAACGAGGCTAACTTTTTTTTTCAAAATTTCAAAAACATGGGCTATAACCCATCGTTTTTGTCATTTCGTCATTTTTTTCAAATCCTCAAAAATGATGAAAAACGGCGCGCTATAGTATGCCGTACGATATGGGCTATAGCCCATGGTCCAAATGATGAGAAACGAGGCTAACTTTTTTTTCAAAATTTCAAAACATGGCTATAACCCATCGTTTTTGTCATTTCGTCATTTTTTTTCAAATCCTCAAAAATGATGAAAAACGGCGCGCTATAGTATGCCGTACGATATGGGCTATAGCCCATGGTCCAAAATGATGAGAAACGAGGCTAACTTCTTTTTTTCAAAATTTCAAAAAACATGGGCTATAACCCATCGTTTTTGTCATTTCGTCATTTTTTTCAAATCGTCAAAAATGATGAAAAACGGCGCGCTATAGTATGCCGTACGATATGGGCTATAGCCCATGGTCCAAAATGATGAGAAACGAGGCTAACTTCTTTTTTTCAAATTTCAAAAACATGGGCTATAACCCATCGTTTTTGTCATTTCGTCATTTTTTTCAAATCCGTCAAAAATGATGAAAAACGGCGCGCTATAGTATGCCGTACGATATGGGCTATAGCCCATGGTCCAAAATGATGAGAAACGAGGCTAACTTCTTTTTTCAAAATTTCAAAAAACATGGGCTATAACCCATCGTTTTTGTCATTTCGTCATTTTTTCAAATCCCTCAAAAATGATGAAAAACGGCGCGCTATAGTATGCCGTACGATATGGGCTATAGCCCATGGTCCAAAATGATGAGAAACGAGGCTAACTTTTTTTTTCAAAATTTCAAAAACATGGGCTATAACCCATCGTTTTTGTCATTTCGTCATTTTTTTCAAATCCTCAAAAATGATGAAAAACGGCGCGCTATAGTATGCCGTACGATATGGGCTATAGCCCATGGTCCAAAATGATGAGAAACGAGGCTAACTTTTTTTTTCAAAATTTCAAAAACATGGGCTATAACCCATCGTTTTTGTCATTTCGTCATTTTTTTCAAATCCTCAAAAATGATGAAAAACGGCGCGCTATAGTATGCCGTACGATATGGGCTATAGCCCATGGTCCAAAATGATGAGAAACGAGGCTAACTTTTTTTTTCAAAATTTCAAAAAACATGGGCTATAACCCATCGTTTTTGTCATTTCGTCATTTTTTTTCAAATCGTCAAAAATGATGAAAAACGGCGCGCTATAGTATGCCGTACGATATGGGCTATAGCCCATGGTCCAAAATGATGAGAAACGAGGCTAACTTTTTTTTTCAAAATTTCAAAAACATGGGCTATAACCCATCGTTTTTTGTCATTTCGTCATTTTTTTCAAATCGCTCAAAAATGATGAAAAACGGCGCGCTATAGTATGCCGTACGATATGGGCTATAGCCCATGGTCCAAAATGATGAGAAACGAGGCTAACTTTTTTTTCAAAATTTCAAAAAACATGGGCTATAACCCATCGTTTTTGTCATTTCGTCATTTTTTTCAAATCGTCAAAAATGATGAAAAACGGCGCGCTATAGTATGCCGTACGATATGGGCTATAGCCCATGGTCCAAAATGATGAGAAACGAGGCTAACTTCTTTTTTCAAAATTTCAAAAACATGGGCTATAACCCATCGTTTTTTGTCATTTTCGTCATTTTTTTCAAATCCGTCAAAAATGATGAAAAACGGCGCGCTATAGTATGCCGTACGATATGGGCTATAGCCCATGGTCCAAAATGATGAGAAACGAGGCTAACTTTTTTTTCCCAAAATTTCAAAAACATGGGCTATAACCCATCGTTTTTGTCATTTCGTCATTTTTTTCAAATCCTCAAAAATGATGAAAAACGGCGCGCTATAGTATGCCGTACGATATGGGCTATAGCCCATGGTCCAAAATGATGAGAAACGAGGCTAACTTTTTTTTTCAAAATTTCAAAAAACATGGGCTATAACCCATCGTTTTTGTCATTTCGTCATTTTTTTCAAATCCTCAAAAATGATGAAAAACGGCGCCGCTATAGTATGCCGTACGATATGGGCTATAGCCCATGGTCCAAAATGATGAGAAACGAGGCTAACTTTTTTTTTCAAAATTTCAAAAACATGGGCTTTAACCCATCGTTTTTGTCATTTCGTCATTTTTTCAAATCCTCAAAAATGATGAAAAACGGCGCGCTATAGTATGCCGTACGATATGGGCTATAGCCCATGCGTCCAAAATGATGAGAAACGAGGCTAACTTTTTTTTTCAAAAATTTCAAAAAAACATGGGCTATAACCCATTCGTTTTTGTCATTTCGTCATTTTTTTCAAATCGTCAAAAATGATGAAAAACACGGCGCGCTATAGTATGCCGTACGATATGGGCTATAGCCCATGGTCCAAAATGATGAGAAACGAGGCTAACTTATTTTTTCAAAATTTCAAAAACATGGGGGGCTATAACCCATCGTTTTTGTCATTTTCGTCATTTTTTTCAAATCTGTCAAAAAATATGAAAAACGGCGCGCTATAGTATGCCGTACGATCATTATTGGCTATAAGCCCAATGGTCACCAAAATGATGAGAAACGAGGCTAA